>NC_137101.1:40381095-40856095 GCF_949357685.1 Gobio gobio | reverse complement strand
GAATAAAGGTCAAATATATGAAAAATAAGGCACTTTTTTTTTTTAAACGAAGCATGAACACTTGTTACAGTGCACCCCACAAACACAGTCAAGCCTTCAAAAGAATGTGTTTTACCACCCCTTTAATGTATAATAATTATAGTTTTTGCTATGGCAGGTTAGAAAAAAATTATCAAAACAACATTTAAAAAAATGTTTTGTTACTGAAAAATATTTTTTGATCCCTTAAACAAAATGATTTCTGCACCCAAACATTTGTCAGAATCTCACATATTGGATGTGTTAGACATAATATTAGACATTGTGCTACTCTTTCATTGGTCATTTTCAGCATGTCACTAGACATGTATTTTAATATGCTTGTTACAATTTTTTTTTTTTTTTTTTTTTTGGTATGTCCGTTTTTATTCACTTTTGAATAGGACTTTTATTTTGGTATGGGGTGTGACGTCATAAGGCTGTGCCGCGCTCCTGCCTCTGTTGTGATTCTGCTGAAGAAAGGTTTGTTTTTAAGCATTTTAAGTGTTTCAATTGATACAAACCGTTTCGATTCATAGTTTTTACTAGCGATGTAGCATTAGTTAATTATTAGTGAATATAACATAATTGTAAAGCTTAATCTGACAATAATGAACGTAATGAACATTTATTGTGAGTAAAAGTGCGTCTCATTTCGTTCCCAATATCGTGACTCAGTTTATTGTAAACACTAGTTCGTTCACTGGGCTGTAGTGAAGGAGAAAGGGAGCCTTTTCCGAGTCAAATAAATGAATTGCTTTGATAAATGATTCACTGATTCGAACCGCCGCGCGCTGACGTCATCTGCTGGTCAAAACAGTGTAAATGCAACGAAAACTTTAACAAACCAGTAGCAAATGTTTCAATTAATGTGCACTAGATTGCATGTAATTTACTAATCAATATACAAATATAAATTACAACATGAAGTGTCTTTGTGTGTTCATGAATTTGTAGTGGTAGTTTTGAGTGTTTTTGACTAACCACTAGTTAACTATCACACTGACTCCCTTACTAGTGCGCTGACTACTGAACTAGAGCTTATTGAGAAGCACAGAGAGATTTAGTTTGGATTTATTTTTCTTTCTTTAATTATTCTCATCTGACAGATGTCCAAACACAGAAGAAAAAACTCCTGGTGAAGCGACGGAGATCCACATGACACTATTATAAAAATGAAATGGAATTTATTAAAGAGGAGATTGAAGAAATGAAGATTGAAGAAACATTCAGTGTGAAACAAGAAGAAACTGAGGAACAAACAAAGATGGTGTTTATTAAAGAGGAGAGTGAAGACGTGACGATTGAAGAAACATTCAGTGTGAAACATGAAGATACTGAGGAACAAACAGGTTGGTTTCATTCTCAAAGCTGAACTCAGTCATTTGATCTTTATTAAAATCTCCAGCTCTACAGAAATTAGTGGTATATTAAATAAATAAAAAAGGCATGTAAGTGTTATAAGTAAAGTGGTTTTATTTGACATGAAGCAGGTCCCTCATGTAACATTAAACCTAAACCTGCTGAAAAATCCAGAATAAACCAGCATTAATTCCAAGTTGGTCCAGACTGGTTAGAACTGGTAGAGTTCTGGTCCCAGCATCCAGAACGTATGCTGCCATGCTATCACTTAATACCCACGTGAAAAAATACTTTCATAGATGAAACGTCACTACCAAATAGAACGGCGCCATATTTACGAACGATCGCGCCCAGTATGGCCGCTCAAACTGCCCATTTGAATGAGAGCGAGAGACAGAGAAAATTTATATTTTAGGCTCCGATCCTTATTTGTTACCCCCAGTTTTCTTTTGTCCATTATTATCTGCCCCAGACTTGCCCCAATTGGCCTTACATGATATATACAGGTGCTGGTCATATAATTAGAATATCATCAAAAAGTTTATTTATTTCACTAATTCCATTCAAAAAGTGAAATTTATATATATTTTTTTCATTCATTACACACAGACTGATATATTTCAAATGTTTATTTATTTTAATTTTGATTATTATAACTGACAACTAAGGAAAATCCCTAATTCAGTATCTCAGAAAACTAGAATATTGTGAAAAGGTTCAATATTGAAGACACCTGTTGCCACACTCTAATCAGCTAATTAATTCAAAACACCTGCAAAGGCCTTTAAATGGTCTCTCAGTCTAGTGCTGCGTCCCAATTCGCCTACTTATACTACGTGCTAAAAGTATGTACTCTTTTTGTGAAGAAAAAGTACATACTTTTGAGTGTGTAGCAGAAGAGTATGCAAGCTTTGGGACATACTACTTCGTCATCTTTAACGGACTCTGTTACGTGCATCCCGTTTAAACTGCCCTGTCAATCATCGTCACAGTTCAAATCCCCCACTTTCAATTTAATTTCCTACCGTATCTGAGAGAAATGTAGTCGCTCGTTGATCTGCCTTTCGTGGGTCTTTAATGCAGAGACTCCTCTCATGTGTTTGCAAAGTTAATGGCCAAACGTATCATTACAAAAGTTCTCAATGCTGCTGAAGGAGAAATATAATGTGGATAATATTGAATAAATATCTTTTCGTCAGGTTAAATACTGATAATTGCTCACTCAAACCACTTTATCTAATCCTCTCCACTTAACCGTCAGACTCGCGTAACCGTCATGTTTGTAGTTTTTTGACACTTTTTATCCGCGTTTGTAGTTCTAATCGAATCCTCGTCCATCTCGCAATGGGTTGTGGGCAATATCAGCCGTTAGAGTGCGCATCGATCTGCACTTCGGATTCTGACCGGAAATAGTAAACCATCCGGGAATCTTTGGAATACTCTTTTCAACATACTAAGATTTGGGACATACTAATTCTTTTTTCGAGTACTATTTAGAACGGATAGTATGCGAATTGGGACGCAGCATCGTTCTGTAGGCTACACAATCATGGGGAAGACTGCTGACTTGACAGTTGTCCAAAAGACGACCATTGACACCTTACACAAGGAGGGAAAGACACAAAAGGTCATTGCAAAAGAGGCTGGCTGTTCACAGAGCTCTGTGTCCAAGCACATTAATAGAGAGGCAAAGGGAAGGAAAAGATGTGGTAGAAAAAAAAGTTTACGAGCAACAGGGATAACCGGACCCTGGAGAAGTTTGTGAAACAAAACCCATTCAAAAATGTAGGGGAGATTCACAAAGAGTGGACTGCAGCTGGAGTCAGTGCTTCAAGAACCACTACGCACAGACGTATGCAAGACATGGGTTTCAGCTGTCGCATACCTTGTGTCAAGCCACTCTTGAACAACAGACAGCGTCAGAAGCGTCTCGCCTGGGCTAAAGACAAAAGGACTGGACTGCTGCTGAGTGGTCCAAAGTTATGTTCTCTGATGAAAGTAAATTTAGCATTTCCTTTGGAAATCAGGGTCCCAGAGTCTGGAGGAAGAGAGGAGGCACACAATCCACGTTGCTTGAGGTCCAGTGTAAAGTTTCCATAGTCAGTGATGGTTTGGGGTGCCATGTCATCTGCTGGTGTTGGTCCACTGTGTTTTCTGAGGTCCAAGGTCAACGCAGCCGTATACCAGGAAGTTTTAGAGCCCTTCATGCTTCCTGCTGCTGACCAACTTTATGGAGATGCAGATTTCATTTTCCAACAGGACTTGGCACCTGCACACAGTGCCAAAGCAACCAGTACCTGGTTTAAGGACCATGGTATCCCTGTTCTTAATTGGCCAGCAAACCCGCCTGACCTTAATCCCATAGAAAATCTATGTGGTATTGTGAAGAGGAAGATGCGATATGCCAGACCCAACAATGCAGAAGAGCTGAAGGCCACTATCAGAGCAACCTGGGCTCTCATAACACCTGAGCAGTACCACAGACTGATCGACTCCATGCCACGCCGCATTGCTGCAGTAATTCAGGCAAAAGAAGCCCCAACTAAGTATTGAGTGCTATACATGCTCATAATTTTCATGTTCATACTTTTCAGTTGGCCAAGATTTCTAAAAATCCTTTCTTTGTATTGGTCGTAATTTTTTTTCTCTGAGATACTGAATTTAGGATTTTCCTTAGTTGTCAGTTATAATCATTCAATTCAATTCAATTCAAATTTATTTGTATAGCGCTTTTCACAATACACATTGTTTCAAAGCAGCTTCACAGAAAGTGCATTTCATAAATGTACATTGAAAAATGTTAGAAAGAGAATGTTAAAGAAAAATGTTAGGATAAGTTAATCAATCATGTATTATTTTAGGCCATAACAACGCTGGCGTCGAGTCGTCTCTTCACAGGCGTCGAGTCGTCTCATCACAGGTGTTGGGGCATCTGAAGTCTCCATCAGAGGCTGGATACAAACTGGAGCTGACGAACTAGTTACCTCGGGACTAGTGTCCCGAGATAACAACAGAAAAGCAGATGGGAAATAATTAGCATAGCTGCTGTTCAGAATATTAATACTGTTGGTGCGATTTAACTGTAGTATAAAATGTATTTATAATGTGAATGCTTGGCTAAAGAGATGCGTCTTTAATCTAGTTTTAAACTGGGACAGCGAGTCTGAACCTCGAACAATATCAGGAAGACTATTCCAGAGTTTAGGAGCTAAATGTGAAAAAGCCCTCCCTCCTTTAGTGGACTTAGATATCCTAGGAATGACCAGAAGCCTCGAGTTTAGTGATCTTAAAGAGCGCGATGGATTGTAGGGCGATAAAAGATCCGTTAAATACACTGGAGCTAAACCATTTAGGGCTTTATAGGTCAGTAGCAATACTTTGTAATTGATACGGAACTTAATAGGTAACCAGTGTAGAGATGATAAAATTGGTGTTATATGATCATATTTTCTTGACCTTGTAAGAACTCTAGCAGCTGCGTTTTGGACTAACTGTAGCTTGTTTATTGATGATGCAGGACAACCAGCTAATAAAGCATTACAGTAATCTAGTCTCGAGGTCATGAATGCATGAACTAACTTTTCTGCATCTGAGATAGATAGCATGTTACGTAGCTTAGCAATGTTTCTAAGGTGGAAAAATGCCGTTCTTGTAACATATGAAATATGATTTTCGAAAGACAAGTTGCGGTCTAATATAACACCCAGGTCTTTTACTGTAGTGGATAAAGCGACAGGACATCCTTCCAAGTTAAAGTTGTATTGTGAGAGGTTTTGTGGGCAGTTTTTTGGACCAATAAGTAATACCTCCGTTTTATCTGAATTCAATAGCAGAAAATTACACGTCATCCAGTGTTTAATATCATCAACACACGCTGTCAGTTTAGATAATTTAGCGTTTTCATCTGGTCGTGATGAAATATATAATTGAGTGTCATCAGCATAACAGTGGAAATAATATTACCAAGTGGCAGCATATATATAGAGAATAGCAGAGGGCCTAGCACGGATCCTTGCGGCACACCATAGTCTACTGATGTTACCTTTGATTTTTCCCCATTTAGACAGACAAAATGGTAGCGGTCTGATAAATACGATCTAAACCAGTTTAATGCCTGTCCCTGAACACCAGTGTAATTTTGAAGTCGATCTAATAGTATTTTATGATCTATAGTATCGAACGCAGCACTAAGATCGAGTAGAACTAGTATTGAGATACAGCCTTGGTCAGAAGCTAGAAGTAAATCATTTGTGATTTTAACGAGAGCGGTTTCTGTGCTATGATGCGGCCTGAATCCTGATTGAAATTTTTCATAGATATCATTTTCTTGCAAGAAAGAGCACAATTGAGTGGACACAACTTTTTCTAGTATTTTAGACATGAATGGAAGATTTGAAATTGGTCTGTAATTTGCTAGGTTATTATGATCTAATTGTGGCTTCTTAATGAGAGGTTTTATGACTGCCAACTTGAATATTCTTGGAACATGACCTAAAGATAAAGACGAGTTAATAATATTGAGAAGAGGCTCTTCCACTACAGGTAACAACTCTTTCAGTAGTTTAGTGGGTATTGGATCTAATAAACATGTTGTTGGTTTAGATGCAATGATAAGTTTATTTAGCTCTTCCTGTCCTATAGTTGTAAAGCGGTGTAGTAGTTCTTGAGGGGCGATAATTGCGGTTGAATCATAAGACATCATTAATGATTGTACATTTACAATTTTGTTTCTGATGCTTTAGCCGCGTTTCCACCGAAATTACCCGGAACTATTTGTACCAGGAACTTTTTCTCCCCCAGACCTGCTACAATCTGCGTTTCCACCGCGGTCTAAAGTACCGGGGAGATTAGGCAAATTAGTCCGGTGACGTGGGAATGCGCGCGACTGCTTCTCCCAGTTACCGACGGACAGTAATCACTTTTGCGCGATACTGTCTGCAACAATAACAAGTGTAGGTGATGCAAGCAGCGCTGCTTTTGCTGATTATGTACACACATTACCAACACTGTTTATTTAAACGTGCACTTTCACCTGGTTTGACCATTTTAATGCAAAATGGGATGATGGGCAATCCAAAATCTGAATGTGTTGTAATAGCTCAATTCCAAAACAAAACATTTTCTATAAAAGGATAATGAGGTTTCAATCATGACAGATGTGTGAAAAGTTAATTGAATGAAAACAATAGACTGAATTAAGCAGTTGAAAGATTAGGTACTAGACTGCAAGTATTTTATTTTTTATCACAATAACATCTCTTAACATTCACAAAAAAAAAATTCACATGACTAGTATTACAATATGCTTCATTAAATGCATAATTTTAGAGACTTCTTCCTCAAATTTGAAATGAAGCAGGACCACACTTATGGCTTCACTTAAGTTGTGGTTATAAGTTATTATACTACATTCACATAGTTATACATTTAAAAATATAATATTTGGGTTTTCTAGATATGTTTATGTGCATATTCAGAAAGACTTGCGAGCAGCAGCCCTTTTATTTGCTTCCTACACTATATGAATACAATTAGAATGTGGTTATATAGTTAGAATGTGGAAATTAAAGACACAGTGACATTTTACACATTTTACTTTATTTTAGACAGATTAGTTCTTACAAAATTAAAATAAAAGTGTGCAAAGACAAATAAATTACTAGAACAATAAAATGAAAATATAAAATGTGAAAACAACAATATAAAAAAAAGTGTATTTTTCAGTAACCTTTCCAAGAGCTGTGCCAACACGTACAATATATAAAGTACAAGAGTGGTAGAGCAAATGCTTCATTCAAGCGGCTGGTCATTGTGGCTACTTCTTGAACGACTGGACAAACTTTCCAAGAACAGACAGAAACCCGGTCTGAAAGTCCCTCTGCTGCCGTCTGCTTTCTTCCGCTTCTGACTGGTGGAATGCCAGCTCTTGCCTCCTCATCTCTCCTCGGCCTGGCTCTCCAGTAACAGCTGAATATATTGTCTCGCTGTTCTTGTCCATGCTGCAGGACGGCCCGGTTAGCATCCTCCATGTCCCTCAGTGCATCAAAAAAGTCACAGTCCCTTTTCCTTTTCTCTAAGTAGAAAAATTGCACAGAAACACATGGAAATTAATACACAAGGCAACCATGAAACAATAGAAACCATCAATTAATTATTAAGTGTTTTCACTACAAATAATGAACAATTGTTTGCCCAGCTTGAACAATGCCCAGTGTGCAATTTTTATCATGGGCAATTTAAGTTAACAATTAAAAACAACAAAACCATTAAGGATTACACATCAGTTTTTAAATATATACACATTTTTGTCAGCTTTATAACGTACTGGTGACCGCGGGGGAAAACACGCTGGTCTCCGTTGCCTGCGATTCATCAGGGCCACTCGTTACGTCTGGAAAAGCACGTTGAAAAAAGTTACTGCAACGTGTTTAAACACTGCAACGAGTTTAATAGATGATACCAAGATGATATATTTACCTTCAACCCACTCGGATTCCTGAATGGTTTCCAACAACGCACTAGCCGAGTCTTTCGTTACCGCTGCCCTAGAAAAGGACGGTCTGTGTCCCAGCAACGCGTCCAGGCGGTCATAACACTTGTTGATACGCCGGTCGGAACCGCTCCGGTTGTTATGATCCTTTAATTTCTTGTAATCTTGTCTTAATTTCTTCAACTTCTCTCTGCACTGTTTTCCAGTGTGACTGGAACCGAGTCGATATCTTCAGTTATACCTTTTCATTACGGGTCGCCGTTTCCAGTTCCCGCTGGATGTCCTCCTCCGCATATATGCTCAATAAAGCCTGAACCTCGTCGTCGGTCCATCGGTCGAATTTTTTGTTGAACTCCATTGTTGCAAAAAAAATATTTACTGAACGCAAAACCCACGGAACCCACCTCGCAAAAGACTTGTAAATATGGCGGTGGAAAAAAAAAAAAAGCTGCGAGAGCTCAACCAATCAGCATGTTCAGCGCCCAAGTCCCACCCCCGAAAGTTCGCGAACTTTTGAAAAGTCCCACCTCGCAAGCAGGGCCGTTTGGAGGGGGAAATATTTACCCGGAACTTCATTTTGACCCTGGTTCCTGCAGTCGAAACACACCGAGTTCCCCCCCAAAGTTCCTGGTTCCGGGGTAAAGTTCCTGCGGTGGAAACGCGGCTTTTCTATTTTGTCAGCGAAGAAGTTCATAAAATCATTACTACTAAACTGTAACGGAATATTTTGTTCAGGCGATGCTTGTTTATTTGTTAGTCTAGCCACAGTGTTAAATAAAAACCTTGGATTATTTTGGTTATTTTCTATTAGTTTGCGGAGATGCTCAGCCCTGGCTGCTTTTAGGGCCTTTTTATAACGTGACATACTATCTTTCCACGCGATTCTAAAGACCTCTAAATTAGTTTGTTTCCATTTACGCTCTAAGTTACGAGTTTCTCTCTTGATAACATATGTAGCACTGTTGTACCATGGTGCTTTAGTTTTCTCTCTAACCTTTTTTAATCTAATTGGTGCTACAATTTCTAATGTACTAGAGAAAATGGTGCTCATACTGCTAGTCATTTCCTCTAGTTCATCTGTTTGCTTGGGTTCACTTAGCAGCTGAGACAGATCAGGTAAGCTATTTGAGAATCTATCTACAGGGAGTGCAGAATTATTAGGCACGTTGATTTTCTGATCATATTTTTTTTCCAGGCACATTTGACCAATTCCAAACCACAGTAATCCTAATAACTACTATTGATTTAGTATTTAATAATGTATAAGTGATATAATTGTTCATGAAGGCTGGAAATGAAAATCACCTTATATTCAGGTGTACAGAATTATTAGGCATGTTTTCTTTTACAGATAAATTGAGCCAAAAAAGAGATTTAACTCAGACTGAAAAGTCAAAAAGTATTAAATGCCCATGAGAAGGATGCAATACTAATGCAATACTAGACATTGCAGTTAAGGCGTGACCATTGGACAGTGAAATGCTCGTTGGGTCAGCAGGATCTGACAAAAACAGGTGGTGAAGAAAAGACACCTGTTAACTGCAAAATAATTAAGAATTAAGGTGAAGAATTAAGGGTGAAACCATCAGGAACCCTTTAGTCTCCAGCGCCACCATTTTCCAGAGCTGCAACCTACCTGGAGTCTCCAGAAGTGCAAGGTGTCAGGATCTCAGAGACTTCAGTTAGGTAAAGAATCCTAAAAAATGACCCCCACTAGATAAGAATCACAAGCTGAAGTGTTGTAAAATACATGAAGAAGGTTTTTTTATAGGCTTTATGGACAGATAGGTTGAGAGTGACTCTTGAAGGACCAGCACCACATCCTCTAGTACCACTGTTTGAAGAATTCATCTTCCAGAATCTGGCAGTACGTTTTGGGAGTTCATTTTTAGTCCATCTCTGCAAAACGGACTTCAGGAGGGACTAAAATGAACTCCCAAAACGTACTGCCAGATTCTGGAAGATGAATTCTTCAAACAGTGGTACTAGAGGATGTGGTGCTGGTCCTTCAAGAGTCACTCTCAACCTATAAAACCTATAAAGCCTATAAAAAAGCAGGCTTCATGTATTTTACAACACTTCAGCTTATGATTCTTATCTACTGGGGGTCATTTTTTAGGATTCTTTACCAAACTGAAGTCTCTGAGATCCTGACACCTTGCACTTCTGGAGACTCCAGGTAGGTTGCAGCTCTGGAAAATGGTGGCGCTGGAGACTAAAGGGTTCCTGATGGTTTCACCCTTAATTCTTCACCTTAATTCTTAATTTTTTTTGCGGTTAATAGGTGTCTTTTCTCCGCCACATGTTTTTGTTTGACCCTGCTGACCCAACGAGCATTTCACTGTCCAATGGTCACGCCTTAACTGCAATGTCTAGTATTGCATTAGTATTGCATCCTTCTCATGGGCATTTAATACTTTTTGACTTTTCAGTCTGAGTTAAATCTCTTTTTTGGCTCAATTTATCTGTAAAAGAAAACATGCCTAATAATTCTGCACACCTGAATATAAGGTGTTTTTCATTTCCAGCCTTCATGAACAATTATATATCACTTATACATTATTAAATACTAAATCAATAGTAGTTATTAGGATTACTGTGGTTTGGAATTGGTCAAATGTGCCTGGAAAAAAAATATGATCAGAAAATCAACGTGCCTAATAATTCTGCACTCCCTGTATAGTGGTTGGAAGGATTGTTCTGCCTGGTCGATAACGTGGCGCAACATGACAGATTTCAGCAGTACGCAGTATGCAAGTTACCATGTAATGGTCAGTGACATCATCACTTTGCGGTATAATATCTATATCGGTTGGGTTGGTTCCATGTGATATAATTAAATCTAGTGTGTGATTAAGACGATGAGTGGGACCAGTGACGTTTTGCTTGACCCCAAAGGAATTTAATAGATTTGTAAACGCAGCCCCTAACGCATCATTTGTGTTATCTACGTGTATGTTAAAATCTCCAACAATTAATGCTTTATCGACGTTGACCAATAGATCTGAGAGAAAGTCTGCATACTCTTATAGGAAATCAGCATAGGGCCCTGGAGGTCTATATACAGTAGCCAGGGCTAGAGATAATACGGATTTCTTTCTTACATCTAAGAGCGTAACATTTAGCACTAGTACTTCAAACGAATTAAACCTGTGACCTGTTTTCTGGGTAACATTTAGAATATCTCTATAGATTGTTGCAACACCCCCGCCACGACCAATCAGACGGGGCTCATGCTTATAACAGTATCCTGGCGGAGTAGACTCATTAAGACCGAAATAATAATTTGGCTTAAGCCAGGTTTCAGTAAGGCAAAGTACATCGAAAATATTATCTGTGACCATTTCATTTACAATAACCGCCTTAGGTGTGAGCGATCTAATGTTTAAAAGACCTAGTTTTAGAAATTGTTTTTGTTCACTAATATTGCGATTTTCTGGTTTAATCACAATTAGATTTTTCCTAGATCCTACAGTAGATTTAATGTTTGACCTCACTAAACGAGGAATAGACACAGTTTCTATATAATGTTCTACATTGGTACTTATGTCAATTAAGTTAGGACAGCAAATACTGTGATTTGGACTTTGACTTACTAGTCATATGATGGTGTGCAGCGCTCTGGAGATGTTGTCCGACAGAAGAGCCGCTCCGATTCTGCTGGGGTGAAGGCCATCAGGACGGAAGAGCCTAGGTCGCTCCCAAAACAGATTCCAATTATTTACAAAGAGCAGCTTCTGTTCATTACACCATGACATTAACCTTTCATTTAGAGCAAATAATCTACTGAACTTTTCATGTCCTAGTCGGTACGTGGGAAGCGGTCCAGAAACGACGATCGTTGCTTCAGGCGATGTTCTGCGCACCGTCTCGATCAGGCTCCTGTAGTCCCTCTTCAGAACCTCCGTCTGCTGCAGCCTGGTGTCGTTCGTTCCCGCGTGCAGCACGACAGCTCCGATGCGCTCGTCACCGTTCAGGATCTCGGGAACCTGCGCAGCGACATCGAGAACACGAGCACCAGGAAAGCAGTGAGTGATAACCTTGCCTTTACCTGAGGTAGCGTGGACATGCCGGACGATGGAAGTACCGATGACCACAGCGTCGCGTTCCGTCTCGCGAGGAGGGGAGAAGCGGTTCCGGGTGGAGATCTCGAAGACCGGGAGGGGCGGAGAGGTCCTCGCTCTGGTCCTGGCTCGCGTCTTGCGCTGTGGAAACACCCAGGGTCCATGGTGCTGTGTCGGTGCCGGAGTGAACGAAACCAGGGATGATGATCGCGTCCTGGGTGCTTGGGTCCTGTGCAGAGAAACACGCGGAGTAGACGAGGTCGGAGTCAAAATGTTAGTATCCACTGACTTGTGCGCATCGGCGCGTGATGTTTCAAGCGCCGTTCGCCGCTCTCTCAGCACAGCTTGTCTGTCTAGAAGGCCGCGAATCTGCTTCTCCAAGACTCCAACTCCAACTGCACCGAATGCAGCTCGAACGTGTCCTCACCTGCACTCAAAGGTAACATTAGACACACATCCGAGTTATTCGCCATTGTAGCAGAAGTGCTACGATGGCGAATTGTAGCTATCAGTGTTTACCGGGTGTAACGTTAAACAAGTTACCACGCGTGCAAGGCTAGCGGGCTACGGCTAGTAGCGGAAGTTCGGATATAAGTAGTGATATCAAAGCAATCCGATTGTTTTTTATAGAGAATCGTATCGGAGATATGTTCACACGCTGTAAATAATAGAAAGTATTCGTTTGTAAGCGAGTATTAAAGGTCCCATGGCATGGCATTTTTCTATTATTTTATAGTGTTTCCTGAGGTGTACTTATATTATTAGTATGATTTTTACATCATAAAATGTCATAATTTAGAAATAAAAGGCATTTTTTCTATACTGCTGTTTGCCCTGTGGCTGACTGCCCTGCTTCAAGAGGCGTGTCTGCTGTGAGACTTCAGTAAAAACGCCCACTGTTGTGATTGGCTGACATCTTTGCATTTTAAATGAGCGGAGGGGGCGTGGTTTAACGAGGCACGAGCAGGCACGAGTCTGCCAGAGAGACGGATGGACCTGTGTTCACTTCTCATCAGTTCTCTCAGCATGTCTCAGTTCAGGGTGAACTGTTGTAGTTACTAGCATATACTTCAGGTTATTAGTTTATTTCTAGTCGGAGGGGCTGTCACTCATGTCAGAAAGTTAGTAACTTTAGTAAATTATGGATCAGCGCTGACTCGAGACGCGAACCGTTTAGAACGATTCAGTCCGATTTGGTGAACTGGTTCGGTTCACTAAAAAGAACCGATTCAAAAGAATGATTCGTTCGCGAACCGGACATCACGGAGACGAAGCGATTGCTAACAAAGTTATTTATAGTAACTACTGCGTTATGAGAGCGCTGTCAGTCAGCGCGAGTTTATTGTGTTTGTATCTGAGAGTTCTGAATAAACACGAGTCCCAGTCACACCGAGTCCTCTTCATCATTATTCTACCAACTTTGTAACACATGCAATGTACCATTACAGCGAGATGAACGAGTTAGTAAGTGTTGAATATAGCATTATTTCTAGATATGTTCCAATCATATGAATAGCGTCATTGACGCGCATTGAGTGACGTTACACAGCGCAAACAAAGACACAACAGCTGTAATCGAATGTAATCCAGTTTATTGTGGGGAAAGCTGGCTAGCCTAGCCGGATACCCTAACGCTTACCCTCCTTCTGCTTAATCTCACGCCGCGTTTGGTGCCTCCGCTGTGGGCCAGATGCAGTACTGGGGGTCGGGGATGTTGGAGGCCGAGCTTCGGCGTGTTTGAAGTTTATCTCTAAAGATGTGGCTCTGCTGATGTTGAGCAGAAACTCCCGACTGTATGCACATTTAAGAACAGATAGACGTGTCGAGGACGTACAAAAACACTGACTCACAAGATAGAAAACACGAAAACACCGTTCTGTCGGGAGAGAGAGAAGCCGCTGCATGTCCACAAATAATAAATAATTAGCTACACATAAGAAATCAATGATCACAGATCAGAAGGAACTGAAGAAAGACTTCTGTTTTCATTTGTACATCCAAACACTGAGAAACTGCCAGTGTTCACTGTTCACAAGTAACGTTAATGATCTCGAGTGTTTGTATGGGCGTGCCAGATTCTCTGGGCGGGGGAAAGGGAGGAAACCGTTCCTGCTTGGACGTCAAAGCAGGAGACTTCAGGATTGGCTAGTCTGGCCTGTCATTTTCTCAAAGGCAGAGAAAGACAGCCAGAACTCGGTTTTACACCGATCAACATTTCTATCCACTTGGGGACAATATTCAGGCTAGGGGAACTCATATTAATGTTGAAATACCTCATAAAATGAAAATTTCATGCCATGGGACCTTTAAGAAGAAAATCAAGGATTATGAATCAATTTGACGGAGCTCAAACACAAACAACGCGCTCACAACCCGCGCATGCGCATGACATGAGCCATTATGTTAATGGGCTGGATGACAGAAAAACAGAAAAATCATCAAAATTAAAAGAAATAAACATTTGAAATATATCAGTCTGTGTGTAATAAATTAATATAGAATACAAGTTTCACTTTTTGAATCGAATTAGTGAAATAAATCAACTTGTTGATGATGTTCTAATTATATGACCAGCACCTGTATATATATAGGGAGTCTCTTGCATATTGATAGCGGCTCCCTGATGCCCGCAAATTAGCGGGCTTTTATCTCTACTCCCGAATCGAATGTATGCCTACTGCAGGGGGTCCGCCAATTAATGTTTAATCACAAATAATTTTTGGATTAAAAAAAATAACATGGGGAGAAAACATCACAAAGTCAAATTCAATTATAAGCACCCTGAAACGAAAGCAGAGCACCCTCCGTTGATAATGTAATAGTGTAATATTATTTCAGAAACAGATTTGGCAAACATTGTATTTGATTTTGCGCTCTGGAGAATGTGAAGCATTCCTATTCACAGCTGGTTTTGCAGCGATGAGAAATGTACATGCTCTATGATCTCTGGAACGCAATGGCAAATCAGAAGTGTTTAAAGGGATAGTTCACCCAAAAATTAGCCAATAATTTAGTCACCCTCAAGTCATCCTAGGTGTATATGACATTCTTCTTTCAGGTGAATAAAATCAGAGTTATATTACAAAAGTCCAGGCTAATCCAAGCATTAGAATTGGATTAATAGTTGCTCTGTTTTTGAAGTCCATAAAAAATGCATCTGAACATCAAATAACGTGCTCCACGCGGCTCCGGGGTCTTAATAAAGCACCTTCTGTGCTCAATTTAAGGAAAAATTGTTGAAAACTCCCCTGCCTATCGAAAGACTAACGCGACCAAGTACGCTCGTCATGACGTCACGTATGCATCTTGAGTTTCACTTTCAACATTCAACACTTTTCCACGGAAGGCAGTTGGCCGAAAGTTTACTTGATAAAGTTTTAAATATGGATATTTTTCTGACACAAACGCATCGATTCGCTTCAGAAGGCCTTTATTAACATCCCGGAGCCGCTTAAAAAAGGGCAGTGTCTCTTAAAAAAAAAAAACCTGGAAGACAATATATAATAATTACAAAAATAAAACAAGGTATATATATATATATATATATATATATATATATATATATATATATATATATATATATATATATATTACATTAAAAAGTCTAAAAATCACTTTATAAAGTAACACTGTCCAACAGCGACACCCACAGGTAAAGTTACAGCGGGTTGCCTCATGAGCCCATTGATTTTAACAGACCCACGAAAGTCGCGCTATGATTGGACATCGGACAGTGTAGCGTGGCATGGGGACATAATGACGTACTATTAATGGAGCTATGTTCTATAACATGTAAAATGGGAACATGAGCCGAATATTCTAAAGGCAACTCATGTAAACACCTTAATCAGAATATTATCTTATTCAGAATAAGGTCAATAATTAGATTACTGCTGTCCATGTAAACGTAGTCATTGATAACTAGCACGGGACAAAAATATGGCATGTCAAAATAAATAGCCTACACGATGTAAATACAGAATCATAGATTAAAAAAAAACATTTGTATCAATATATCTATATATATATGTGGTGGGCATAGATACATTTTTTTAAATCTAGATTAATCTATACGGGGAGCATATAGCTGAAGCGGGATGCGCTTACGAACTGGAAGCTCAACGAAAAGGGACTGGTTGCTATAACGACCGACAATGGCAGCAACGTTATGAAAGCGGTGGAATTGAACAAGTGGCTGAGGATGCAGTGCTTTGGTCACAGACTTCATCTGGCCATTGGTGAGTGCTATCTTTGTATTTGTGTAACTTGTGAAGCATATTATGCTCAGTAAAATTATTGCAGTAATAACTGCTTACAGCTGTAAACGGTATAATAAAATGTATTTGAAATGTTAAAGCAATATATACAATTATATAAATGTGCAACTATGAATAATTTAAATAAATTAAATAACTACTGAATAGCTGGATTAGTTATAACTATATAGTTGTGACATAGATTGTTGTACATTGTATACTTGCCTCCAATGTTTGGTTATCTTTTATTTTATTAATTAATTTATTTTGTTTTAAGGGCATGGCATGGATGACAACCGCATCACCCGGGCCATTTCTCTGTGTAAGAAAGTTGTCAGCTGCTTCTCCTATAGCTGGAAGAAGAGAGGAGAGCTCACTGAAGTCCAGATTCAGCTGTCATATGCTATCCACATGCTGGGGATCACAGCAGCAAATGATCGAGATGTTCCTGGAGCAGGAGGGAGCGATCACAAAAGTCCTGTCTGCTGACAAAAAGTCCAGGCATCTTGCTCCTACATGGCAGGACATCGAGGTCCTGGAGTCAATTCAGAAGGCTCTGAAACCCCTTCAGGACTTCACAGATGCTCTGTCAGGTGAGGAGTATGTCACCATCTCATATGTCAGACTTGTACTTCACCTTTTCAACACAAGTCTCCTGGCACATGAAGAGGGCGACAGCGAGCTGTGCAAATCAATCAAGACCTGCATTGTTGACTATTTTAAAGGTCCCATGGCATGAAATTTACATTTTATGAAGTTTTTCAACATTAATATGAGTTCCCCTAGCCTGAATATTGTCCCCAAGTGGCTAGAAATTTTGATCGGTGTAAACCGAGTTCTGGCTGTCTTTCTCTGCCTTTGAGAAAATGACAGCCCAGACAAGCTGATCTTGAATTTTCCTGTTATGATGTCATAACTGGAACAGTTACCCCCCCTTTCCTCCGCCCAGAGAATTTGGCACGCCCATGCGAGCGCCATATTTGTTTGTGAACGAGTGAATGCTGGCAGTTTCTCAGTGTTTGGATGTACAAATGAAAACAGAAGTCTTTTTTCAGTTCCTTCTGATCTGTGATCAGTAATTTCTGATGTGTAGCTAATTATTTATTATCCTTGCACACGCTGCGGCTTCTCTCTCTCCCGACAGAACGGTGTTTTCATGTTTTCTATCTTGTGATTTCAGTGTTTTTGTACGTCCTTGTCGCGTCTATCTGTTCTAAAATGTGCATACAGTCGTGAGTTTCTGCTCAACATCGGCAGAGTCACACCTTTTGTGATAAACCTCACGCACGCCGAAGCTCGGGCTGCACTGGCCGGTCGGCCTTCAACTTCCCCGACCCCCAGTACTGCATCTCGCTCACAGCAGAGACGCCATACGCAGCACGAGATTAAGCAGAAGGGGGTAAGCGTGAGGGTATCCGGCTAGGCTAGCCAGCTATTCCCACAATAAACTGGATTACATTCGATTACTGCTCTTGTGTCTTTGTTTGCGCTGTGTACTCAATGCGCGTCACTGATGCTTTTCATATGATAAAAATAATGCTATAATCAACACTTACTCGTAACTCGTTCATCTCGACAGCTGTAGTGTAATGGCACATTACATGTGTTACAAAGTTGATAGAATAATGATGAAGACGGACTCGGTGTGACTGGGACTCGTGTTTATTCAGAACTCAGATACAAACAAAATAAACTTGCGCTGACAGCGCTCTCACAACTCAGTAGTTACTATAAATAACTTTGTTAGCAATCGCTCCGTCTCTGGTCCGTGATGTCCGGTTCACGAACGAATCATTCTTTTGAACCGGTTATTTTTAGTGAACCGAATCAGTTCACCAAATCAGACTGAATCGTTCTAAACGGTTCGCGTCTCGAGTCAGCGCTGATCCATAATTTACTAAAGTTACTAACTTTCTGACATGAGTGACAGACAGCCCCTCCGACTAGAAATAAACGAATAACCTGAAGTATATGCTAGTAACTGCAACAGTTCACTGAACTGAGACGTGCTGAGAACTGATGAGAAGTGAACTCCGGTCCATCCGTCTCTCTGGCAGCAGGCTTGTGCCTCTTAGACCTCGTTAAACCACACCCCCTCCGCTACAAGATCTGATACTCATTTCAAATGCAAAGATGTCAGCCAATCACAACAGTGGGCGTTTTTACTGAAGTCTCGGAGCAGACACGCCCCTTGAAACGGCATTCAGCCACAGGGCAAACATCAGTATAGAAAAAATGCCTTTTATTTCTAAATTGTTATTTTATGATGTAAAAATCATACTAACAATATAAGTAAACCTCAGAATATATTATAAAATAAAATAAAAAATACATGCCATGGGACCTTTAATGCCAAGTATGGTGACCCAGCAACTAGTGACCTGTTGGACATGGCCTCACTTGTTGATCCACGGTTCAAGGACAAATACATACCAAGTGAAAAGATCAATGCAGTGAAAAAAAACAAGATGTCTTTGAGGCGATCAGGTGCCCACTGCACCTAGGCCTACGGAACAAGTAGAAATAATGCCACCAACAGCGAAGAAGAAGAAGTCACTTGCAAGCTTCTTCAAGCAGAGCACAGCAACCACAATCAGAACAGCACTGACACGGAAGGGAGGCAATTGAAACTGAACTTTTAGGCAACTTGCAGTCAGTTAAAGCAGAGAGTGACAACGATCCTCTCAAATGTTGGAAGGAACATGAAACACTCTTTCCAGCACTGAGCCACCTGGGAAGGAAGTATCTTTTGGTACCAGCTACCAGTTCCCCTTCTGAAAGGGTTTTCAGTTGCAATGGTAACATTGTAAGAACATTTTTTGTTTTTTGTTTATAAATCATTGCATAGTATGGCTCCATTGTATTTGGTTAAATTGATTGAGAAATATGAACCAAAACGGTCTTTAAGGTCAGCTGACTAGCTGGTTTTGAAGATTCCTAGAACTACAGTGGAGATCGAGCTTTTGTAGCGATAGCTCCAAAACTTTGGAATGACTTACCCTTTTCTCTTACATCGGCACCCACATTGTGTTTTTAAACACAATGTTAAGGAATATCTCCTCGCGTCGGCATTCAAAGGTGTATAGAAGTTGTTTGTGTACAAAAGCTGAGGGGTTTATTGTCTCTGTTGTTTTAACTGTGGTTTTAGTGCTGTGTTTTGATTGTTGTGATTGTCTCTGTGTTTTTAGATACTGTACAGCACTTTGTTCAATGGCCATTTGTGTAAAAGTGCTTAATAAATAAACAAACAAACATGTTGACAGCTATATATTTTCAAAGGGAGGAAAACCCTGTCTTTGCATTTTATTTTGATCATAACTGCTTTAATAAAGGTGATTGTGACATCTCACATGAGTCAAGTAAACATTTATTCCACTTTGATGAAAATACTGAGATATATATCTTATATATTGCCATTCATCCCAAAAATACAGAGATATGAATTTTGATCGTCCAGCCCTACCATGAACCACTCAGTGCTTTCACTGATGCGTTGGCTTGAGAGAACAGATACCCCTTTTCCACCAAAGCAGAGCCAGAGCCTAGTTTCAAATCGGTTCTTTGTGTTTCCACACCCAAAGCCCCAGCTCCGAGCCAGGAAAAGTGGTTCTTAAGTAGCACCAAAACATTGCTGGGCTAGAACAGGGCTAGAAGTAAGAACCGATTACGTCAGGCGCTGGGGGCGGGGTCAACAAGACGAACACAAACTTGAGATCCGCCATTGTTGAAATAGCAGCTAATGGAGCTAACAGCTGCTGCTCGTTTGTAATCTCTGTCTACACAAATTATGGCGAACTGCATGAATGCGTTGGATTCGCTGTGTTTTCGTTGTGTTTTGATGCCGATGTAGGATCGTAAAGCCATGTGAATCAATAGTAACGCAACGTTTGCATTGTTGATGGAAGGCTTGTTCGCAGCTGTGCAGACCAATCGCAGTATGATAGCGAGTCCAGCGAGAGCATATGACTCCTTATGCTTTTGATTCACTCATGCGTTTTTTATCATACGTGGATCGGTGTGCGCAGCGCCGATGCATCTTGAACAAGCCTGGTGTGTGTGTGTTTCCCGCTGCCCAGGGTTGCCAGGTTTTCACAACAAAACCCGCCCAATTGCTACTCAAAACAAGCCCAATCGCGTTTCAGGGGGGCTTCCCCGGTAAAAATCACATTTGGGGATAAAATATGTGTTTTTTTGGCATGGTTGCCTACTAAAATTCGCATTCCCGGGGCTAAATATTACATAATTGGGGTTGCTTCAAGCCGCGGTCATGAAAAAAAGCCTCCGGCATAACCGTAGACTTGGCAACACTGCCGCTGCCTCGCTAGCGTTGCTGAGAAAGATGAGACGTATACAGTGACGTAAGACCTGGCTCTGTTGTGGCTCTCAGCCCGTGGAAAAGCAAACGGTTCTTAGAAGGCTCCTCAGTCGAACCAACTATGAACTGGGACTAGCTCTGGCTCTGAATTCGCTCTAGCACTGCCTTGGTGGAAAAGGGGTAAGAGTAAGCCTGTCAGCCCTGAGGCCGGTGCTAAGTCACATCATCTCAGACATTCTTGAGATGAAAATTAAGACAGTGCCCTCACCAAAGACCTGAAAAGGTTAATGAAGTTAGATCTAGAGTCCAGGGACACTGATGATGCAAAGAAGGTGATGGACTTGACAAGCTTTGTTGATCCCCGGTTTAGGGGAAGCTTTTCTGATGACCTTAAGGCCACGGTTAACTGCCGCATTGAGGAAGCCTCAAAACTGAGAGATGACATCTTTTTCACATGACTGTAGTGTAGACAGTCTCACTGATTAAAATAGGTGTTTTTGACACAACACACTGTTAATTTTCGGTGTAGATAGATTTACACCAATGTGGCCGCACAGGAATTCATAACGATGCGTGTCCACTGGCGCAGAGCAGAGGTCATTCCTATGGAAGCTCAACTTCTTTATAAGTCATTTTGTGTTTCTGTGAAAAAGACTAACTATAATGTAGTTCAAGTTTAAGAATACACTAAAGTTACTTGTTACTAAAGTAGTTACTTAGGCTAAATGTAAAATGTTTATCTCTATTTAAAAACATTAACTTGAAATGCACTGAGGACATGTGATGTCTGCTCAAAGCAGGTGGTATGAAAATATGTACACTGACAGGCAGGTAGAAGATCGTACCACTGTATTTGGCCCGAATGCAATGATTAGATGAACAGTTTATGGCCTTCCACAGATATTATTATATATATATATATATATATATTAGGGATGCCACAATACTCAATATAATATTGAACCGTTCGGTACGGCATTCACGGTTCAATACGCGCTTGTGAATTGTGGTTTTCTCGGTTTTGCATTTAATTAATTATTTTTCTACAAATTCTATAATTTGCCTCCATCCCAATACTGAACAAGGCGACATACATTCACATCACACGTTAGTGGTAGAGTTATACTCACAGAACACTATAGTTATTCACAATCGAAAGTTCATTATTTGCATGCGTTTTAAAGCCTTGCCGGTTTCATTCGCGTGTGCGGTTTTAACATGCGCTTTTCCGAGCGCACGCAATAAACGCCTGTCAAACACGTGATTACAGGACTAAATAGACATCTTACTGCGCTAATACTGTCAAATACACACAAGGTTAACATAAACACAGTCGGTTATGTCTAAAGTGAAAGTAAAATCGCGTGTGTCTGTATATTAGATGCACGGAGGTCTTAAATTGACAACAGCGCAGTAGTGAACACACGGTCCTTAAAGGGACAGTTCACCTTTACACACTCTAATATTGTTTCAATCAAACCTGTATTCATTTCTCGATGACAGAATTTTCATTTTTGAATGAACTATCCCTTTAATGTTAATACAACAACAAAAGACAAAGAGAAAATCCCTCACAGCTCTTGACTAAAAAACTAATACTAAGAAGCAATGTGTATTTTATAGTGAAGTCTATGTAGTGTTTTATTTTTACATTCATTCATTCAATTTCATACTTTAATGCTGGTGTACAGCTCTGAGCTGCCAGTGTAAATCTTTATATATATATATATTATATATATATAATTATGCGTACATAATGCGTACCGCATACCAAACCGAAAGCCTCGTACCGAACGGTTCGATACGAATATGCGTATTGTTACACCCCTAATAAATATATATATATGTTTTGTTTTTCTGGAACAGGGGTTCATTTGTATTTGTCTTTTTTCACCTTAGACCTGATGATGCTGAAAGAGGAGAGTCAAGAACTGAATGAAATGGAAGAGAAGCCTCATGATTTAATAACTGAAGAAAAATATTTGAGTTGCTCTCAGATTAAAAAGACTTCCACACGAAAAAGAGCTCGGAAAACAGGATCCATAAGTTTCACCTGCTTTCAGTGTGGAAAGAGTTTCAACCGAAAAGGAAATCTTCAAGTCCACGTGAGAATTCACAATGGACAAAACCCTTACACCTGCCAACAGTGTGGAAAAAGTTTCACTCAGAAAGGAAACCTTAAAGTCCACTTGATGGTTCACACTGGGGAAAACCCCTTCACTTGCCAACAGTGTGGAATAAGTTTCACTCAGAAAGGAAACCTTAAAGTACACATGAGAGTTCACACTGGAGAAAACCCCTTCACTTGCCAACAGTGTGGGAAAAGTTTCACTCGAAAAAACAGCCTTAAAAGCCACATGAGGATTCACAATGGTGAGAAGCCATACACCTGCTCTCACTGTGGAATACGTTTTTCACATATAGCAAAAATGAATTCTCACATGAAAATACACACTGGAGAGAAGCCGTTCTCATGTGATCAGTGTGGGAAGAGCTTCAGACGTAAAAAAAACCTTAATAGCCACATGAGGGTTCACTCAAGAGAGAACAGTTTTATATGTCAGCAGTGCGGAATGAGTTTCACAGACAGCGATCATCTTAAGAATCATGTAATAACTCACTCAGGAGAGAAGCCTTTCATGTGCAATAACTGTGGACAGACTTGCTCAAATGAAGCAAACTTAAAGACTCACATGAGAGTTCACACTGGAGAGAGGCCTTTCACCTGCCCTCAGTGTGGAAAGAGTTTCACAACTAAAGGAAACCTTAAGACGCACATAAGATCTCACACAGGAGAGAGGCCTTTCACGTGTCATCAGTGTGGAAAGAGTTACACATACTACACAGACCTGAAACGTCATTTGCAAATTCATTCTGGAATAAAATTACGGCATTCCTCAGTGTAAAAAGAGATTTAGAAAACTGGGGCTGTATTCACAAAACATCTTAAGTACCTTCTAACATGCTGATATAGGGGAAACTCTTAAAAATAATGGGTGTCAGTCCTAATTTTAGAGTATTTCACAAAGCATTTTAGCACTAAAACTAGCCCTTAAATCTGTGATACGTTAGTAGTCAAGAGGACTTCTAAGACCGAGTCACTAACCAATCATAATGGATGTTGCTGCAATCCGCCCAAAGACACTATACAACATTGAGGCAATAGTGATAGAGCCTTGAGTGCTGAACCTTTTCTTCATCAATACATATTTTGTTTAATATATTTTTATCTACGATAAAACGCCCCAAATAAATCTTTAATAAAATAATGTCAGATTACCTGTGGGAGTTGTTCTCACAAGTTCACACTTGATCGAATAGAGTAAAAGAATATAAGCGTATTAGGCGCTGTCAGAAGGGATCGAGGGCTCAGAGCTTGGTATTTAGCCCAAACCCAGAGTTCTGCCCCGTATCCCATGGGCGTAGATTACGCGGGGGACATGTCCCCCGCACTTTTAATAAAACGTACATTCATCCCCCGCACTTTTACCGGGTCGCACCGGTCCTAGTCGGCCCGCTCCGTGCGGGATTCGAACCGGCGTCTAGTCGCACCGCTCTTACTGGCCAACGTCTGTTACACAAGCAAGTTCGTTTACGTAGAAGCCAACGTAAATAAATCTAGATTTAAATTCAAAGACACAAACTAATCTATACATGACCTGTCATTTTATTCGTACCCAAAAATGAGGCGATCTGAACACTATGCTAACACTCTCGTGCAAAACTCCAATTCATACTCGAAGCCGGAGGGCGCGCTCTCAAAGAAAAAACAAAACTGATTCGTAGAAGTAAAACCCTGTCCCGTTCCAAAGGCATTTAGCGCTGTAGCAGCAGCTGAATAAAAAGAATCGCTATGACTGATGAAACGTGACAACAAACACGATTGCAACAAAATATGGTTTGTGTTTTTCCAGCCATCTCAAGGTATTTATTGACAATAAAGTATATGAATAATGCAGTGCTAACTGACAGCCTTTTTAATGTTTAGTATCTTCTGCTTGCCAAGGCTGCATTTATTTAATAAAAAATACAGTTAAAATATTATTATTGCGAAATATATTCACATATATATTCACAGATGTTTTAATTTGTAATGATATAGTAAAGTGTAATTTATTCCTGTGATCAAAGTTGAATTTTCAGCATCATTACTCTTCAGTATCACATGCTCCTTCTGAAATCATTCTAATATGATCATTTGATGAAAAGGAAATATTTGTGATTATAATCATTGTTTAAAACAGCTGTGGAAATCATGATGCATTTTATTTTTCAGGATTTTTTAATTAATAGAAAGTTAAATGAACAGCATTTATTTGCATTGAATAAAGCATGTATAAATCTTTTGTTATATTATAAATGCCACTTGATCAATTTAATGCATGTTTGATGAATAAAAGTATTCATTTCTCTCTTTTTTTATCTTACCACAAATGTTTGAATAGTTTCATGATTTCCACAAAAATGAAGCAGCACAACTGTTTTCAACATTGATAATAATCATAAACGTTTCTTGAGCATCAAATGAACATATTAGAATAATTTCTGAAAGATCATGTGACACTGAAGACTGGAGTAATGATGATGATAAATTCAGCTTTGATCACAGGAATAAATTACAAATTTTTTAAATATTTTTTTCTTTTTTACTATATATTCACACAGCTGCTTTACATTGGGATATTTCACTGTATTACTTTTTTACTGCATTTTTTATTAAATAAATGCAGCCTTGGTAAGCAGAAGACTTCTTTCATAAACATTTAAAGGGTTAGTTAACCCAAAAATGAAAATTCTGTCATTAATTACCTACCCTCATGTCGTTCGACACCCGTAAGACCTCCGTTCGTCTTCGGAACACAAATGAAGATATTTTAGTTGAAATCTGATGGCTCTGAAAGGCCTCCATTGATACAATGCACGGTTCACTCTCAAGACCCTTAAAAGGTACTCAAGACGTCGTTACACAGTCCATCTCACTACAGTGTTCTGAAATCGTCATCACTATATAAGTCGTTATTTAGGGTTTTTTTGCCCACAAAAACTATTCTCGCAGATTCATAAAGTTATTTTAGAACCACTGTAGTGAGATGGACCTTGTAACGACGTCTTTAGTACCTTTTAAGGGTCTTGAGAGCCGTCCTGAACCGTGCATTGTGTCAATGGAGGCCTTTCAGAGCCATCAGATTTCAACTAAAATATCTTCATTTGTGTTCCGAAGACGAACGGAGGTCTTACGGGTGTCGAACGACATGAGGGTAAGTAATTAATGACAGAATTTTCATTTTTGGGTGAACTAACCCTTTAACAATTGTAATGTTTCCAAACTTTTGATAGGTACTGTATATTTTCTGCCTTATTCAATTATATATATATATTTTTTTTTTTACAAAGCATAAAATCCATGGGGACTTAATGCACAAGTGTTTGTAGTACATAAACCAATCATAAAATTGGCATTACATGTAGGGAAAACATTATAGATATTAGTGGTTATTGTTCAGCAGTGTATTTGATATCTTACTGAATTAAAAGCAAGAGATGAGATCAATTAAATCTGTCAATTAGACAAAGGTCAGAAAAAAAACTGGTATTACACCTGACATTTCTGTCCCCCTCACAGAGACTCCTCCCCTATCAGACAATCACTGTGGTCATAGTTAGGTAGGCGTGATGACATTATCCATAGCAACGAGGTCAACCCCACCCTTACTCTTAGACTTATTTCTATACCTTAGTAAAAGTTGGTCTCAGCAGCTTTGTGAATAGGTTAAGAGAAAACTCTTCACTAAGAACTTTACTGCTATTTAGGAGAACTCTTAGTGCTAAGATAAAATGTTTTGTGACTATGACCCCTGAGCTATTTCAAAAATCACTTTCAGATTCACTCAGGGCCATTGATTTATTTATTTTTTTGACGTCACACTTATAAATACATATAAAAAGCCATGGAGATGTGAGGCCCTATTTTGTGTGGAGTTTTATAGGGCACCTATTATGCCCTTTTTTACTAGATGTAAAATAAGTCTGATGTCCCCAGAGTGTGTATGTGAAGTTTTAACTCAATATACCCCAAATATAATTTTTTACAACATGTTAAAACTGCCACTTTGCACCGTTTTTGTGTGCATCCCTTTAAATGCAAATTAGCTGGTGCCTCTGACCCCCCTTTCAAGAAGAGCTTCTGCTCTGGTGTCAGGACAATCTCATCTCATAGAATGAAAATGTCAGAACAGAAACTCTCATGGTGCATTCACACCAGACGCGAATGAAGTGTTAAGCGCAAGTGATTTACATGTTAAGTCGATGCAAAGACACCAATAGACATTCTGTGGCGCAATTTGCGCAAATTGAGCATTTCAGGCATTTGACATGCGTAACGCGTGGGAGTTGAAAAATCTGAACTTTGGCGGATATTCTTTAACCAATCAAGGAGCTTGCTCTAGTAGTGACGTGATTATGAGTGGAGGCAGAAATACGAACAACAATGGAGGACAAAATCATTGTTGCTGTATGTGGATACCCGGAGCTGTACAATACATCTTTAGTATTATTATAGAAACAGGAATAATAAGAATCTTTTGCAACGAGACTGGAGCAGAAGCAGAAGCCCCTCCCATGATGCGAATTCGCGTCTGTTGTGAAGTGAATTTCGTGCGTGAATGAAGTGAGTAAACTCAAAATGTTCATGCATCCAATCGCCCAAATCGCATCTGGTGTGAACGCACAGTCAGTAGCGGTGTTCAGTTAGATCAATAATGCTTACAGAATTACGGTTATACCGTATTTCCTCAAATAAAAGCCTGTAGTCAATTAAACGCCGGGCCTCTGATAGTGGCCAGCACGAAGAAATAAAGGCCGGTCTTAATTGTGGTGTGGTAATTAGTGTTACGGGTGTGCTCAGGCAGGAAGGCAAAGACAGGTAAGTAGAATACTCAAACAACGTTTAATACTCAGGATACTCAGGAGACTGACATATAGCATAACACACCTTACATTAACGTGACCAGACAAAGAATGAATGAACAAAGAGGAACTTAAATACAAACACAGATGACTGGATAAATGCAGGACAGGTGATACAGGAGATGATTGACTAAACACAGCTGAACAGAACTAGACTAACGAGGGTAACTAAGGAAACAGACAAGCGGCGGGAAACTCAGACAAAGGAACATGTGACAAATGAAACCAGGAAGTACAAAAAACAACAGAGACAGACTAGATATGTGACACTAAGTGCCTATCATTTCATGTGCATGTAAGTTCATCGTAATGTACAGTAGGGTTGTGCCGAAGGAGCGAAACCATCGTGACCATCGCGAGTGCGACGCACACTAATCCTGGTCTCTTCTATAGTTAACCTAAACACTTTGCAGGGATTTCTCTGTAAATTAAATTGAGAACATAACTGATGCATATATGCTATTTTAAATACTGTAGTCTCTAAGAGATGTGACGTGTGTTAGTCTTTGAAAATACTGTCAGGCAGGTTACACAAATGATCTTGACAATCTCTTAGCCTCTTGTCTTTTTTACCCATCTTACTCTGCATTTAACTTAAAATATTTTATTTTGTACAAGATAACAGCATAGGCTTCAAAATAAATTATGTTATTGAAAAATTGTAAAGTGGTCATTTGAACTACACGAACAAACGTTTAAAAAAACAATATGCAAAATCAAAATTGAATAGCTCCATAATGTATTGAGAAAAGTGCGCGCAATGAGTAATAAGTTGGGTTAGAAAAATAACGAAATTATAGGGGTTTTTTTTAAGTAGAAAATAATATTTATGTAAAGAGATATATATTAAAATAAAAAGTGCTTAAAGGAACACAACTCTTCTTAAGTGGAAGGAAGCTTTTTTCCCTCACATGGAATATAGAAAGCGTGGATGCATTAGTTGGGTTAATAAAATAACTAAATTATAGTGTTTATATCAAGTCTATAAAACACAAAAGAACAACAAATATATCAGTGAGAACACTCGTTTAAACATCATACACACCGGGACATTTGAATAAAATCACATTTTCACAATGTTGATTCTTCTTGCAATCGTAATGCAATGGACTGTGGCCTACATTAAATCTTTAAATAAAAGGTTTACACAGTCATATACAATAAACGAGCTTGCACAGCGACAGGAAATAAAAATTAACGCAAAAAACCTGCCTACCTTACCAGAGCATGCGAGCAAAGCAAAGCAGAGCTTCACTCATTAACCGCTCACCGGTAAAATGGCGTGCGCTCAAATCCCGCTCCAACATGATATTTCTCTGTAGCCTACTATACTTGTAGACATTAAAACACATAATTAGTTTCAGTTTAAATATTATAATGTTATTTTTAAATTTAATTTACGTTGAAAAGTGAACAGGACACATAAGATGCATAATGTCAGAAGACGGGGGTCTTCAATAAGTTCAATAACACTTCAATCAGTTTTGTTTTGTTGAAAGCCTTTCTTTAAAGTGAATTTCGTTTTGTATAAATTGTGTCTTTAATTTTAATCTATGTTTTATCAACCAAATTGCCCGGATTTAATAAATAATAAGCAAATAGCCTATAACAGACAATGACATGGAGTCGGCGGCGCCGTGTGATCAACGGCTTAAATTAACTACTAGAAAAAATAGGTTAAAAAAAAACTTTACTCAGGGGCAGCCCTTAGGCTACTATTTATTTCAGATAGGCCTATAGTTTGTCCAGCATGTCACAAAGGGAGTTCTGGGTTGAGCGGCGGTGCTGAGCGGAAAGAGCTTCAGAAATGAACGGAATCTTCAGGCACTCTCCACTGGAGGAAATATTACCGCTCTTTCTACGCACACACCGCAACAGTCACAATATGACCTCATGTATGTTTTAAAAACACAATTCAACTTATAAATAATACTTTTTAATGGGCCACTTAAAATGTTTATTACAAATAAATTATTAAATTCTAAAAATGAACAAAAATTTGCATTGCATTTGCAATCCTTTGCAGCACCACCACTTCCCTGATGATATCTGTCCTCTGGAACGCTATCGCTTTTCATTTAAAACGGTTTATTTAAAACAATTATTTTTTCAAATACAGGCCTGCCCTGTCAAATACAGGCCTGCCCCTAATAAAAGCCTGCTTAAAATAAAAGCCTGTGACCTTTTGCAGTTAAGGTAAATAAAGGCCCCGGCTTTTATTTGAGGAAATACGGTAATTTATTTGTAATCTTGCTTTTATCCACTATTAGTACAAGCCAGTTGTAGAGGACCCCATCTTGCTGTTGATTTTTGTAATTTTTTATTAATAAATGGACAAACTGAATGAAATCTGGACTTTTTGATCAGCTCTTTGTGACATCTGGAAGCTGGTTCCAGCTGCGGGTTACATAATAGCTAAACACTGTTTAGTTACTGTATCTGGCCCAATGACGTGACGTGCAATTTTAATGTCCAAACCCCTTCATGAAGTCAAAATAAGGAAATGTTTAATAAGAAGCACATTTATTGAATCTATTAATCTCTGTTTATCAAATGATATGAACATATATTGAGGGTTTTCCAAAGTGTAAGAAGTATTAGACATTATAGTCACATAATGTCATTAGGGCTGGACCAGAATATTTGAATATTCGATTGATGGGTTGGTATTCGATTTTCAAATTTGTGATTCGAATATTCGTTGTTGTTGTTTTTTCGCGAACACCTGGTATCCCGCTCAAAACGGCTCTCATTAGCGTTTGCATATGTTTACACTATAAAATCACTATAAAATACAATACTTTTTTTCAATTATCTTATAGCCAAGCCATCTTTAATAGCCTCGTTATACTTAATAAATATATTTGCTTCTTAGTGTTCCCTGCACCAGAGTGCACAACTGCACGAGCTTATATGGCAGAAGCCATGTCTGAGCTTGGATTTTGGGTTAAACTGCGTTCGTTTGACATTGTTTAAAATAAAATAATATATATATTTTTTTATTTAATTTTTTTATCCTCCCTATTAGGCCTACACATCGTTGCAGCCATTAAAATAGTTCAGTTTTGTTTTTAATGTCAAAGTAGTTATATTTCGTTTTGTTTCTTTATTAAGTTAATTTAGAAAAATGTTTAAAGCATTTTTTTTGTTTTTAATGTCAAAGTAGTTATATTTCGTTTCGTTTCACTATTAAGTTAATTTAGAAAAATGTTTAAAGCATTTTTATGTTTGTTAAATTAAAGTTGAAGTAATTTAATAAACATAATTTCAATTAAAGTAATGACCAAGCGGCCAGCGGCTGACAGTGAGTTAACCACGTTTGATCCATTTATCCTCTTAAATCAACACTGGACTTGTCTTACTTATAATAAAATCCATAGATATAAAACACTTCAAGCATCACTATGTTGGTTTAAACATTTAGAACACATCACATCATTTAGAGGCATCAAACTATCGCCACCACCACCACCACCACCACCACAGTAAAAAGGCATTTTTGACAAGCTGAGGGAGGCAGATGCTGCTCGCAACGGCGCAAATGAAACAAATAAAGTGAAGTGACGTGTTTTTATTTATTTATTTTTAATTTTTTTGCCATATAGAACTTTTTTTTGCGTAAACATTCCTCCCTATTACACATCGTTGCAGCCATTATCAGTTTTTTTTTTTATGTCAAAGTAGTTATATTTCGTTTCATTTCTTTATTAAGTTAATTTAGAAAAATGTTTAAAGCATTTTTTTTAATTATTAAATTAAAGTTTTTGTTTTTTAAAGTAACGACCAAGCGGACAGAGTGAGTTAACAACACATGTTTGATCCATTTATCCTCTTAAATCAACACTTAACTTGTCTTGCTTATAATACGTTTTTTTTTTGAGGAAACGTGTTCAAAAATAAATAAATAAAAAATAGGCAGGTTGTCTTAACTTACACCTCTCCGCAAAATTAATATAAATCCGATCTTCAATTATTGCGCTAGCCTATGCACATTTATCGGAGTTCACGTCAATGAAAGCAACAGATATGAGCTGCATTATAGGCTATTCATCAGCTCATTTCAAGATCAAAGACCGTAATATCAGAACAAGTGACCTAAGCACTGTAAGATCATTAGTCTCATTCGTTTGAATGAAGATTATTGTGTTTTTGAGCATTTAAGACATTCGGCAGTTTGCGTGTTGGCTTGCTTTACTAATTTGCAGCAATACTCTAAACACGGTGTGAGCCGTCTTGACAGTCGTGGTGTCATGGTCTCATGTTGTTTCCACCTGCGCAGCACACCTCATTGTTTCTTTTAATTAATGAATGTCTAAAATATAAAATGAAGGAAAAAGCCCGCGTTTGAGGTATGATGTGAAAATTGGCCCGAAGCCCGGCCCCAGGGGCAGAAATAGGGGCTCTTAGTCTGTTCTATAACTGAACAGAATTATTTTTACTAGCTACTATAATATATCAAAACTGGGACGTAACAGACCTGTGTGTTTTGTATCACTAGTTCATTGTCCGTTCGCGGAGCAAGCCCTGCCCGCGTGAGGCGCGCCGCTTCTCCAGATTCCAGCCGTTATTAGAGAGAAGGATATGTTCAGCCCCTTCCCTCCGAAGCTTCGAATATTCGATGTTGATTACTACCAAAGCTTCGAAGCTCAAAAAATGGTATTCGGACCAGCCCTAAATGTCATACCGGATAACTGTCCGGACCTTAGAGTGACATACAAAAAAGCCAAACAAACTGTAAAAAATCGAATAAAGGCAAGGCAAGTTTATTTGTATTGCACATTTCATACACAGTGGCATTTCAAAGTGCTTTACACAGAAATTAAGTTAAAATATTCGTAAGTGAATAAAATAAAAATAAAAAATATATATAGTATAACAGTTATAATAGGAATTAAAAGAAATAAAAAATAAAGATGAAATCCCCTATCTGGGGTGGAAGAATATGGAGAGTCAGGTTTACTTTAAAAATATTTGTCAGGTAACTGTGTGTTTAGACAGTACCCTTACAGACAAATCTTCTTGGCCTAACTTGAGGGCGTTCTCTAGATGTTTTACCCATCAGAGCAGATCTAAACGTGTCTTCCTCGCACCGGAGGGAGTACTCCAAAAATTATTTGTCAGGTAACTGTGCATTTAAACATTACCCTTACAGACAAATCTTGTCACTGATTACGTTCCCCTCTAGTGGGTGTACTTCTCAGTGTAATATAACGTGTCGCGCTCTGTCTCAATGGCCTGTATACACTTTTTTGTCCTTAAACGCTCGTTTTTTGGGACAGCTTATAAAAACTTCTGGGTTTTTGGTTGTGAGTTTTGTTTAGCTTGTTTGCTGTACACTTTGTCACATATCAGCTTTAAGACATTGTTCTGTTTTTTGTTATAAGTCCGAAATGACAAGGAGGCAGCTTCACGCAATGCAAAGTCAATGGAGAGCGTTCGATTGCCACCCCCCCTAATTTATCTGTTTATTTGTGCTTTTTTCCTTTCTTGCATTTTTAACAGCTATGGAAGATAAGTGGGATACGCTTTATAATTTCCTTTCGGTGGGATCATACCCTGATGGGTATGATAAGTCCAAAAACTGAATCTTCGGAGATTTGCACTCAAATTCACTTTAAAAGGTAAAGTGTTATATGAAATTTAAATGTCAATCATGTTTATTTTACTATACATCTGTTGGAATCTTGATTTTCTTTCACTGACAGGTTAAGTGAGTAAAACTGATTGTCTCTTCACGGCACCTGTTAGTGGGTGGGATATATTAGGCAGCAAGTGAACATTGTCTTCAATGTGTTAGAAACAGGAAAAGGTCCTGCAATCCATATGGATGTTACTTTGACACGTACCACCTACCTAAGCAATGTTTCAGACCAAGTACACCCTTTCATGGAAACGGTATTCCCTGGTGGCTGTGGCCTCTTTCAGCAGGATAATGCTCCCTGCCACAAAGCAAAAATGGTTCAGGAATGGTCTGAGGAGCACAACAACGAGTTTGAGGTGTTGACTTGGCCTCCAAATTCCCCAGATCTCAATCCAATCGAGCATCTGTGGAATGTGCTGAACAAACAAGTCCGATCCATGGAGAGCCCAACCTTTTAATTTACAGGACTTAAAGGATCTGGTCCTAACATATTGTTGCCAGATACCACAGCACACCTTCAGTGGTCTAGTGGAGTCCATGCCTCGACAGGTCAGGGCTGTTATGGCAACAAAACGGGGACCAACACAATATTAGGTGGTCATAATCTTATGCCTCATCGGTGTATATGTTCACTTCTAGATTGAGACCTTTTTTTATGAAAGCAGAAGAGTCATCAGAATCAAGGAGGAAGGCAGGGTGATCTTTGAAGAATTGCATTCATCTCCAATCGGTGGGCACACTGGAATTGGCAAAACACGTGCCACCATCTGTGCCAGATTTGACTGGTTTGGCATGTCAGTTGATGTTGAAAATTGGGTATGTGTTTGTGGCGAGCAGCGAGGCTGAGGGACCGTGAGAGCGGGACGAGGCTACTGTGACTACTACTGTGCAGACCTTACAGTGTGTCAAGGTAAATAAGAGCAGTACGATTTTGATAGTGTATGTATATTGGGATTAATCGCATCCAAATTTAAAGTGAGAACATTGATACCAATTTTGCCATAGTCAGCCAAACGTACTGTCTGCCATTTTGATTACTTGAAAAAGCTTCTTTTTCTAAATGCTCTTAGACTGTTGGTCCAATTTTCACCAAAAGAATTTAACTTTTATTGACTCTGAAGTTAAAGTTACAAAAGTTAAAGTTTTAACTCAGAGTTGGTTAAACCTTATTGAAACGGGCCCCCCTGTAAGTAGAGATTTTGTCACATTAATGTAATGTAAACCTGAACCACAAACACTTAACATACTTTACATTTTATTTACTTAATAGGTTTCTGCTGTTTGGGAACTTGCTGGAATTGATTTATTAGGGCCGTTACCTGAAACTGAAGATGGATTTAAGTACATCCTCACAGCCACAGACTATTTCTCGAAGTGGGTTGAGGCCTTTCCTTTAAAAACAAAAACCGCAACTGACGTAGCAAGACATCTCTGTTCTATTATTTATAGACATGGCTGTCCCCAGAGAATTCTTTCAGACCAAGAACGAGAATTTGTAAATGAAGTAAGTGCATTTAAAAATGGTCAATAATAAAGTGATTTAGGTTTAGCCCCAATGTCTTCGTTTTTAGATTTAGACACATTGTAATATTTTTCCAATGCACATACCTGCATTCAATTCTTGCATGTTAAACCTGTATACATTTATTTGTTCTGCTAAACACTAACAAATATATATTTTTAAAGATAGTTTGTAACTAAGAATTTTTGGTCACCATCCATTTCCATAGAATTTTTTTTTTTTTTCTATTATGAAAGTCAGTAGGGCCCGAAAACTGTTTGGTTACTACTTTACTAGTATTAATAAGCAGTAATTAGGAGTTTTGAGACAAAAGTCATAGTTACTAGTTAGTTAATAGTGTGCATTGGACCTTAATCTAAAGTGTGAACTTTTTTTTCTTTCTTTCTTAAACTTAACTGCAGGCTTTGTGAAATGTTGTGCATCAAAAGAAGCGTAACAGCAGCTTACCATTCCTCAAACCAATGGCCTTGATGAAAAGACCAACGATAACATTAAACTGTAGGTTTTATTACCCATTTTATTACCATTTTTTGTTTCCCTGGTGTCTGCGCCCAATAAGTGGACGGGCAATATGCTAATGTTTCGTCTTGAAGTCACAACGAAACGGCTTGGGATTCATAAAAAAACCTTGAATTGTTTAATTAGGCCTACATGGAAGTACATTGCATTAATTGTATTATATAATCCATATATAAAAAAGCTGTGTTAAAATTTCAGCTGCAAGGTTTCTCTGAATAACGTAGGTATACGCGTATGCACAGCTGGCTAATGAGAGCTCTGTAATTTGGGTCTTTAAAAGTTGTTTGTTGTAAGAACTGTTGGGAAATGCACACTTGGCATTGCTCAAGGAACCAGGCAAGAGCACGTCTGCGAACAGCTGCAAGTTTGATGAGAGTGACAAAAGGCTGTAAGAAAAGCGTGTGGAAAGCCCTTATATGGAGATGGTTTGGGTGTGTTTTATGCAAATGACTTACCTCGTCACTTGTTTAGAATACTCCAAATTAAGGATGGGCGATACCACTTATTTTTAACTGAATACTGTGTTATTTGTCAGATAATGGCTGATTTTGTAAGAATTAATGATGAAGATGTGGAGGCGGTACGACCGGATTTTCAAATGTCAACCGTAAGTAACAAATGTGGTTAATGTAATTTATGAATTAATGTAATAATGTGTTAACATCGGAAAAAAAATTGTGAACACAAAAACATGCAGTTTAACAAAAGATGCTTAAAGTGCTTGTGATACGCCTACAATTTTATATTGTAATAGCCCAGTTTTGGTATATTATTTAATTTGGCTTTTACTTGTTTTGTTACTTGTTTAAATCAGTTTAAAAAGTAATGTCTAATATGCCTATGTGAATGTCAGACAAATAATCTTGTGCTGGGTCAGCTTAAGTTACTGACACCTAACTTAGAAGTGTCCGTGCAGCATCATGCAAAAATAAAGATTAACAGTCACGGATGCGAATGTTATTGCGTTATTCGTAGTGTAACGCATTCTTTGAACGTACCGCATTAAAACGGCAATTACACACAACAATTATAAAGAGTCTGTGCACTACAATACAAATTGTTCAATAGCACTGGTATTACAAAACCTTCACTGGCACATGCCACTCAAATAGGGGCAGAGGGGGGCTGGTTTGGTTAAGGATTGGCTGGCACACAGTTAAATTCCAGTACACTAGAGTACACAAAAATCTAACATTTAAATGACTGCCCTCTTGACCTGAACACACCCATTTACTAAACTCATCTAACTGCACTAACTGGTGAGGTGAAGACAACTTTTCTATTTTAAAGTGTCAAAACTAAAAACAAGTCCCCCCCCCACTAAATACATTTGAGAACTATGATAGATAGAGATATATACAATGTAAGGATTTCAGTTGATAGAGATAGGAATCAGCTATATTTTGATATGAAATGTAAAAGTCTCTTATGAGTGATGCTATGTGGCTAACATCATTTCAGTAAAGAGGTGTGTCCAAATGTTGGTGGGGTCGGTTGACACATGTGCCAATCAACACTATTGGCACTTGGTTATAAACAACTTGGCCATTTGGTTATAAATGTATTAATAAATGCATTTTACGTATGTAAATGCATCTGTTGATTAGCTAGAGCTCTGTAGAAAGTTAGAGATCTTAAAGGATTAGTTCACTTTTAAATAAACTTTTGCTGATAATTTACTCACCCTTCTGCAGTCGAAAATAAATTAAGGTTTTGGATGAAAACAGTCCAGGGTTTTTCTCCATATAATGGACTTCAATGGGCCCCAAACGGTTCAAGGTCCAAATGACAGTTTCAGTGCAGCTTCAAAGGGCTTTAAACGATACCAGACGATGAATACGGGTCTTACCTAGCGAAACGACCAGTTTCTGCGAGAAACCGAGCAGTATTTATGCTATTATTTTACCTCTTAACAGACGAACGTGATCATTTCTGAGCTCAAACATTACTTCCACTAAGTGAGATCAAAATATGAGCGTGGTCATAGATATATTGATCGTAGATGCCTAATTCTATTGATCCGTACAAGCGCTAATGAGGTATCTACGTATACATCTATGACCACACTCTATTTTTACCTCACTTAGCGGAAAGTAATGGCTGAGCTCAGAGGCGATCACGTTCGTCTGAATGAGGGTCAAATAATAGCATAAATGAAGTTCATTATATGGAGAAAAACCCTGGACTGTTTTCATCCAAAACCTTAATTTCTTTTCGACTCCAGAAAGAAAGACATGGACATCTTGGATGACATGGGGGTGAGTAAATTATCCACAAAAGTTTATTTAAAAGTGAACTAATCCTTTAACCTTTCAGTTGTTACTGGTTAGATTATTTTAACATATAGAATGACAGAGTGAAAAGTGTGCCAACCAACCCCGCTCTCCCCAGTTGTGCCTCAAACTGACAATATGTTTGAAAAAAATATGAATGACTTTAATGCCGAGAACAAGCAGTCTAAGATATCTGCGCGTTCCTGTGTTCCCTGAAGAGGGCAGATGCATCGATACTCGAAACCACAATCAACAATGCAGCGATTGGCTGGCAGCAAGACAGTAACATAATGACATCATATAATTAAAAAAGCCAATTGGAATTGCAATCTGCATTTATAACAATGACTATTTTATTTTTCTCTCTCTCTTTCAGATATCTTGCCACTGGAGACTCCATGCGGACCATTGCCAGCAGCTTCCGTCTTGGTGTCTCCACTGTCTGCCAGGTTGCCCCAGATGTGGTGACTGCAATCTGGGACTGCTTGGTGGACGAGTTCATGGCGGTGCCCTCCACAGATGAATGGAGGTCCATTGCAGTGGGTTTCGAGGAGAGGTGGAACTTCCCGCTCTGCTGTGGAGCACTGGACGGCAAGCACGTCCTCATCAAGGCCCCCCCCAACACCGGCTCCCAGTTCCACAACTACAACAGAACTTTTTCTTTAGTTCTCCTTGCTGTTGTGGATGCAAGGTATTGCCTCCAGGTCATTGATGTCGGTGATATGAGCGGACGAGCGATGGTGGAACTCTGGCCAAGTCAGTCTTTGGCCAGGCACTCCTCTCCCAGGAGCGAACCACAGAGGACCCCAGCCCCATGTCTTTGTGGCAGATGAGGCCTTTCCCCTCAGGAAAAACCTCATGAGGCCATTCCCTGGGCGCACCCTTCCCCGAGAGCAACGGGTATTTAATTACCGTCTCTCCAGAGCCCGGCTGGTGGTGGAGAACGCCCTCGGGATCCTGTCCTCTCAGTGGAGGATGTATTGTCGCCTCATAGAATTTCAACCTGATGTTGTGGAGAGGTGTGTGATGGGGACATGTGTCCTCCACAACTTCATGAGGAGATCTGCTGAGGCACCTGCTGTGAGGAAGGGCGGTGCAAGGTGCAGAGGACTCGCTACAGAGTCTCGGACGGGTTGCAGCCAATAATTTTGCCAGAGAAGCCATCCAGGTCAGGGACAGCTTCATGGCTCACTTTTCAGCCGAGGGAGAAGTCACGTGGCAAACAACTGAATAGTTTTGTAAATATTCCTTTTGTCTTTTCTTTTGATCTACACCCTTTATATATTGTAAATAATCACATCTTTTCAACCATCTCTTGTAAATGTTGCTATCTTTTTTCATCCTTAACTCTTGTAAATCTTTCATCAGTTTGTTGTTCTTGTTTTCAAATGATGAATGGAGCCAGTCTCCAAAAGGAATCCCTGTCTCGTTGCTGCATTCTCATTACACTACACCACAACACTGTTCCAATCACAAATAACTAGTTTTTACCAGTATTCTAATCTTAACATAGAAATAATATTTATGTAATGACTGTTTCTATTCCTATAGTAGTAGTGTAAGACTACAAGTGTCGGACAATCGCCTTTTTTGGGGAGCGTGACGATCATTTAGGCCGCCCAGCAAGCATTGAGCAGATCAGCTGATCGGTTTATTCGCCATCAAAGTGTCCTTGATCAATCAGCTTGTCTGATCTGAGATTGCTTCAGAGGATGTGTTTTTTCTCAAGGAGCACATTCAGGAACTGACAACCATAATTTTTCTCTCTTGTCATTAGTTGTGTCTGTCTTCTACAATCTAAGGATGCACCATATTGCCAAGCTAAACATATACATTATCTTCTATTTGCAATTATTATAGTATTATATTATTTAAAGGGGCTATATGCGTTTTTCTGAAATTTAAACTCGCGACTGACACCTGTGGCCAAAAAACAGAACTGCTCTTATTTTCTGCTCGCTCTCGCAGCGGTGGTGACGTCACATCCGCAGAAAGCGCGGGAAAAGACGACCCGCCAGAAAATAGGAAAAATAGGATACAGGCTTATAGGTGCACCCACTGTGAGCGGACAAGGTGTCAGTATGCTCATCAGGAGATGTTTGAGTCATAAATGGTAAAATAAAAAGGCTATTGTTACGTTTATTTTGGGGAAAAAGTTGCATATAGCCCCTTTAGGTATTCTAGTCTTAACACAGGAATAATATTTATGTAACCAATATAAATTATGATTTACTATGTTGTGCACACAGTAACACACCAAAACCTTTGGTCATTGTATAGAACATTTAATTATACAAAATAAATCGGATCAAATAAACAAAATATAAAAACTATATACAAAGACCATTTAAAACTATTTACAATTAACATGCAGGAATAAAAAGGATCTTGCTTGGAAGAGGGAAGAGTGAGGGACAAAGTGAAGGAGAGGAGAAAGGAGAGAATGTCTGGTTCATTCTCTGCAGAGATTTCTGCCTCTTTTAAAAACTACTGAGTAGGCTCCAAATGTTCCAAATTAAGCAGAACTGCTGCTTTCATAAATTAATTTGTGTATTTGAAATCTGACGAAGTCTTTCGTCTGAGGCGGTAACCTCTGCAGGTAAAGGACCAGACACAAGAAGAAGAGCTCATCCTCTGAGTGTGGATGTGGCGCTGGAGCCACAGGACGGGTCTGAAGGGCTTCCAGGAGCTGCCGCTCCACCTCCGATGGCTGCTTCCTACGCCTTCTCTGGGCTCTTCCTCTTGGTGGCACTGTATCAAATGATAACACATTTTGTACAATGAGAAGGCAGAAAATGATTAAATGTAGATATAATATGCATGTAAACATGGTCATTATTGCCAGTACACACCTGTGGGTACAGCAGCAGATGTTGAAGGGCCGGCAGGGGAAGAAGCAGCAGCAGGTTCTGGCCCAGAGGGGACCCAGTCTCACTGCCATCAAAAGAGCCCGTCGGCTCTGTCATGACAATAATAAATATTAATACAACATTACACACATTGCACATTACACCAGTCAGAGAGAAATTAATTTAGACTTTTCATCATAAAAAAAACAACAACAACAACAACATATGCCCTGCTGTCAACACACCTGTCTCTGAGTGCCCTGCTGCTGCTGCTGCTGCTGCATTCTCGTCCTGGTTCTCGGGGTGGTCGTACCCTGCGGCCTGATTCTCCTCATCTCCCCCCGTCCATATTCCCATTTGTCTCCCGTGGGGAGACGAAGGGGTCGAGGAAAGACAGGACTGCAGAGCACTTCCACTTTTTCCCTGACCCTGCTGCTGACCCACTCCTCTTCTGTGTCTTTTCTCCTCTCCTTCAAATATGTGTCCCTCAGACTCTTCCACTTCTTTCTGCACACTTCCTCTGAATAAGCACATCAACTCAATAGTTGTAAAATACGGCGAATAAGCTAAATTTGACAGCTTTAGCTAGCTTGTAGTCTCGATATATATCTCAAATTGTGTAAAGAACGTTTTTTTACAACTTACCAGATTGTCCAACCTCCTCACTCACTTTCTTCCAAGCAAAATACTTTTTATTCCTGTTTCTATAATGATACGAGGATGTATCAGATGTAGCAGATATCAAGCGGTACCCTTTAAAGAAGAATAGGTTGAAGCAAAATTAGAAAGCACACACACTGGAAGGCCTACTCTCACTCCATGCTTCCCGCCTGCATTCACAGTCAGACTAAGCGCAAATGTTTAAAGGGCATGAATGAACTACATTAAACATATACTGTACATGTAGGCAGTCAAATATAACAGTTAATTCAAATAAAATAATACTCAGTGTACTTGCAACACTCCATGTAAACATCATAAAAATATGAAAACGTATGAAATAAAACTGTTTTGGTGCAATCATGCAAGGTAATTGAATTACACTAGACCATGTGGTCCTTAATGTTAACTAAATATTATTTCTTTGACTGCTACAATCACATTTAAACATAATACAAACTATATAACCGTTAAGTGCACAAACATACCTTTAAAGAAGAATAGATTGAAGCAAAATTAGAAAACGCACACACACTGGAAGGCCTACTCTCACTCCTGCATAGAAAAGCACATGTGCGAATGAAGCAATAAATATACCACATTTTAAATGTGCCACTTTCAAAGCGAATATTGCATGGATATACATTATAATATATTCAAATTAACACAATATACACTATAATAAAGTCACAGAGACCGTAAATGAGACAGATGTACGAGAAAGTGAAAGATACCGTGCTTCCCGTCTGCATTCACAGTCAGACTAAAGCCTTGTTTATACTCGCCGCGGCCGCAAGAGCGCGAGGGTGCGCGCGGCAAAAATGACGTCAACACGGAGGGGGCGGTCTCGCGCGTTGGCTCCGCAAGACCCCATTTCGCCTGGCGGTGCGCAGCGCATTTTTTGTAACTCCGCGCGCACCTCCGCATCCGAAGATGTACGATTTTGAGGCGACTTTGTCCGAGCTGCTGCGTCAGTACCGGCACATTTATGACCCTTCCATGAGGGATCATCGCGACAGCCAGATGGCACAGAATTCATGGAAAGTTTGCATTGATGGCCATCCATCCGTCCAACCATCCATTCCTTTTGTGAATAGGACTTTAGAATACATTTGCATTAAGCACCCAGTTTGCACTTGTCTTAAGTAACTGCTTACATTTTCAAAATGAGCCTACACTAACTGAAATAGAACCTTTGATAAAATAAGGCATGTTTTATAAAAAGTAACTGTACAAAGAGGCTTCATTTAGTACATTAGTTTACAAGACACTTTCTGCAGCATTTATTGTGCTTGTTTAGTGTTAATTTCAGAATGTACAAACAAAATCAGAAATTAGTTGTCATCTTCAGTTAATGCACTGTGAACTAATATAGTTAAAATATAGTATATATATATATATATATATATATATATATATATATATATATATATATATATATATGTGTGTGTGTATATATATATATATAGTATACAAATATCAATATAGTGTGTGCATGTTTTCACATCCATCTATTTTGTTCTAATGTCGACCAATGCCACGCTTTCAGTTTTATGGTTTTATTACAAACACTGTGATAACTTATACATGAAAGTGAAAAATATATTGTAAAGCACAAAGCAAACACACAAGATTTAACACTTTTTTTTTTTTTTACTTTGATTGGCAACATTACTGTATACATCCCCTTCTGATGACAGTCCTGTACTTGTACTGCGATCAACGAAACTGTGGTCGAGCCCAACTTGTAACTGTAGGCAACACATTTTTGGTTACTGCCAGACGCAAGAACACGTAGTGTGACGGCCAGTCTCTCTTGTAAAGTTACGGGGCTCATGTGGGTTCGTTTATGTTCCACGAACGGCTTGCGGGACGCCCTGTTCACCTGTTCCGGTAAACTACTTCTTCGCTCCTGCTTTTGACGGATTTAAGAACAATTACTCCAAGTCGCCCCCTGTCGTTTCACAGAATACTACAACGGCGCGCGCGTCGACTATAAACGCCTCGTCCGTTTGGGGGAGGAGCGCGCGCAGTTTGCGGAGCTCGTGCTGCGGAGCCAGGCGCGAGTATAACAGGGCCTTAATGGTGCGTTCACACCTGACGCGATTCGCGCGAGTGATTTACATGTTAAGTCAATGCAGAGACGCGAAATGGCATTCTGCGGCGCGATTCGCGCGAATGAGGCGGCGAGAAGCACGCGACTTGAGCGTTTTGAACGCGCGATTTGCGCGAATCGCTCAAGTTGAAAAATCGGAACTTTGGCGGATATTCACGCTGCGTTAACCAATCACAAGCTTGCTCTAGTAGTGACGCATTTACAAGCGGAGGCAGAAATCCGAACAACACTGGAGGACAAGATAATCGTGGCCGTGTTTGGATACCCGGAGCTCTACGATACATCATCCTATCACTACAGAAACAGAAATAAAAAGGATCTTGCTTGGAAGAAAGTGAGTGAGGAGGTCGGACAGTCTGGTAAGTTGTAAAAAAAAAACGTCCTTTACTCATTTTGAGCTATACATGGAGACTACAAGCTAGATAAAGCAGTCACATTCGCCGTACTTTACAAATACTTTCCCGCTGAGTTGATTTGCTTTATTCAGATGAATTGTGCAGAAAGAGGTGGAAGAGTCTGAGGGACACATATTTGAAGGAGAGGAGAAAAGAGATGGATAAGAGGAGTGGGTCAGCAGCAGGGTCAGGAAAAAAGTGGAAGTGCTCTGCAGTCCTGTCTTTCCTCGACCCCTTCGTCTCCCCACGGGAGACAAATGGGAATATGGAGAGGGGAGATGAGGAGAATCAGGCCGCAGGGTACGACCACCCCGAGAACCAGGACACTCAAAGACAGGAGGTGTGTTGATATGTGAAGCAACACAGCAGGGCATATATGTTGTTGTGTTTTTATGATGAAAAGTCTAAATTATTTTTTTCTCTAACTCGTGTAACGTGCCATGTGTGTAATGTTGTATTAATATTTATTATTGTCATGACAGAGCCGACGGGCTCTTTTGATGGCAGTGAGGCTGGGTCCCCTCTGGGCCAGAACCTGCTGCTGCTTCTTCCCCTGCCGGCCCTTCAACATCTGCTGCTGTACCCACAGGTGTGTACAGGCAATAATGACCATGTTTACATGCATATTATATCTACTGTAAGCACTCGTAGTTTAATCCTTTTCTGGGGATGCATAATTTTAGGAGAATCTGTGACAGATAAAATATATGGCATTAAAAAATGTGCGTTTATAAATATGTGTATATTATATCTACTGTAAGCACCCGTAGTTTAATCATTTTCTGCCTTCTCATTGTACAAAATGTGTTATCAATGATACAGTGCCACCAAGAGGAAGAGCCCAGAGAAGGCGTAGGGAGCAGCCTTCAGAGGTGGAGCGGCAGCTCCTGGAAGCCCTTCAGGCCCGTCCTGTGGCTCCAGCGCCGCCTCCATGCTCAGAGGATGAGCTCTTCTTCTTGAGTCTGGTCCTTTCCCTGCAGAGGTTACCGCCTCAGACGAAAGACTTCGCCAAATTTCAAATTCATAAATTAATTTATGAAAGCAGTAGTTCTGCTTAATTTGGAACATTTGGAGCCCACTCAGTAATTTTTAAAAGAGGCAGAAATCTCTGCAGGGAATGAACCAGACATTCTCTCCTTTCTCCTCTCCTTCACTTTGTCCCTCACTCTTCCCTCTTCCAAGCAAGATCCTTTTTATTCCTGCATGTTAATTGTAAATAGTTTTAAATGTTCTTTGTATATTTTTATAATATATTGTTTATTTTATTTGATTAATTTTGTATAAATACATTTTTTATATAATGACCAAAGGTTTTGGGGTGTTACTTTGTGCACAACATAGTAAATCATAATGTAGTTACATAAATATTATTTCAGGGTTCCTACAGGGTTTGGAAAAGTATGGAATTTGATTTGAGTGATTTCCAGGTCTGGAAAAGTATGGAAAAAATAAATCAGAGTATGGAAAAATATTTATGTTTCCAGACTATTGTCCCTATTTCATTTTCTAAATATAAAATTAAGAATTTCTAAATAATAAATATATACACAATCGTTTTTTTCAATGAATGAAAAACTTGTAGCCTAGCTATGGCAGTAAAGGTCAGACCTGTGTTCCTTCCTTTTCACAGTTCAACAGTGGTTAACACTGCACTTTGTAGTTTGAGAAAGCAAGTTGGGTTTGAGGATAAAACAGAGTCGATGGTGGAGTTCTTAAAGGAATAGTACACCCAAAATGAAAATTTGTAATTTATTCACCCCAATGTCTTTCAAAACTATAAGACTTTATTATATTAACATTTTTAATATTTTAAATCTGAGATTTCAGTCCCTTTATTAAAGGACTTGTTCACCCCAAAATGAAAATGTCCTAATCATTTACTGACCTTAATTCCATCCAAGATATTCATGACTTACTTTCTTCAGTGAAAGATACATTAAGTTTTTGAGCAACCAACTGGGTTGGTTGCCATTTTGGATGGCATTGGGGTGAGTAAATGATTAGGACATTTTCATTTTGAGGTGAACTAATCCTTTAAATATCTTCATGTGTCCAAGATTTCCAAGATTAACAAAAGTCTTATTAGTTTAGAATGACATGAGGGTAAGTAAATTATGATAGAAATTAAATGTTTGGGTAAATTAATAACCCTTTAAAAAATTGTGACTGATTTAGCATTTTGATCGTTAAGGTCACAAAAGGCAATATTTTAATATAGGATTTCTAAATATTAGATAGCCTACATAGAGGTTTTGACTCAGAGTGTAACGTACTTGTAGGCGCCAATAGCATTGTGGGTAAGTGCGTCGCCATGTAGTGCTGTTGTGCTTCGGGAGACCTGAGTTTGAGTCCTGCCTCATGGACTTTTCCCAATCCCGCCCCCCTCTCTCTCCCACCTTACTTCCTGTCTAGCTACTTTCCTATCCTAATAAAAGGCAAAAACGCCAATACTAAATCTTTAGAATGTAACACTTGTTAGCAGTTGAATTTGAAAACATTTTATCAGAACAAGTTAAATATGGTCGGAAAAATCTGTAGGAAGTCTGGAAAAGTATGGAATTTTGAAATGAAAATTGTGTAGGAACCCTGTTATTTCTATGTTTAGACTAGAATACGTATGGCAAACATTTGTACATTAATTCTAATTATATCCTATTGCAAATACACTCACAATAGTATAGTAAAAACTAGTTATTTGTTATTGGAACAGTGTTGTGGTGTAATGTAATGAGAATGCAGCAACGATAGGGATTCTTTTTGGAGGCTGGCTCCATTTATCATTTGAAAACTAACAACAAACTGATGGATGATTTACAAGATAAAAGAAAAAAGATAACAATATTTACAAGAGAGGATGAAAAGATGTGATTTAAAATATAGAACAAAAGAAATATATACACAACTATTCAGTCGGTTGCCATGCGACTGCTCCTTCGGCTGAAAAGTGAGCCATGAAGTTGTCCCTGACCCGGATGGCCTCTCTGGCAGAATAGTTTGCAGCAACCCGACCAAGACTCTGTAGCGAGTCCTCCTGACCTTGCACCACCCCACTCACAGCAGGTGCCTCAGCAGATCGCCGCATGAAATTGTGGAGGACGCACGTCGCCTTCACACACCTCTCCACAACATCAGGCTGAACCTCTATGAGGCGACGATACATCCTCCACTGAGAGGACAGGATCCTGAAGGCGTTCTCCACCACCAGCCGGGCTCTGGAGAGACGGTAATTAAAAACCCATTTCTCTCGGGGAAGGGTGCGCCCAGGGAATGGCCTCATGAGGTTTTTCCTGAGGGGAAAGGCCTCATCTGCCACAAAGACATGGGGCTGGGGTCCTCTGTGGTCCGCTCCTGGAAGAGGATGGTCAGGTGGCAGATGGAGGGTGCCACCATGGAGTTGGCCAGAGTTCCACCATCACTCGTCTGCCCATATCCCCCGACATCAATAACCCTGAAGCAGTACTTGGAATCCACAACTGCAAGGAGAACTAAAGTAAAAGTTCCCTTGTAGTTGTGGAACTGGGAGCCGGTGTTGGGGGGGGGCCTTGATGAGGACGTGCTTGCCGTCCAGTGCTCCACAGCAGAGCGGGAAGTTCCACCTCTCCTCGAAACCCACTGCAATGGACCTCCATTCATCTGTGGAGGGCACCGCCATGAACTCGTCCACCAAGCAGTCCCAGATTGCAGTCACCACATCTGGGACAACCTGGCAGACAGTGGAGACACCAACGCGGAAGCTGCTGGCAATGGTCCGGAAGGAGTCTCCAGTGGCAAGATATCTGAGAGAGAGAGAAAAAAATAAAATAAAATAAACATTGTTATAAATGAAAATTGCAATTCTATATTAGCAAATATAAATGTATAATACTGATACAATACTGGGGTTTTTGAGGGGGGGGGGGGGGGGGGGGTTTACAGTTAAACAAGCTTGCTAAATGCCCTTAACTTTGCTTGCTACATTGCAAAAACAAACTATTCAATATTATAGTATAGCAATTACCTGCATAATTCAAAACTCACTTTGACTGTTGTATTTCAAAATTTCAAAATTTAATAAAATTTCTCATTTCAATAACCATGAAAAAATACTATATTATATTATAGTAAAATTACTCTAGAAAATACTATTGTGTTTTTGAACCATCCTATAGTAAAGATACTACAGTAAATTGTAGTATATTATAGTATTTACTACACTTTGTTAATTTACTGTAGTATATTTACTATAGTACGATTCAAAAACACTAGTATTTACTAGAGTAATTTTACTATAATATACTATAGTATTTTTTCATAATCATAATAATTAAACAACCATTTTCATTAAAGTGCTATATTGAGAACTGTGTGTTCAGAATATATGAGAGACTATATATTCTGTTATATAACATATAACATGTATAACTATATGTTCTCATCAGTCATTAATTAACGTTACTTGTAATCACACAGAATATTAAATGATTTACTGACTGGAGACAGATGGACAGGCGCTCTGCAGGTGGAATGCAGCGCCTGTAGTTGGTATCCTGGAGGGAAATTCTCTCACCGACACGGGACAACAGGTCATCAAATTGGGACCGGCTCAGTCGGAAGTACTGCTGAAAGCGGCCGTCATCCAGGCGCAGCTCCTGGAGGCATACTTGCCAACCTTGAGACCTCAGAATTAGGGAGATATTCGGGCAATATCATTTCTTTCTCTGTTCTCTCTCTCTATTATCATCTGTAACGTCTGATTGATTTTTAAACAACTACCACATCATTTAAAAAAGGGGATGCACCTGAATTTGGGGAAAATTGATGTCGTGACTCTGGGTCCAACACGGTCAGGTTTTGGAGGATGATGTTGTCGAGGGGGAATGCAGTCATCATCTTTGTGGTCACAGCTACAAAGAAGTCTCTAACTGCTCTGACACATGATCACATAAAAAAGTTCAGGCATTGTATGATGGGATGTCAGTTTGTTAGCTCTTAGGATGTAAGCTGATTTGGATAACATTAATCATAATGTTTACTTTAGCATCATTGGCACAGAAGAGGAAAGTTCATCCATGTTGTCCTCCAAGAAGGTTTGTGCAGCTGCTCCAAGAAAGAGTTCTTTGTCTGGAAACTGTAGGCTGGCCTCCTTGAACTTGATGTCCTTCAGTGGGACGTCAGCAATAAGGCTGGCAGGGAGAAATCTTCCCATGAATCTTCTCACCAAGCTGGTCATCTCCTGGTGCAGCCTATGGATCATGACTCCTTCAGCCTACAAACACATGATGGATGATCTGTTATGTAAAATTATGATATCAGCATTATTTATTATAATTATTTAAGTTTATCTTTTGATAGGCTGGCTGACCTGAAACATAACATTGAACTCTGCCAGTGGTTTCAGAACCTGGGAGAGGAAGAGGAAGAAGAACTTTGTCTTCTTGCTGGTTAAATGCTCTGCCAGCATCTTCACTTTGCCAGGCTTCTCCACATCCTCATGACTAGCAAAATATGCCTGCAGTGCATCCCACTGGCTTAGCACCCGTTTTATGCAAGTCAGCAAGCTGAGCCACCTGGTTGCACAATATCGGAGTATCTTCAGAGTCTCTGAGTCTGTGAACTCCACAAACTCTTTGAAGATTTCACAACGTTTGGCACTAAAGTTGAGAAAGGTAAAAAAAAAAAAAAAAAAAACAGGAAAGAAATAGTCAAATAATGAAAAGCCAGGGAACCAAAATGACATCCAATAAATATCAAATTGTGGCACAGAGCCTCTCTTTTCACTTATGTGCAAGTGTAACGGCCGGGCGGAATATCAATATACGTACCTTATGTCAAAGTGAGCATATATGCTGCTGAGGATTTCTTCAATAGGCTGGTGTAGAGCCCTAATGCCACATCCTGTGGCCAGCTGGACCAGATGACAGATACATCCCATGTCAATTAGGGATGGCTGCATGTCTTTAATTCTGCTGACAACAGAATTGTGCTTCCCCTTCATGACACTGGCATTATCACTATTAAATGCCACAACGTTTTTCCAGTCAATTTTTCTGTCACTAGGAACAAACAAAGTACAACATTACTTATTAGTTGTCTGTCTCCAAGCATATTATAATCTATTCACATTACCTTAGCACTGTGTTCAGTGACTGAAAGAGGTTCTCTGCTGTGCCAATGTTGCACACTGGCATGTGCAGAAACCTCGTCACCACCTCCTGAGTTTTCGGATCGCAAACCCTGGCCAATATTACAAACTCCTTTAAAAAATAATATATATTTAGAGAGAGCAATTTTCATTGTCATTTTCATTTCATTTTTTAGCAATTTTCACTGACAGCAGCCACAAATTACTTACAAGAGAAGCGTAAATACAAAATACATACTTTATCCGTGTTTCTGCTTGTGCTTTCATCACACATCAGACCAAAGGGTTGGTCAAGGCACAGTTTGATCACTTCCCTGTCCAATTCCGGGGCAATGGCACTTATAAAAGTACACAGTAATGAAAACAGTTTTTCTACTAACTGTGCTGTACTTGATGCTTACTTAAGAAAAAAGAAAGAAAGAATTAATTAATACTCTTTAAATTCAATCTTAAAATACGGGACAAATCCGTATTATGAAGGGACAAGTCTCAACCCTAACTCTTAGAAAACAGTATTATTTTATATACACTCACCTTTCACTATTTGAGTAGCCTTTGTTCTTCCGTTTGCGTACTGGTGAGCAATATCTGAATCCGGGAACATATTCTTAACGGATTTGTTGAAAACATCCGCAAATGTGAACGGGATGTTGCTTGTAGCTAACAGCATAGCCATCTTTGTCTCTGCATAAATAACACCATCGGGTCTACCTTTGGAAAGATGGCCCAAAATACTGGGCTGTGACCGGTGCTGCATTGCCGCAGCCTTGTGCTTTTCTGACCCTATGTGTGTAATTAAATCCGTTCGGCCACCGTGTTCAATGGAGAAGTCTGTTCTACAAAATTTGCAGGCAGCATATCCCTTCCCCTTCGAGCTGTCCTGGATGAACATGAATTCCTTTTTCCAATCAGTTAGAAATTTGCAGGCATATTTTCTCTTTTTATTCGCCGCCATGTCTCCTTTTTCTTCCTTTTCCCCTTCTTCTTCTGCTTCTTTTTCCGTTCTGAATTTGCCGCGCTTGACTTCGAGGTGTAACCTTTATTATTGTTCGGTCTGAAACGGCGCCCGGTGACGGATGGTGTAGCAATATTGTTGTCCGGGTGGAAATCGGGAGAAATTCGGGAGAAAAGTCGGCCCGGGAGATTTTCGGGAGGGGCTTTGAAATTCGGGAGTCTCCCAGAAAAATCGGGAGGGTTGGCATGTATGCCTGTGGAGGAGTTGATGAAACTCACCGAGCTGGGTGCGCTTCTGGAGGATCTGATGGACCCAGACACGGCGCCGAACGAGTCTATGCCGCTTTTCAGCCTTCCACATCAAATAAAGCGCAGCTACCCTCTCAACAAAATCTATGTCAGCCATTTCACAACGAGACTGGAGCAGAAAAAAAGAGCAGGAGCCAGCGGCAAATGTGAGAAAGACTAGCCGAGGAAAGGCGGGTCTCGCCGGGTAAACGCGCGTGGAACGCCGCTGATTGCCTGGATCTCACAACTCCGAAAACGCTAGGCAAAATGCTTAAATAGGCACTCTTTTTATAAATTAATCACAGATTTAAGCTTTAAACAACTATATTACCGACTGAAAAAGTCTTTAAACTACGTTTTGTCACACATTAATAGTAGTATTTTTTACAAAAAAGACGTCAAGTGACCGAGACGGGCTGGCTATAGGCTTATATGGGGCAGAAGCCCCTCCCATGACGCGAATTCGCGTCTGTTGTGTAGTTGTCACACGCGAATTTTACGCGCGAGTAAACTCAAAATGTACACGCGTCCACCTTTGCGCGAATCGCGTCCGGTGTGAACGCCACATAAGCGCGAATGCTTAAAGGGGAAGCGATAACGTTTCCTAAGGTGCGCCACTAATTAAAGCCCCACCCACAACAATTGGTAGGAACGCCCGACTGGAACCATAAACTAAACATGAATAGCAGTGAAAAAGGGTTACATTAAGTTTTGATGAAGTTAACATTTACAAAAATATTTCCTTCAACTCAAAAAAAGTTAAAATGATATAAAATAAAGAGTCACAAGCAACTGGCTACACATACAGCTCCGGGTATCTACATACAGCACCAATGATTTTGTCAATCATTGTTGTTTGGATTTCTGCCTCCGCTCATAATCACGTCACTACTAGTGCAAGCACATGATTGGTTAACGCCATGTTATATCCGGCAAAGTTCAGATTTTTCAATTCGCGCAAATCGTGCCGCGGAATGTCTATTCCCGTCTTTTCATTGACTTCAAGATTCGCTCTGGCCGCCCTGCCATCGACGCTGTAGAAAGATTCGTGGACGCGCTAACGCTCTGACGCTGATCGAATGCTTGGTCTTTTTTAAAACTGTATTTAAAGGGGCCGCAAAGCAAACACGCATGTTGATCGGCATTTGTGCAGACTGACCACAGTAGGGTATAACCGTATAAGATAACCTCATGAAATAATTAAATTGTGAAAGTTAACTTAACAATTATAGTTGCATGTTTGCTAACGAAATAAACCATTTAAAAGCCATTTGTGTGGTGTGGCTTTTGTGTTCATGGAAGTGCTAGTCTAATTTCAACGTGCAGTTTATAGGAGACATTTGCTAGCCTTGGTCTTTAACATTAACATTAATTTGTGTTCAGCCTACTTTACAATACTGTCCTGGTTGAAGTGCAGCATTAATGCAATTGGTCAAATCAGTGTTGTTTTGAGCAAATGAATTGCATTCCTGCTGAAAAAAAGTCTTTCTAGCGCGTAAATGTTGCATATAATGTTGCGCGCCTTCTTATCAAATTCACATCACTATGGATGATCAAGTTGTTGCATTTTGTGTGACATTGCTCTACCTGCGGAGAAGACATCGGAGATCGGTATGGGTGCATGACATTCTCCAAGCCCATCTGCAGCTCGGGGAATATCATGTTCCAGCGGTATTTCAGGCTGGACCGGGACCAGTTTGGCAGCTTGCTGTCAAAAGTGGGTCCGCGAATTGTGAGGCAGGACACCAACAATCGGCACGCTATTAATGCAGCTGAGCGCCTCGCAATTTGTCTACGGTGAGTTCATTTTTTTTCTTTATGTTTTATATATATATATATATAAATTACTTAAAGGATTAAAAGTGAACTGACTATTATACTATTATATCATTAGATTATTATTGCTTATACATTAAAGGGATAGTTCACAAAAAAATGAAAATTGTCATCATTTACTCACCCTCAAGTTGTTCCAAACCTGTATGAGTTTCTTTGTTCTGCTGAACACAAAAGAAGATATTTAGAAGAATGTTTGTAACCAAGCAGATAGAGCAACCATTGACCACCATAGTATTTTCCACCCTACTATGGCAGTCAATGGTTGCTCTCTCTGAACTCTTACCACACCATAGCTTTCAGCTATCATGTGGGAGTGAGCACCATGGCAGGGATTGTTGGAGAGGTCGACAGGGCAATATGGGATGCCTTGGTACAGGAGGTCATGCCAGTCCCCACCACTGAGGACTGGCGAAGCATCGCCACTGACTTCCTCCATCGGTGGAACTTCCCCAACTGCCTTGGGTCCATCGATGCAAGCACGTGGTGATCAGGGCCCCTGACAATTCAGGGTCCCAGTTTTTCAACTACAAGGGGACTTACTCTGTTGTGCTCCTGGCGGTGGTAGATGCCCAGTACTGCTTCTGGGTAGTGGATGTGGGCAGCTACGGGAGGACCAGCGATGGTGGTCAAGTCAAGTCAACTTTATTTATATAGCGCTTTTAACAATGTAGATTGTTTCAAAGCAGCTTTACAGTGTTAAACAGGAAAATAATGCAGCATAATTTTATTCAGCTGTATAGCCATTCTGGAAAAATTTCAAGTATCATACAGTGACAGTGTGGGCTTTAGATCAATAATTTGATCAGTAATTTAGTTTAAATGGTTAATTTAGTTTATTATTTAGATGTATTTCGATGTTTAGTTGAAAAATTTAGTGCTGGCTAACTCCACCTTCGGCCAGGCACTCAGAGATGGGACCCTTGTATTGCCACAGGATGCTCTTCTGCCAGGTGCAGAGCATTTGGGACCACAGCCACGTGTTTTTGTGGCCGATGAGGCCTTTCCACTCCGCCGAGACCCATGCGGCCGTTCCCAGGACAGGATCCGGCATGCACAGAATATTCAATTACAGGCTGCCACGAGCAAGGCTGATTGTTGAGAATACCTTTGGTATTCTCACATCTCAGAGGCGTATGTACAGAGGAGTCATGAAGATCAGCCCTGCCAACGTGGACGCCTGTGTGAAGGCTACCTGTGTCCTGCACAACTTCCTGAGGAGGTCCATGAGCATCACCAGGGCACCCATACCATCGGCAGGAGACGGCGAAGCTGCTGGCCTACAGGAGGTCACCTGAGCGGGCAGCAACAACGCCACGCGTGAGGCCATCCGTGTCCAGGAGAAATTAATGGCATATTTCTCCAACGAGGGGGCTGTCCCTTGGCAACCTGTGGCATAAGCCATGCATTTTAACGGCTCTTTTAAGAGCCACCAATTAATCACAAAAAAAGCATGATTTCTATAAATATAATATCAAGTGTGACAACACAACTGTGCTATTTTGAGGCACCATGAATATGAACTAAAATGTGCTAAAAATGTATTTAACTAAAAAAAATGTAATACAGAGCATGTTAAAAGCACATTTTAGTTCATATTCATGGTGTCTCAAAATGGCACAGAGGTGTACAGTATGTTCTTAAGATTATCTTAAGATAGTTATACTAAATAAAAAAGTCTTATTTAGTATAAGTAAAAAATTAATGTATGAAAATAGAGCACCTGGGTCTGCTACACGTTTTCAATATGATATGGTAGAATATGATAGATTTGTAATAATATGAAAAACATAACCAGGAATATATTTTTTAGAACAATATTTTATTTCCGATTTATTAACTTTAATGAAAAATAACTATAAGGAAACCTTTAAAAAAATAACTGAGGAGAAAAAAAAACACTGCTGGAACAAACACTTTCATACTGAACAGTTTTGAACACTGGAAATAACACTTTCATACAAGGTGAGCGAGAAAGCACAAGGTGCAGCTGACAAGACTGCGAAATGACATGGCATGAAATGACAAGACATGGCACCCCTCACAGACTTGTCAGCTGCACCCCATCACTCTCTCCTCAGTGTTCAGAGTGTCCAGCCTCTAAACATTTTGCCTCATACACCATTTTGTGTATTTGGAATTTTAAATCCTGCCTGGTGCTAAATGATGGTGTCCTGAAGTCCTCCAGGAGGCTTTTAAAAAAAAAGGCTGTCACTGTCCTCCTGAGGAGCGCTAGCTCTCCTACTCACAGCCTCCAAAGCTATCAGCATCCTTTCCTCGAATGCTTTCTCCTACGTGAGTTCCCTGTCTGTCCCTGAACACCGGACTGGCTCGATGGTCATGTATGACCCTGACCGCTGGTGTGGCTCTGGCTCAATGGTCCAGCCATGGCATCATCTCTGTCCTCTGGGGTCAGGGCTTCCCCAACAACCCCTACCATATTACTGGCAGTTAATCGATCTTCTAGGAAGGGGTTGAGGAAGCCCATGACTCCACTGTAGCGCCAATGCCGGACACTGCTTGCCCCTGCTCCACTCCTCTTTCTCTCTGCCTCCTTCCTCCTCTCTTTACGGGAGGTGTCTCTAAGAGACTTCCACCGTTTTTTGCACTCATCCGCTAGTGAAAAGATAATAGAAAACACATATTCAATATAAACACCTCATTACCCACATTTCAGAATAGCTTGTTTGCATGCCATGTCTGAAATGGCATAGATGTGCCACTGATTGTATATATATATTTAAAACGCCAACTAGACGCAATGAATTCACAACGAGTTATTACAATAGTGTTCTCATTCATGTTATGTAATATGACAGTCCCAATCAGTTATTATTAGTCGTGCAATGCTGTTTGAGCTGCGTGTGCGCTGAATGAACACCGGTAACTACACTGAAGCTCTTTGCTAGCGCGTTATTTAACTCAAAGAAATGCATCCTATATGAGATTAATCTGATATTTATAAAATAAACATAATATTACACATTTTATCTGCCCAAATTGACACGAATGTACAAGTAAACTTGAACCAAGTTACGTGATATTCATATTCAAATGTAAATTTTGGCGGGCTAAAGTGGCACTAAAGATAGCTTGCAATTCCTGCTTATTTTTATTAAATATAACGTAAATGCACATCAACAACTCACCAGGACCTGAATGACTTACGGCCACTTTGACACTCGTCGGCAGCGGTGTGAACGCAGTTAGCGATCCCAAGGTGGATGCTGAGAATGCAAAGAAAGGGATCGCTGCCTTTGACCGTTTGTGCAAGGTGAAACCTGTTCATGTTTAGATTCATTACGGATGGAAAAGCTTTTATCACCCACATCAGAACATTGCCGTTGATGAAAGAATGGTGGCATCAAAGGAAAGGATTGGTCTGAAACAATACCAGAAAGACAAACCAACAAAGTGGGGGTACAAACTTTTTGTCCTTGCACACTCTGAATGCCTATACATGGGATTTTTTCATTCATGAAGGGAAATCTCTGATAGCTCAGAGCCAGCACAAGGGTCTGAGCTACGAATTAGTCATGGCTCTGCTGGATGAAAAGGTCTTGGGGTCAGGCTTCAAATTATATAACTTCTACACTCGCCCTATGCTCTTCAGGGACCTCTTAAAACATCTGGGCTTGTGGGACCATCAGAAGCAACAGGGTGGGCTTCCCACAAACCACCCTAAACAAGCTGCCCAGCTTCTCTTTGTTGAATAGAAGGAAACGAGAGGTATTGATGTGCTATGCGATCTATTCAGCGAATAAAGGTCAGACTGTCCAGAGAAGGGTGAAGACAGGAAGTGGAGAATGGACCGTAATGACTGTTCCTATTCCTAGTAGTAGTGCAAGACTACACGTGTCGGACAATCGCCTTTTTTGGGGAGCGTGACGATCATTTAGGCCGCCCAGCAAGCATTGAGCAGATCAGCTGATCGGTTTATTCACCGTCAAAGTGTCCTTGATCAATCAGCTTGTCCGACTTGAGATTGCTTCAGAGGATGTGTTTTTTCTCATGGAGCACATTCAGGAACTGACAACCATCATTTTTCTCTCTACAAACTAATGGTGGGTGATTCTCCAACTATGGTACTTTTTCTGTCCTTGACAGATATTAAAAAAAAAACAAAAAAACATTTCCACTTTTTTTTTTTTTCACACTTACTACATGTGTAGGGGAACCTTTATATATATATATATATAATTGTTCAATTCTGTTGTTTTATATAAAATAGGAGGCATTTTATATGCGTTTTTTACTATTTTTCCTCTGTCCCTAGGCCAGACTTTGGGTCTTCAACCTTATCTCACTTCAAATCTAATACTGATAGAATTTTAAATTCAAACAGAAACTATGAATTATAACCTAGTTCATTCAAATCTAATATATTTTTTTTTATTTCTTTTCAATTTTAAATATTGTAAACATGTTGAACACTTGTCCCTTGGGTTCACTGTCATTTCCACACCTCTGCATTAAATGCAATCCCAGGCTCAGTGTTCTAGATTTGTATACTCAGTAACCATAGGAACTGACACTCCAGAGGAAACCACATGGCTGAATGAAAGAATGGTCCCAGCAGAGGTTAATAAATTGGGGATATATCAAGGTAAATATGAAAAATACTGCGAGTATGTTTATTGTATGTCATTTCTGAACCGCTCATAATTCATTCTGATGGAAACTTTTCTGGATTTTTACAATTTCATCTGGTGATATTTGAGATTATTTAATGCTAACTCTAAAACTAACACTAACAGGCTAGTCAAACATGAGATATTAGAGAGAAAGGGTTTTCCACATCTGTCTCCATGGAAGTGATAAAGACAGGTTGGCTTGGCAAGGACATTGTCTGTGCTTAAAAGCAAAGTAGTTTGCCTGTAGTACTAAAAATAAAGCGTAAACACATAGACTTTACATATAATGTCATAGATATTGTTTTAAATTGAGATATTTTATTGTTTACAACAAATCTGACATAGTCTCTCTGTTGTTCTTTAAGATGGCAACCAAAACGTCAGCAGAGAAGTCCAGACTATTCAGGGAAAGACTAAAATATGATCCAATTAAATATGCTGAGTTCCTTAGGAATTTGGCATATTTTAAACATGTAGAACACTTGTCCCTTGGGTTCACCTGTTCATCAGTGAGTGAACCTTGGCCCATACACTACTCTGGTTCAGGCAGTGGTGAAACTATTCACATTTTCACAGAAATTATCATTTAGATTTTTTATGAAAACATGAGGATGATTGTGTTTACAACAGTTTACACTATCCCTGTTTGAAATAAAAATAAGAATAAACTTCAAACTTGAATTTGAGATTCATTTTGTCCAACACTGAGGTCATGACTCACTTTTGCATTTCCATCATTTATAATTCTACTACAGGTTTTATATCTGAAATGTTATTTTCACCATAACTCCTTGTCATTTCCACAACCACATTTTTTTTTTTTTGGTAAAACATGAAAAAAAAAAAAAAAGTTAAGGTAATGATGGTGGTGGTGTTTATTTAGCAGTTAAGGGTAAAGTATATGTATACCAGTTGAAAAATATCAGATTTGAAAATGTCAGAAATATGAATGAAAGGTTTCAGTGGCTTAGTGTTCAGCTTTTTTTGGTGTTAACTTTGTAAAATCTTAACAGTTGCATTTCAGAGAAATAAATCAATTTACAATTTGGAAAGATGCAAGTGTTATGTGTAACCCAATATATTTATAACTACAAATATTTTTGTTGAAAACACGTTTTTGTTCAGTTGTGGAAAAGACAATTTATTTTGCGATGTCTGTAAAAAAAATACATATTATTTCATAAAAATCAGCACAGCCAACTTCAGGGCAGGTATCTAAGCATACTGGGGAAACAAATTATGCCAGTAATATTTTAATTAAAAATGTTTCATTTTCTGAAAATGTCCAAGTCCAAAAAGTACCATAGTTGGAGAATCACCCTGGTGCGTTCACACCGGACGCGAATGACGCGATTCACGCTAGTGATTTACATGTTAAGTCAATGCAAAGACGCGAACAGGCATTCTGCGGCGCGAATTGGGCGGTTTGAATGCGCGAATCGCTCAAGTTGAAAAATCGGAACTTTGGCGGATATTCAAGCCGCGTTAACCAATCACGAGCTTGCTCTAGTAGTGACGTATTTACAAGCGGAGGCAGAAATCCGAACAACAATGGAGGACAAGATAATCGTGGCCGTGTGTGGATACCCGGAGCTCTACGATACATCATCCTATCACTACAGAAACAGAAATAAAAAGGATCTTGCTTGGAAGAAAGTGAGTGAGGAGGTCAGACAAGAGGAGGTGTGTTGACATGTGAAGCAACACAGCAGGGCATATATGTTGTTGTTTTTTTATGATAAAGTCTAAATATTTTTTTTTTCTCGAACTCGTGTAACGTGCAATGTGTGTAATGTTGTAAAAATATTTATTATTGTCATGACAGCCTCTTTTGATGGCAGTGAGGCTGGGTCCCCTCTGGGCCAGAACCTGCTGCTGCTTCTTCCCCTGCCGGCCCTTCAACATCTGCTGCTGTACCCACAGGTGTGTACAGGCAATAATGACCATGTTTACATGCATATTATATCTACTGTAAGCACTCGTAGTTTAATGAGTCTGGTCCTTTCCCTGCAGAGGTTACCGCCTCAGACTTCATCAAATTTCAAATTCATAAATTAATTTATGAAAGCAGCAGTTCTGCTTAATTTGGAACATTTGGAGCCCACTCAGTAATTTTAAAAAGAGGCAGAAATCTCTGTAGAGAATGAACCAGACGTTCTCTCCTTTACTTTGTCCCTCACTCTTACCTCTTCCCAGCAAGATCCTTTTTATTCCTGCACGTTAATAATTGTAAATAGTTGTAAATGTTCTTTTGTATAATTTTTTTATATATTGTGTTTATTTTATCTGATTTATTTTGTATAAATAAATGTTCTATACAATGACCAAAGGTTTTGGTGTGTTACTTTGTGCATAACATAGTAAATCATAATTTATAGTTGTTACATAAATATTATTTCTATGTTTAGACTAGAACACTTATGGCAAACATTTGTACATTAATTCTAAGTATATCCTATTGCAAATACACTCACAATAGTATAGTAAAATACCGCTGATCGCCTGGATCTCACAACTCCGAAAACGCCAGATAAAATTTTCAAATAGGCTCTCTTTTTATAAATTAACCACATATTTGAGCTTTAAACAACTATATTATCACCTGAAAAAGTCTTTAAACTATGTTTTGTCACACATTAATAGTAGTATTTTTTACAAAAAAGACGTCAAGTGACCGAGACGAGCTGCTGGCAGAAGCCCCTCCCATGACACGAATTCATGTATATATATATATATATATAAGGATCCATCAGTTATCTTTGTTATTGTGTATTTTAATTTATTGAAAAACAGAAAAAAAGCCTTTTCCACAATAAGAAGACTTTATTCTGGGTTGCCAACTTTTAAGTTCAGACTGGAGTGAGATTTGCCACAAATTTACATTTATGCATTTAGCAGACGCTTTTATCCAAAGTGACTTACAACTTGGGAGTACACAAAGCGATTGGTCATGAAGAGTCGAGTAAACGCAACAAGTGCCTGAAATACTGAGACTGTGTACATTCCTCAGTGAACAATTAGTAAGGAATACCTGAGGGCTAAATACAAGAAAAATGTCGCTGCCGCGAGATGAAAGCATGTCGCAACTCTGTTTTTCAACGCCTCTGGCTTTAACTGTATGCCGATATTTATTGTTTGAATTTCGCATTAAAACTTTAGACTTTGTTCAATATCAAAAGCAGGTTTAGCAATTTGCCATGAGATTAAGTTGGGCAGAGTGAGACGAAGCCAATTGACAACAAATCTGTGTCTTAAATAATCCAGCTAGCACCCGGTGTGCAACTACTCCCGCGGCGGTGTTACAGCAGCTGCTGCTGCTGCTCAGTTTGTCTTTACGTTAGTTCAGGATTCCTTCGGTGTTGACCGTTCAGGACCGCGGTGAAGTTAGTTAAGTTCCACTTTTCCGCGGAAAAGTGTTGAAAGTGCCTTCTCGCAATTCAAGATGCGTACGCAACGTCTCACGAGCCTTTTGAACAGCAGAGGCACTTTCAACACTTTCCATAAAATGAATACGGAAGGTGATCGGCCGAAACTTTACTTTATAAAGATTAAAATATGGTTATTTTTCTTACACAAATGCATCGATTCGCTTCAGAAGGCCTTTATTAACCTCCCGGAGCCGTGTGGAGTACGTTATTTGACGGACAGATCCATTTTTTATGGACTTCAAAAACAGAGCAACAGTCCCTGCCATTATAAAGCTTGGATTAGCCAGAACTTTTTTAATATAACTCAGATTGTATTCGTCTGAAAGAAGAATGTCATATACACCTAGGATGACTTGAGGGTGAGTAAATCATGGGCTAATTTTAATTTTTGGGTGAACTATCCCTTTAACTGCACTTCTTCTCTATCCTTTTACTCACTAGCCTTTTCTTCCCACAGCGCCCCCAACAGTATATAGTTTTCTAAGGTTTTCTATATAAAAGTACATTATATTAGTGCAATTTATCTACAATAAACAAAGACATTAAACAGATTCAATAATTCCAGTTCTAGACTATCACCCATAATCTATTTATTTTGATGTAACTGTGAACTCGTGAATCAATATTTCATCATTTCGCAGTGACAGCATTTTGGCATTTGATCCGACTGTTTATCATATTAGGCCTGGGCAAGATCCAGAAACAATTGACATCCCAATAGTGTAAAAATACTTTTGGTTTTGATAGTCTTAAGTCCTGTTCACACCAAGGACGATAGCTATAAAGATAACCATAAATATAGCTATTTTAGCATCCACACAAGGGGACATATCGTTCAGTTTATTGTAAGCACTGCCGCTTTAAATCCTCAAGCTCGTTACAGGATTGATTCTGAATTGGCTGACAATGTTTTTATCGTTCATCAACTGGAAAAAATCGTTCTGAAAGTGATTCCAACAATATTGTTTCCCAAATATTTGTATTATTTGTATAGCCTTTTGTCCATCTATTTTTATGGCGTTGACTCTCCTGAAGATGACGACGCAGAGGAGATGGGCATGGGTAAGAGTAATAAATATATGAGAACTAGATAAAACGTATGAATGCTAAAATAAAATTACATTTCATGCTTACAACAATGGTTTATCTTTTAATAGGGCACATTTGCTGAGGATATCAAATCAGACATAAGCTGGGCAAAGGAGAATTTGGCTTTGTGAATGCAGGGACCCGCTGCAAGGATGGCCTTAAGGTTTCTTTTTGTTTTACTTGTTTACTCATTAAACTTTGCATATCTGTTCAGGATTCAATCATATGTCTTCTGTGCACCTGCTAACTGTTAATTCTTTGTTTTGTTGATCAGGTGGCTATGAAGTAGGCTAATTTATAACATTTTATATTCATGTTAATTACAATAGTCAAACTGGTTTATAGGACAAGTCCTTATTTGGGAAAGCCCCTCCATCTGACCATCATATTTTCCTTGTTTTTAGCCTGGTCATCCCAAACGCCTCCCTATGGAGATCGGCTTGATGTTCATGGCCAATAAGGGCCCCAGAGTCCCAGAGATAATTAAATTGGTGGATTGGCAAGATGACCCAGATGACTACATAATTGTTATGGAGCGGCCCTTGCCTTGTGTGGACAAGAATAGTTTTGTGAAGCTCCGTGGAGGAAGCCTCAAAGAGGAGACAGCACAACATGTTATGCGGCAGGCCATTAATGCCGCTAATGTTTGCTGTGAGCGTGGGGTCTTCCATCGAGACTTAAAACTAAAGAACCTAATCGTCAACCAGGACACCATGGAAGTTAAATTAATTGACTTTGGTCGCGGTGCACTCATGAAAGACACTGCCTACGTGGCCTTCCATGGTATGTGTTATTTTGTTAGTGGGTTAATTAGTTTAATGAAACAACTCTATATTCAAGATGCTGTGGTAATGTGTTAAACATCAGATAAAATCTCTTTCATCCAGGAAAAAGTGAACTGTCCACCTGAGTTCAAAACTGATGGTGAGTATTTTGCAAAGCCAACGACGGTGAGGTCGCTCGGCATCCTCCTCTTCGAAATGGTGTGGGGATCATCCTTCAGCCAACGACATGAACATGATCAGTGCGAATAACTGGTCAAGACCTGGCCTGTCACAAGGTGAGAACAAAGAAGGACAACTTTACTTCTTAATCATACAAAAAAGATCGATAGCTTCAAGAAGAGCAGATATGAATTATAAGCTAATAATCATGTCTCTCCCAACTTTTTGCACAGAATGCTGCCAGATCATCTGTGCTTCTCTGCAGCCTAATCCACAGCAGAGACTTGCACTTGAACTGAGTTTAAGATTAGCTAAATGCTTTTTTCATTTATTTATCATAATATATATTATGATATACATAAAAAAAATTGCCAAGTCATATTTGCTCTAAATGAAGCGTATGCAGTCAAATAACACTGATTTATGTTTTTGTTTCAGGTCATGGAGTAATACACGGGAAGCATCAGAAAACTTATTTTATAATAACATTTGTAAGGAAATGTATAATTAATTATTTTGTAGGAAATTTATAATCCTTTTTTTTCTAAATTTGGAAGAAATTGTATAAGAAATCTATAAGAAAGGGAAAAAAAAGACCACGACCACCCCGAGAACCAGGGCACTCAAAGACAGGAGGTGTGTTGATATGTGAAGCAACACAGCAGGACATATATGTTGTTGTGTTTTTATGATGAAAAGTCTAAATGAATTTCTCTCTGACTGGTGTAATGTGCAATGTGTGTAATGTTGTATTAATATTTAATATTGTCATGACAGAGCCGACGGGCTCTTTTGATGGCAGTGAGGCTGGGTCCCCTCTGGGCCAGAACCTGCTGCTGCTTCTTCCCCTGCCGGCCCTTCAACATCTGTTGCTGTACCCACAGGTGTGTACAGGCAATAATGACCATGTTTATATCTACAATTAATCATTTTCTGCCTTCTCATTGTACAAAATGTGTTATCAATGATACAGTGCCACCAAGAGGAAGAGCCCAGAGAAGGCGTAGGGAGCAGCCATCGGAGGTGGAGCGGCAGCTCCTGGAAGCCCTTCAGACCCGTCCTGTGGCTCCATTGTTAATGCTAGTTCATATTTTGCCCACTCTCTGACCCCTGAAGGTCACTGTGTAATTCACACCCTGACTAAGAACCATAGTGGGAAACAGTTTAATAATCCTATGAATGCATATAAAACATGCAGAATCGAATGAACCAAATTGCATCGAATTTGAATCGTCTTGAATGCAATCGTTCTGAATTAGCAAAAGTCGTTCTTGAATCGAAAACCTATGAATCGTTAATCAATCGATTCACAGCTTACCCAAAGATCCACAGCCATACTCAGTTACCAAATAGCGAGGGCAATCATCTAATAACTCCTCTTGAAGTACACAGACAAATCTTGGGTCCTCATGTCATGCAGTATATACCCAAATCCACCAACTGCACAGCATGCTGTTCCTCAAAGTAGACCACTGAATTCTGGTGAACAAGAATTAATTCTTAGTTATTAGTTAATAATCAGTTTAATTGCCAGCCTCCAACCCCTCATCATTACTGGGCAAAAGAACAACTAAAACCCTGTTTCCACCAAAATTACCCAGAACAATTTGTCCCAGTAACTTTTTTCCCTCAGACCTGCTGCTGTCTGCGTTTCCTTAGCGGTCTAAAGTACCCTGAAGATCAGTCCGGTGACGTAGGACTGCATGCGACTTTCCAGAGCCCACTGGATTTCATCCTCCGCAAATACACTTAATAAAGCTTGAACCTTGTTGTTGGTCCATCTGTTGTATTTTTTAAACTCCATTGTTGATTTGAGTAGCAAACAACTCTTACAGCATGCAACGCAACAGCCTTTTAGGTTGAAATCAAATGCTGCGTGAGCTCAACCAATCAGCATGTTCAGCAACCAAGTCCCACTCCCGAAAGTTCCTGAACTTTGAAAAAGTACTACCTCGCGAGCAGGGCCGTTTTAAGGGGGAAATCTTTACTCTGAACTTTTTTTAGACCCCGGTTCCTGTGGTCGAAACACACAGAGTACCACCCCAAAGTCCCTAGTTCCTGGGGAAAGTTCCCGCAGGGGAAACACGGCTCATGTCTTTCCTGTTTATAATTCCTTTAAAAGAGATCTCGGTAACTACTGAAGTATTGCATGGTTGAAAATCAAAATGATTGCTTCGTTATAATCATCAGAATAAAATTCAGAACCCTTCTCAACTTGCACAGAAATCTAAAAGAGGTTTCCAGCACTTGGCACAAAATGTACGTTTTCACCGGCAGAGGTTGCAACTTCAAAAACAATAATGCTGCATTCAAACCGAACGCAAATTGAGTGTCTGGAGCGAGTGATTTCCATGTCAAGTCAATGTAAAGACACATTGACGCGCGTCTGGAGTTCCTGCGATTTTGCCTCATTTGCGCGTCCAGTTCGTGCAAAAGAGGCAAATTGAGCATCTTGCACGAGTGAATTTATTTGGTGGACCAGGGAGAGCCTGAAGAAATATCAGGGGAGATGGAGACCGGTGTGTTTCCAGTGAAGCCACATTACACTGCATATATCCTGTCATTGTTTACAGATGAAGACTATAATGTAACCTCTCTATGACTATTGCTACCATCGTGTTGTATTAACATTTAATATTGTCTTGACAGAGGCAAATGATCACAGAGAGGGTGGTCCAAGATTCCCTGGCGCTTCTCCCGTCTCCCCACTTCCTGGTCCCACACATGGCAGCTACACCATGATGGACCTCAAATCCAGTCCAGGTAAACAACTAAACAAAGAAAACACGTTGTTATGTGAATTAATATATACTGTGCATTGTTCTAAATTATTTTATTTTTGTGCTTGCAGAGCAATGAAGTTGGAAACAGCCAACGAATAGAGAAGGAGGGATTTGAAAGAAGCCTGTCTCTTCTTGAGCAAAGAGGTACTGTGGTCCAGTCTTTGATGACTGAAAAGGAGATTATACACTTCTTCGACCCTTGGCAAATGGGGAATGATTAGTATTTTGAATAGAACGAAAACAGTACCAGTATTTCTATATTGGTCAGTTAAACAGTGGTAGACAATTATACGGTAAGATTGCACAAATTCATATCATTAATACACTGTGCTTATATACTCAAAATGCCTCAAATATTTAACCTACATGAACTTTTTAAGATGCCTCAATAAGGTTAATTTATATAGCCTATACTGAATGTTAATCCACAACCTTGGTCTATACAGTGCTGTGGAAAACACTGATTACAGTAATTGTTTTTGTTATTCTTTATGTGCTCAGGGCTTGGTAAAAAAAAATTGATGCCCTTAGTAAGGGTAAGGGACTGCAAGACGTGGGGCTGTGGAGAAAGAAGGGCTGGTCCGAATACCATTTTTTGAGCTTCGAAGCTTTGGTAGTAATCAACATCGAATATTCGAAGCTTCGGAGGGAAGGGGCTGAACATATCCTTCTCTCTAATAAAGGCTGGAATCTGGAGAAGCGGCGCACCTCACGCGGGCAGGGCTTGCTCCGCGAACGGGCAATGAACTAGTGATACAAAACACACAGGTCTGTTACGTCCCAGTTTTGATATATTATAGTAGCTAGTAAAAATAATTCTGTTCAGTTATAGAACAGACTAAGAGCCCCTATTTCTGCCCCTGGGGCCGGGCTTCGGGCCAATTTTCACGTCATACCTCAAACGCGGGCTTTTTCCTTCATTTTATATTTTAGACATTCATTAATTAAAAGAAACAATGAGGTGTGCTGCGCAGGTGGAAACAACATGAGACCATGACACCACGACTGTCAAGACGGCTCACACCGTGTTTAGAGTATCGCTGCAAATGAGTAAAGCAAGCCAACACGCAAACTGCCGAATGTCTTAAATGCTCAAAAACACAATAATCTTCATTAAAACGAATGAGACTAATGATCTTACAGTGCTTAGGTCACTTGTTCTGATATTGCAGTCTTTGATCTTGAAATGAGCTGATGAATAGCCTATAATGCAGCTCATATCTGTTGCTTTCATTGACGTGAACTCCGTTAAATGTGCATAGGCTAGCGCAAGAATTGAAGATCGGATTTATATTAATTTCGCGGAGAGGTGTAAGGTAAGACAATCGGCCTGTTTTTTATGTATTTATTTTTGAACACGTTTACTCAAAAAAAAAAAAAAAGGTTCTATATGGCACTAAAAGTGGTTCAAAAAAGTGATAGTATAGGCTAAACGTTTAAAGGTCCCATTTTTCCTGTGTTTTTGAAGCTTTGATTGTGTTTACAGTGTGCAATATAACTTGTTTCGCGTGAAAAAAAAAGTATTTTTTTTTACACAATTTACTTATTTGTATACCGCTATTTTCACTGTCCTAAAAATAGCCTGATGATTTCCTTGTTCTATGAAGTCCCTCCTTCAGAAACACGTAACGAGTTCTGATTGTGCCAGCGGTTCCAGTGTTGTGATTCGACAGCAGCTTAGCACACGTTGCCCGGAAAGGTCACGCCTCTTACCATAACGGGGAGATGCATGCGCTCAATGTTATTGTAAACATGTCTATATTACCGTATCAATTTGAGACGGAATAAGACCCGGGATGAAAATAACAGCGTCTCGACGACATGGCGACAAACACACTCTACAAACGCAACACTTCCTCTTCTCCACGTGGGAGAGCAACAAGACCACGCCCCCTTTTTGGCTTATTCTTGTGGGCGGAGGTTAGCCTGTTCTACTGACGTCATTAAAGCAGGGAGAACAGGGATGTAGTCCAAACCGTTCGCAAACCCAGCCGTTCGCTGTAGGCTTTGAAAGGGAACTTCTGTTAAATAAAATATCTCGCTTGACATTGAACTTTGAGCTTTATAATTTTACAGGTATTATTTATGCTCTAACAGCAACATTACACACTAACTAAAGTTTGAAAAATGGGATCACGAAGAACAGGACCTTAAACCAACATTGTGATGCTTGAAGTGTTTTATATCTATAAAATTATAAGGATTTTATTATAAGCAAGATAAGTCAAGTGTTGATTTAAGAGGATAAATGGATCAAACGTGTTGTTAAAGGGTTAGTTCACCCAAAAATGAAAATTCTGTCATTAATTACTCACCCTCACGTCGTTCGAGACCCGTAAGACTTCCGTTCATATTCGGAACACAAATGAAGATATTTTTGTTGAAAGCTGATGGCTGAGAAAGGCTTCAGATAGGCCTCCATTGGCATTCAGTACACTTATACTCCCAAGACGGATAAAAGGCACTTAAAACGTCGTTACAAAGTCCATCTCACCACAGTGACTCTACAATAATCTTACGATGCGACGACAATAGTTTTTGTGCGCAAAAAAAAATCAAAATAACACCTTTTTCCAACTTGTTACTGCCTTCCGTGTGTGCCTCCACGACGCATGCGCGAGAATATGACGCAGATCCGGCGTTCGGACAGATGACCCAGAAGAGATTTGTTTACAATCAGAGGAAGACGCGCGTGTCTAAGCTGTTGGATTGTACATTGATCGTGCTTTAGGTCTCGGCGTAGTGCTCAAAATGGGGTTAGAGTGTGCATTTCATGGATTCCCGAACCCCGGCGCTACGTCATATTCTCGCGCATGCGTCGTGGAGGCACACAAGGAAGGCAATAACAAGCTGGATAAAGGTGTTATTTTGATTTTTTTTTGCGCACAAAAACTATTGTCGTCGCATCGTAAGATCCTATTGGTGATGGAACTGCTGTCATGTTAACTTTTACCCACTTAAGTGACATGACGGACATAATTCTCAAGCTCTTCCGGGATCGTGCTGATGATGCCAGCTTTGAATTCATGCCTGTGTCATTCGAAACAGAGTAACAGTCTTGCCAACTGCATTCACCGTCAGCTAGTGAACTACTATCACAAGGGATTTCAATTCAGCCAGAACCAGGGAAAAATGTTGGAGCCAAAAATGTTGTTCCCCCAGGACCCGAAAACCAGCATATTTAAGTAAAAAATTTAAAAATAGCACAGAAGAAAGGAAATAAGTAAAACAATTGACATGGAATATTTAGCAATTGCACCTGCACAAGAACAAAAGCCTTTTGGATTTTTCAAAAATCTCAAAGCTGGGGCCCATGGCATTCCCCGTTCAGTTCCCAAATGGACAGAATACAATTGATGAGGCAAGACAAAAAGCAATATCTCCTAGCATGTATTTCAACGCAAGATTGTTCTGTGTGTACATGCGTTTAGCAAGAGATCAGAGTTACCTTTCCCTTGAAACAGAAGCGCAAATGGCTAGAAACAGCATGTAATAGATTTGCGTTTTAGCAACTGGATAGACAAGAGATGGCTGAAGAATTTCTAACAAGCTGCTTTAAGGTAACCATGAGATTGAAAGATTGGTACACAACAGAGACGCCACATGGTTCATGCAACCCCTGTGAGGTTCTCCATCTTACTAGGAGAAAACGTTGAGAGATCTACAGGCTATGATCGGACAGTTAGGAACCCCTACTTTTTTTGTACCCGAAATGCGATGGCCCGAAGTGATAACAGCAATCAAGGCTCAGCAAGGTGAACTGATGAACTTTTCAGAGCTTGAATTGAATCGAAGCAACCCTGTCAGTGTCATGCGCATGTTTGAGAAACGAGTGGATTCGCTTATGACTCGTCTGCGTTGTAGTCAGTTGGTAAAGTTGAGGATTACTTTTACAGAGTTGAGTTTCAAGCTAGTGGAAGCCCACATATTCATTTACTGGTTTGGGTAAAGGATGCACCTGAGTTTGAAAAGGATTTTGATAAAGTTGTTTGTGACTTTATTGACCGCAACATGTAGTCATGTAAGAAAGGACATTTATTTATATATAATTTTATAAACATATTTATTATGTAGATTTAGGTTCCCTAAACTACCGTGTCTAACACCCCGATCACAGTGTCCTGAAGAAGCGGATGACACGGACGCTTCTTCTTCTGGAAGCTGCATGTTTGTGTCTAAAACAACAATCGCTTGTCCACGACCACAGCATCCTGAAGAAGAGCATAAAGCCCAAAATCAAACAGACAGACACCCTGGTCTCCTGATGCCTGTTCATGTCATTGTGAAGCACACCAGGAGAAGTTTGAGAAACACAGGGATGAAGTGGACAAGGCATTCGATCAGCTGCAACAGCGAGGACCATCTGAGAACGCATGGACCGCTTTTGCACCTGAAATTGAAGAGGATTATTTGGAGTGCATTGCGGAACGAGAAGACATCAATTCAGATGATGATGATGTACAAGATGATGTCCCAGAATATCAGATTGTTGAACATTGAGATGGAGTCGTGCCACAAATAGAGGAACTGCTGATGAGCACTGAAGTGGTGTGGGGTCATAATCCAGAACAGTTTTAATACCTCTTATCAGGTGGTGCTGAAAAATCACACGTCACACTGCAAATCGCTCATCATCAAGTGCATATACATGGAAGTGACCAAGATTCCGCAACTAGTGTTGTTTTTGGCGGCCTGTTTTAACTTTAGTTTTAGTCTAGTCTTTGTGTCAAGCTGTCATTTTAGTTATTATTAGTTTTAGTCAGTCATACTCTTTTTAGTCTAGTCAAGTTTTAGTCGACTAAAAGTCCGAGCATTTTATTCTTATTTTAGTCAGAATTATCCATGAGTATTTTCATCTAGTTTTAGTCAATGAAAATTGTATTTTAGTCTCTTTCTAGTAATGCAATTCTATTTAACCCAGTCAATATAGTATAAGTACGTATTATAGACAAAACCAAAATCTTCTTTTAGCCAAACTCATTTCAAACAATGTTCTTATTATATTATTGTTACCTTATAGACTCAAGAATACATCCATTCCAGACACGGAAGACGCTCTGATTTGAAATTACGACATATTTATTTTACCAACTAAACATGTTAGAAGTACACACATATACATTTAAATAAAATAAAAAAAAACATTGAGATGTCTCTTAAAAGGTTTGTGGTGTTTTTTCCTGTGATTTTGTGGCCCATCTTTTTCCACAATACCCGTTTTATTTTCCACTTCAATGTAATAAAAGTTTTCCAAATGTCTTAATAAGTATAAATCCATATTTAACTTAATACTAGGAAAATAATATCCAAATTATTATTTAATTATTTAAATCTGTTTAAAATGAGACCCACATTAGCCTATAGTTAAAATGTTTTTCTGTCTTGTATTTTATCTCAAAATAAAGGATGTAATTTTATTCCACATGGAAATGAGCGGAAATAAGTGAATACAGCCTCTTATTCGCTTGTGAGGCAATCATAATGCTGCGGTTATTCTAACATATATAATTGCTGCCGTTATAACAGCCCATTTCAAATGTTTACGTGCTTTTCTTTCTTTCTTTTTTTTTGAGCGGTGATGAAATATCTTGCTCTTGTAAATACTTCCCAGCATTTCAGTAATACAAGTCTAGATCTTTAAAATGCATCCAAATAACAGCGACGCACAACCGCACGGTGCTCTGCAGTGGCCAAAAAGGATATAAACAGTGAATTCTGAAGTGATATATTGTTGAAAACTCAGATGTGGATTAATTGACCTTGGTGTTTGTCAAATAGTAAGTTAGGTAATTCGGCCGGAGATTTTTACACGGGTGATGGGAGAAAAACACTGATATTCTGGATTAAGACGACAATAAAATCACTGACTGTTAATGATGAAAACACCTTACGACCGCAGGACAAACAATTACCGTCCGAATAGGGCTTACAAACCCCGACTGGACGCCCATCGGTCCCGTTCACTCGCTGTGCGAGTGGGGTTTGAAGAGAGTGATGTCGCCTGCGCCTGCGCAGTGAGACCTGATGCAGCCCCTGAATGAGACGCACAGAAATACTGAAAAATAATAATAAAAACGCAACTTTTCATCTCGTCTCATTTTCGTCAACGAAACAGACATTTTAGCATAGTTTTTATTTTGTGAACCATTTAGTCTCGTTTTTATTCGTCATCGTCACATGACCAGCATTTACGTTGCGTCTCGTCTCGTTTTCGTCACGTGATGAGGGTTCGTTGACGACGATATTTAGTCACATTTACTTTTCGTTGACGAAAGCAACACTATCCGCAACAACTGCCTCGACTCCGGGAGGAAGGGGATCTCTACGTGCCTACAGTGCTCTTGTGTGCGTTTACTGGAACAGCAGAATTCAATATTTCTGCAAATCTGAAGCCGCCGTATCAAGGAAAATAACAAAATGATCATATTTAAGCATAAAATAATATTTATGTAAAGAGATACAGTAAAATAGAATTTTAAGTGGAAGAAAGCTTTTCCCCTCGCATGCAACGTATAGGGCTGATGAGTAGTTTGGTTTTTAAAATAGCCAAATAAAATTATAGTTTTAAATAGAAAATAATATATATATGTAAAGATATAAAGTAACTTTTTAGTTCTTTAAGCGTTATCAGGTATTTTCATAATAATAAAGTGCAGATTGACATAGACTTTATCACTATAGAATACTATAAAATTGCATTCGAATTATAAAATGCATTGTCTGCCTCATTCTGTGATAAGTCATATAATCTCACAAAAACTCAAACTATATGAATTGAGTTAAAACATGTTATTTTAGTAGTGGTAAAGAGAAAGGGGACAGGAAAAGAAAAATTAAGGGGACAGGGTAAAAACATTTATTTCAGATGGCCACGAGGGAAGTTTCTGAAGGATGCTAATTTTTTTCTTTCTTTTTTTGTGTACTGTGACAGAATACTCTGTTGTATTTCATACCACATTTATAATTCAATTATTTGGCATTTCAACGTACCTTTTCTAGGGCTTCTCATCTACTGCGAGATCTCTTTACAGAAGTATAAAGAAATAAAACTTTTCTTGCTCATTGTTTAATTTCACTGTATTTTGCACCCCTTGTAAACTATAATAGACATTGAGCTGTAAAATGATTCATGATTATTGCCAAAAGAAGGGTTTTGTAAATGTGTTTTGAATTTATCTCACTTATGTTCTTTAGGCAGGAGAGTAACGTTATTTGTTAGGTTTTGTGTTTCATACGAGGCCAAAGTTTGATTTTGACAAAAGAGATATGTTTTTAACTAAAATATTTTAATTTGATGTGCTAGTTTGAGGTTTGTACAAACTGGTGTGTAGTTTTAAGATTGAGTTTATAGTGGAGAAATTGTGAATTGTGAGGAAAAATTGTAATACTCCACCTATTGTCTCTGATGGCTGGAGATTCGAAAATTTACCTTTACAATCGTCAACTTAAGTTAACTGATATAAAAGGAGCTCAATTTACCATATGTTCAAGTTTTAAACAACATATATCTAACATATTTACCCAATATAACTCTTTAATCCGTATTTCTCTCATATTCACTTTTCTCACATAAAGCATCCCGGCGCGCTAATTGCGATCCACTCAGAACTATTAGCTTGGCAGGTTGTTTCGACACAACTCTCTTTATAAAGTACAAAACCAACTTCCACACACTTACAATCCATCAGTATCATGTTAAAGAATGTTATATATACAAAACGGGAAGGTATTTGATGTATTTGTACAAGTCTACCTGAAAAGGAGCGAAACAATGAAAGGAGGATAGAAAGACGCGACTTCCTCCAACTGTAGCTCACCAAGAATGAAGCACATTTCGATTACATTCTCTATTTAGGAGCGCGCGCCGACGCGAGCACGTAAATACGTAGGCGTGACTACTCACGCGCAGACAAGCCACACACACACACACACACACACACACACACACACACACACACACACACACACACACACACAGATAACATTATTATTGCTTAAACGCAAACAACTGATTTTAATTAAATAACAGAAAAAGAATAATGATAAACCCTTTTTATAACGAAATGACATATATAACAATTTTAAATAGGAACAATAGAGAACATTTGATCAACTTGTAAAAGGGAACAAAAATCACATTTATTATATATAAATGTCTGGCTGTCTGTATTTAAACCTAACCTTCAAATGTAATTCCCAGTTATGTAGTCTACACAACAATCAACGTTTTTTTGATTTAGCATGATTTAGAAAGATCATGTGACACTGAAGACTGGAGTAATGATGTTGAAAATTCAGCTTTGATCAGGAATAAATTACATTTGAAAATATATTCAGATAGAAAACCACTTATATTATTAGATTTAATATATATTCTAATATGCTGATTTGCTGCTCAATAAATATTTCTTATCAATGTTGAAAACAGTTGTGCTGCTAAATATTATGTGAACATCTTTTTTTTTAGGATTCTTCAATCAAAAAGTTTTTTTTTAAAAATCCCAAAAATTGAAGATTTCTGTCACATTTTTACATAATAGAAGTACAATTTTACCTGACCCCAAAATATTTAAAACAGTTTTCAACATACAGTTTTTCCACAATAGCTAAAACACATTTATTGAAACATTCCCATTTTCTGGCAACATAAAAAAAAAAAAAATACTTTCACAAAACCACTGACAATTCTGGCCAAATCAATCAAACAGTCGCCTTAAAACCATTTCACCTGAAGTCAAAATCAATCTTTCGGATCATACACAGATCTACATCTGAAATGGAGAACACAGAATACAGAGCATGTAGTTACAGAAATCAGTAAACAATTTTTGCAATTACATAAAAAAAGTATAGTAATCACAACTATATATTATATTGTATACTGTTATTTACTGTGAATATAGTATTATATTGTATTGTATGTCTGTAAAGTATTGTAATAGGGATGCACCGATATAAAAATTTGATGACGCTTTGAAAGCCGATAACCTATATATTGGCCGACAAATCTAAATCCACATTTTTATATAATATTTGAGATCCTGATAACCTCAACATTAAAAGCCATTTCCCAGTATTTCAACATAAATCCAACATATACAGTACCAGTGTAAGTTTTAAAATTAATTTTAAACTCCTATGGCCGACTTCCCTTATCAAAAAATAAATAAATAAAAACTTTTACCTTAAAAATAAATAAAACAATGCCTAAATAATGCAGACAAGTCATTGGACAACATTACTTGCGTAAAAAGAATAAAAATGCATATGCAATGGATAAATTAGAATAGCCTCCGCAAACAATAATGAAATTATTTTAATAAAACCATACTGTTGATTAAATAATAAGAGAAAAATAAACTACAATAAATCTTTAATTGTTCGTTGTTTTTGAAAAAGAAATATCTAAAATGAATATTTCTGTAAAAATAACAGCATTGCTGTTTGATCTGCATGCACTGAAGCTAAAGATGATCATTGGTAAACTGAAGCACTTTATTACAGCGTTAATTAACTTAACCAAACGCATCCTTTATGTGATATATATATATATATATATATATATATTGTGGCAGGGTGAAGAATCACGCAACACTGCGGCTGATGAAAAGCCCCCGGAGGGTGGTTTTATTGTGGACAAGTGAACAAACGTTAAAAGTGACAAAGGTGTGCTTCCTTCTCCCGTGCCGTGAGACTTGCAGTGACGTCAGTGTGGCCGGAGCGTCACAGGCTGCTGTCTGGGTGAGAGAGAGAGAGAAAGGTTAGCGTTTCCTTGCATGGAGTGTTGTGCTCAAACTGGAGTCCCGTGGTGCTGTGCTTTATGCTGGGTGGTGATCGCCTGCAGCTGTGACGGTCCGGCCCGTGCTGAGTGCGTGCAGGTGATCCTTGTTTGTTTCCAGGGCGACGCTGACGAGAGCTCGGGAGACTTGTCACCCCCCCCCCCCCAAAGTGTCGCACTGGTCCTGTAATTACAGTTAGTCACATACATTGGGGAACACAGGGGTGGGCGGGGAGTGCACCCTGACAGACCTGCGTAAGCTGACCACAGCCTGGAGAGTCCGTCGGCGTTGGAGTTGGCCGTCCCGGGCCGATGTTCCACCGTGAAATGGAAGTCCTGGAGAGCTAGGAACCACCGCGTCACTCTGGCGTTGGTGTCCTTAGCGCGGGCCATCCACTGGAGCGGGGCGTGATCCGTCAGAGTGAAGCGGCGTCCCAGCAGGTAGTAGCGGAGCTCCAGGACTGCCCACTTGATGGCCAGGGCTTCCTTCTCCACCGCCGCATACCTGTTTTCGGCTGGGGTCAGCTTACGGCTGATGTAGGTGACGGGGTGCTCCTCCCCCTCCTGGACTTGGGAGAGGACCGCCCCCAGACCCGTGTCTGAGGCGTCCGTCTGCAGCAGGAAGGGGCAGTTGAAGTCGGGCGCCCTCAAGACCGACTCCGTGGTCAGGGCAGTCTTGATGTCCCGGAAGGTCCCGTCCAAGGTGCTGTCCCATTTTACCTTCTCCGGCTGCCCCTTCCTGGTCAGGTCTGTCAGGGGAGATGCTAAGGTGGAGAAGTTAGGGATAAAGCAGCGATAATAACCCGCCAAACCCAAAAAGGCTTGTACCTGGGTCTTGGTCTCCGGGCGGGGCGCCGACAGGATGGCGTCGATCTTCCTCTTCTGGGGCTGCAGTCTAATTTTATGGTGCGTGATGTACATTTTGACATTTCTTGTTGGATCAAAATCATGTTTATATGGAAAATTAGACTTTAATGGAAATTAGCTACATATAAATGCACTGAATTAAATATTTTTACGTCACATAAACAGTATTATATTTTCAGTTGCTTTTCTTCCTAGTTCAGAGTCCTTTCAAATAAGGAGCCCTGATATAATGAAGCCACAAAATGAAGAGATGTCATGGTACTTTCATTTAAAAAATAACATTAATATTGTTAAGTAATAATTTACTTGTAAAATGTATAACTAATGTACCATGCTGTCTAAACCATTCCGTGCTGAATATTTAAAAGATTTAACAATTTACAGTGAGGAGGATGTCCTACGATGGCTAGCTGCTCAAGTTGACAGCTCCAAGGAATTCAGCATCTGTGTGTCCAGAATGAACCTTGTGGAACGAGGTCTGTTACTTTGGAGGCGACAAAAGATCAGCTCCCCGGTCAACACTTTAAAGATTACTTTCTTAGGAGAGGCTGGAGTTGACACAGGTGCTCTACGAAAAGAATTCCTGACAGGTCAGAATTTTTATATTTTTTTACTTGGTAACATATCTTAAACACTACACCAAAAAAAAATGTATTTCTTGTTAATTTGTTATGGTTAGATATTTTAATTTTTATATATATATAGAACTGATTGGTGGCATAGAGACCAGACTCTTCGAAGGAGAGGAGGGCAAAATGCCAAAGTATTCATTGAATGATCTTGACAATGGCCTGTTTCGGTAAGTGTTTCTCCTCAAAGAAATAGGTCACCCAAAATTTTATGTTGTCATTTATTCACACTCATGTCAATTCCAAACTTAAGTGTTCCTTTTTCTGTGGAAAACAAATAAGAACATCTCAGCTGTTGTTGTCTGTACAAAAATCAATGAGATTTAAACCTTTCTGGATCTAAATAGGAAACATTTGTTTTAGGCTGAACAATCCTTTCAAAAGCAAATGTAATTTAAACATGTACATTTCAAATACACACTAACTGGTAAATTGTAAAATTATACTATACTGTGTTTCTTGTTTACTTGGCATTGCACAGGGTGGCCCAGCTCCAAGATTTCTTCAGGACTGGTGTTATGATTTTCTGTTGAGTGGAACCCTTGAAAACGCTACCAAAGATAACGTTTACGATGCTGAGTTTTCACCACTGATTAAAATGGTATCAGAAAACAAATGGTCGTAGTTTCTTTCTATTGCCATGTTTTTTTTTTTTTGTTGTTGTTTTTTTTTAAGTGTAACACTTTTATATTTTCCTCTACTTATAGATTGAGGAGGCCTCAGACTTGTCATCTTACAGTGAACAGATTGTCAACCGTGGCTACACAGGGCCTATAAATGAGGACAACAAGGAGAATATAACAAGGTTTTACTCTGCAATATTTTTTTAAATGTATTTATTTTATGTATCTTGCACTGAAAATACAATGGTTAAACATTAACACTGAAATTTTTGTTTTATTTCTTTAAAGAGCGATTGTAATGCATGCTGCTGCTCGGAGAACACTCATGCTTCAGCAGCTCCGTGAAGGTGTACAGCTTTACCGTTTAATTGACACTATGGAGAAGAACGGGGAAGTGTGCCGCAGCCTCTTTGTTGTGCAAGGTGGTAATGATAAGGTGAAGTGATAGGATTTCAAAAACGTACTAGTTCTATTTTGCATAGCTGTTTTAAAAGATGTTACAGCAGTAATCCTTAAATTATTATTTTTTTGTATATTGCATGATGCTGTTTATATAATGTTTGTCATTTTTTGTGTTTCAGGTGGACTCTCATTACATTGTATCCCATCTTGTTCCACAAATGAGTGAGAGTGGCACTCTAAAACATACCAAAGAGGTCCAAATACTGAATCACTTCCAGGATTTTCTGATGGAGCTCGAAGGTAAATTTGAATTAATTTCAGATGTTAATGCAGATGTTTATTATATTTCTACACTGGTAAAACATTATTAGTCAAAATATGGCTGATAACTGATTGATCAGATCATTACTCCAGTGTCACATGACCCTTTAGAAATTATTCTAATATGCAGATTTGATGCTCAAGAAACATTTCAGATTATTATTGTTGGAAAAATTTAACATTAACATAGCTTAACATTATTGTGGAAGTAGTTATGCTTTTTCATAATTCTTTGAAGAATAGAAAGTTCATTTATTAATGCATTTATTACATAGAAATCTTTTGTAACATTATACATGTTGTTTTACGTCAATAAATACATCCTTAATGAATACAATTATTCATGTCTTTTTATAATCTTACCAAAAATGTTTCAATGGTATCATTGTTTCCACACAAATGCAGCAAAAACTGATTTCAACATTGATACGTTTTTGAGCATCATATTAGAATGATTTGTGAAGGATCATGTGACACCGAAGACTGAAGTAATGATGCTAAACATTCCACTTTGATCACAGAAATAAATTACAAGTGGTACAATTTACAAATGTTGTGATGTTATAAATGGTTATTAAAAACATTGTATATTTTACTGCCCTAGATGGAGATGCCCAGGATGAGGCAGCACTCTCTGTCTCACAGGTGATGCAGTGGCTGACTGGTCAAGCGCATAGGCACCTGCTTCTGTCAGAGAGAGAGGCCTTTAAAATTACTGTTCAGTTTGACCACACTTGTATGCAACGACTGCCAAGCCACACACTTTGCTATCCAATCATCAGTGCATGCACCCAAACCATTACATTTCCCACTGCACATCTGTCAAATTGTAATGAATTTAAAGAAATAATGAAAACAGCAGTGCAACAAGGAGGTTGCTTTTTTAGGGTGTAGATTTTAAAATTAACTCAAATGTCCACATAGAATTTCTCTCAATAGTTTTAATTTCATCTTTAAAATTCAAAGAGACAATGTTCAACGTGTTGATAACTTTACATGCTCCTGATTGGTTAAATGTTTTACAGCATTGTATAAAATTGAATGTATTAATGGCAATTAACTGATTTTCTTTTTTAATTAAAATTCTGACAGAACTGCATGTGTACTTGTAAGTGTTTTACTTAAACATTTAAATGTTAAATAGAGCACAATCTTTTGACAATAGCAAGTGTCTGGACATAGAGCTCCCTGTCATTCAATTGTGATGTCAAGGGATTAATCAATCCATGCAGAACAGCAAGTTTTTGGTCAGAAAAGGGGCAATGGATCTCTGGCACCACCACACCATCCTCTGGGTCAGTATCAGCAGTTTCCTCCAAAAAAGTTGCTCCACCACCTGAAAAAAAGAAACAATTGTTATTTTACAATGTGAACTGCTTTTAATAGGCCTTTATCACAGAGGAATTGAATACCGGAAGTGCGCGTCGAAGCAGTGTGCTGATTCTTCCGGTTATGCATGTTTTCAATGTGCTGTGAACACCTAGCTGAACAAATGACAATTAAAATAAGCATCTGGAGGATGATTTAAAAATCCAGACATTTTCTGAGACAGGAGAAGAGATAAACTGATCATTACTGTGTACAGGATTTTCCAAACTCTGTTGAACTTGTAGTTTTTTAATCCGACATAAGCAGAGGGTCGTAAACATACGTGATTATTTCACCACACAGTGTCAGTGCACGTCTAAATAGTGTCCGCGGCGATTAAGTGTGTGAGACCTGACGAATAAGATCTGAATGAACATATTGATTTGTATTAATATTTTAGTCATTGTTCTGTCACTTTTCAGTGACAATCATTTCACTGTAGCCTACAGTATATGTAATTCACACATTTATGCCAAAATTCAGTCACGCTGTTAACGTATTACTGTTTAAGATTAATTAAATGCTTAACATTGTTTACTTTCTTTAAGGCAGTTACCGCGCATTCATTCATCTATTTATTACATGAAAATGAACCATGGTTTTTATAACAAATAAAATAAAACATGGTTATTGTAGTTTATCATGGTATTTGTAGTAAAACTAATACAAATAGTAGTCAATCCACGAAAAAAAAAACTATAATAAAACCATGGTTAACTTTCGTAAGGGTGTTTATCAGTCAAATTAATTAAAGAATGTAACAACAGGTATGAAATATGATTAGCAAGAGAAACACTGTTAATGAGAAGACAATCACTGGACTGCGGCAGGTTAGAAATGTATTTATTATTCAGAATGCACATTTGGATGGGAACATTTCAGCAGGCTGACGATATGAGACGTAAACATCCGCAGTTTTGGAAATGCATAAATGCTGTCTCTCTTCTCCTTCTGTGTGACAAGTGAGTGTCAGAGGCTTAAAGTGCCGCAGCACCATCTTGTGTACCGGGAGCGCATCGACTGAATGTGCACGTTCACTCGGCGCAGCGCCAGTGAAAATCGCTTGGGTGTGAACACTCAAGACGCGCCGAAAAACGGCACGAAAAACGCTGGCGATAAGCGCGCGCGATATTCGTCCCGGTGTGTACAGGCCTTAAAGGCCTGTTCACACCGGGACGATTTTCGCACGCGTTTATCGCCGACGTTTAACGCCTCGGGACTAAACAATGGGCGCCAATGTGAGTGTTCACACCGACGCGCAAAACGCCAGGCGTAAAAGCGTCATTTTTAAAAAAACGCCTCGGGTTCGTTTTTTTATTTTGATGCGGCGCGTAAAAAACTGTCCGACCAATGAGATCGGCGCTTTTGTTCACGTGCCTGGAGCTGCTGAAGTGACAGTAAAACACGACTTGGTGGCGCTCAAGCACAAAACGCTCCCGCCGAGCACACATTGATACGACGAAAAAGTAGTAAGTAGACAAAGAAGAAGATGAACTGCTAATGCTGCTTGCCAGTTAGCAAAAAGTGTGTGAATGGTTTTGTCCATATACATAATATGTCTATGGTTTTGGCAAGCACGTAAATACTGTCTCTCTTCTCCTTCTGTGTGACAAGCGAGTGTCAGAAGCGTAAGTGCCGCAGCACCATCTTGTGTACCGGGAGCGCATCGACTGAATGTGCACGTTCACTCGGTGCAGCGCGAGTGGAAATCGCTTGGGTGTGAACACTCAAGACGCGCCGAAAAACGGCACGAAAAACGCTGGCGATAAGCGCGCGCGATATTCGTCCCGGTGTGTACAGGCCTTAAGGGTACTGTCTAAACGCACAGTTACCGGACAAATATTTTTAAAGTAAACCTGACTCTCCATTTTCTTCCACCCCAGATAGGGGATTTCATCTTTATTTTTATTTCATTTTAATTTCCTTTTAATTCCTATTATAACTATTATACTATATATATTTTTATTTTATTCAATTATAACTAATTTAACTTCATTTCTGTGTAAAGCACTTTGAATTGCGACTGTGTATGAAATGTGCTATACAAATAAACTTGCCTTGCCTTGCCTTGCCTAGTTATGTGTAGCTGTCAATGGAGGGACAGAAATATCTCAGATTTCATTAAAAAGATCATTTGTGTTCTGAAGATGGATGAAAATTACGGGTTTGAAACGACATGAGCATTTACATTTTCAGTTGAAATACCTTTTAAGGTTGAGCAAATCAAAACAGAATTAGTATTTTTGGATGTGTAATCTTTCTAAATTTGCATAGATGCTTAAAGCATACCTCTATATCTGGCTCATCCACTGGTGTCTGTAACATTCCGATGTACCAAAGCTGTTCTGGTGAAAGATTTCCCTCTGTTCTGATCGGATGGTTGTTCCAGCTCCCCGTGAAGCCCTTCAGGTCCTATTTCAACCGTGGGAGAATTGCATAGTGCACACAAAAGACAGGGTACCCGCGGGATACCCTGAATAAAGTTACATACGAGTGTTACATACGTATTGCCAACATTTATCACGTAAGCTTTATTAAAACAAATCATCAGCGAGTCCACAAATGGCTTGGGTATGTAGAGAATTCGCAGCTTATATGGATCTCACGTCCCTGGTATATATACACCAGGCAATCAAAAATGTAAATAAATAACATTACTCCATGGGATGTAACACTACATTCATATTTATTCTGGGTTTTTTCTTGGCCACTGCAACATTTATTTATTTATTATTCCCAAACTTGGATCACAACAACTAGTGTAAATACCTTTTCAGAAAAAAATTATAATAATACAATGTGTACTTCTATCAGTAATGAGTGTGAATTCTCGTGTGAACCTCAAGGTTTGCTTTCTGCAAGTCATTCCACAGTCATTGCATATGAAAGGCTTCTCTACGATGTGAGTTATTATATGATTCCTAAAGTGGCACTTAAGGGTTACTTTCTATTCCAACTTCTGACCACATATGAATAGCTTCTCTCTGGTGTGAATTCTCAGTTTGGTTGAAACAATGTCGGCAGGTGAAAGGCTTCTCTCCAGTGTGAATTCTCATCTAAACTTTTAGGTTTGGATGTTGATCAAAACTCTTTCTTTCTACTGTGAATTCTCATGTGGTATTTAAGGTTTCCTTTTCGGCTGAAACTTTTTCCACACTGTTGGCAGGTGAAAGGACTCTCTCCAGTGTGAATTCTCATGTGGACTTTAAGGTTTCCATGTTGATAGAAACTCTTTCCACACTGAGGGCATTTGTAAGGCTTCTCTCCGGTATGTGTTCTCATGTGGACTTTAAGGTTTCCATGTTGATCAAAACTCTTTCCACACTGAGGGCATGAATAAGATTTCTCTCCAGAGTGAATTCTCATGTGCCTGTTAAGGCTTCCTTTTTGAGTGAAACTTATTCCACACTGTTGACAAGAGAAAGGGCTCTCTCCAGTGTGCACTTTCATGTGGTAATTAAGGTTTCCTTTTCGTTTGAAACTTTTTCCACACTGTTGACAGGTAAAAGGTCTTTCTCCAGTATGAACTGTCAAGTGGATATTAAGGTTTCTATGTTCATCAAAACTCTTTCCACACTGAGGGCATGGATAAGGCTTCTCTCCAGAGTGACTTCTCATGTGCCTGGTAAGGCTTCCTATTTGAGTGTAACTTATTCCACACTGTTGGCAAGTGAAAGGACTCTCTCCAGAGTGAACTCTCATGTGATAATTAAGGTTTCCTTTTCGTTTGAAACTTTTTCCACACTGTTTACAGAGAAAAGGCTTCTCCCCAGTATGAATTCTCATGTGGGCTTTAAGGTTTCCGTGATCCTCAAATTTCTTTTCACACTGAGGGCATGTGTAAGGCTTCTCTCCAGAGTGAATTTTCATGTGCCTGTTAAGGATTCCTTTTTGAGTGAAACTTTTTCCACACTGTTGACAAGTAAAAGGGCTCTCTCTCTTGTGAATTCTCATGTGGACTTTGAGGTTACCATGTTGATAAAAACTCTTTCCACACTGAGCGCATGCATAAGGTTTCTCTCCAGTGTGAACTCTCATGTGCCTATTAAGGCTTCCTATTTGAGTGAAACTTATTCCACACTGTTGGCATGTGTAAGGCTTCTCTCCAGAGTGGATTCTCATGTGGTAGTTAAGGTTTCCTTTTCGGTTGAAACTTTTCCCACACTGTTTACAGGTAAAAGGCTTCTCTCTAGTGTGAATTCTCATGTGGACTTTAAAGTTTCCATGATCTTGAAATCTCTTTCCACACTGAGAGCATGCATAAGGCTTCTCTCCAGAGTGAATTCTCAGGTGCCTGTTAAGGCTTTCTATTTGAGTGAAACTTTTTCCACACTGTTGGCAAGTGTAAGGCTTCTCTCCAGTGTGAATTCTTATGTGGGCTTTAAGGTTTCCATGATGCTCAAATCTCTTTTCACACTGAGGGCATGAATAAGGTTTCTCTCGAGAGTGAATTCTCATGTGCCTGTTAAGGATTCCTTTTTGAGAGAAACTTTTTCCACACTCTTGACAAGTAAAAGGACTCTCTCTCTTGTGAATTTTCATGTGGACTCTAAGGTTTCCATGTTGATAAAAACTCTTTCCACACTGAGGGCATGTGTATGACTTCTCTCCAGAGTGGATTCTCATGTGGTAATTAAGGTTTCCTTTTCGGTTGAAACTTTTTCCACACTGTTTACAGGTAAAAGGTTTCTCTCCAGTGTGAATTGTCATGTGGACATTCAAGTTTCCATGATGAGTAAATGTCTTTTCACACTGAGGGCATTTGTAGGGTTTCTCTCCGGTGTGAATTCTCATGTGCCTGATAAGGATTCCTTTTTGACTGTAAGCATTTCCACACTGTTGACAAGTAAAAGGGCTCTCTCCCTTATGCATTTTCATGTGCACTTTAAGGTTTCCATCTCGTTTTATACTCTTTCCACGCTGATGTGACATGGAAGGTTTCTCTCTAGTATGAACTTCCATGTGATATTTAAGATTTCCTTTTCGGTTGAAAGTTTTTCCACACTGTTGGCAGGTAAAAGGGCTCTCTCCAGTGTGAATTCTCATGTGGACTTTAAGGTTTCCATGTTGATAGAAACTCTTTCCACACTGAGGGCATGTATAAGGCTTCTCTCCGGTGTGAATTTGCATGTGGACTTTAAGGTTTGCATGTTGATAGAAACTCTTTCCACACTGAGAGCATGCATAAGGCTTCTCTCCGGAGTGAATTCTCATGTGCCTGTTAAGGCTTCCTATTTGTGTGAAACTTAGTCCACACTGTTGGCAGGTGAAAGGGCTCTCTCCAGTGTGAACCTTCATGTGGTAATTAAGGTTTCCTTTTCGGTTGAAACTTTTCCCACACTGTTGGCAGGAGAAACGCTTCTTTCCAGTGTGAGTTCTCATGTGGGCTTTAAGGTTTCCATGTTGATTGAAACTCTTTCCACACTGAAAGCAGGTTAAATAACTTCTAGTTTCAGTCTCTTTTTTAGCTCTTTTTTGTGAGGAAATCTTATCAGTCTGTGAGCAACTAAAAGAGTGTTCTCCAGTTATGAAATTATGTTTCTCATACTGATCTTTCTTTTCCATTTCATTCAGTTCTTCACTCTCCTCTTTCAGCACCATACGGTCTAAGACAAAAAAAGACAAACAAAAAAGGTATCAAAAACATTTAGACATGTAAAACATCAAAACCAACAACATGTATCAGAGTAAGTGGAGAGGTAATATTTTCTCTGGAACAGAGAGCTCCTTTCTGAAGATTCTCTAAATATTTTTAATTAAGTTGCAAATATTATACATAGCCTAAATGCACAGTAAAACATCAAAGTTAAGAATGAAGAAGAAATTGAAAGGGAGTGTGGAGGAACTGAGTTTGCAAAGATGAATTGTGTGATATACTAACAGCAAAGTTTTTTTTTCGTTCTTTGAAATACCTTCGCAGCGTTACACTGGCAACAAACATCCCAACATCCAGACTGATGAGAGCGCCATTTAGACAAATATGTAAATGTGTGCTGCACGCATTCCTCTCAATAACAAAATAAACACAACAAAAATAACAGCGGTGAGAAAACAGCAGTTAAGAAATCATAGCATTGTGGATGTTTGCACAAGCTCTGCAATTCGACATTATCCAGTTAAGTCATGTTTATTTATATCCTAATACTTTATAGGCCTATTGTAATTGAGACATGTATTCAAGAAATTCATTACGATATAGACGGAGCAGAATTTAAGTGAACGTTGTTTTCCTGGTGAGCGGTAGATGAGTGGAGCGTGAACGATTGAGTGGACAAACGGCTGCTTTCAAATGCTCACGTACACTTTGTGAAGAGTGCTCTTGGCATGTGTGTGTGCAACTCTGTGTAACCTCCCAAAGCCACGGCCACTGGTTATCACTTGTCCACCATGACACCGCCCCCACCGTCGTTTTGATTTTCATAATAAAATAAATTTCGTTCAGTTAGAGAATAGACACTACAATTAAAAACTGAATGTGTCTTTTCAATAAAGTGTGAGTGAGCCAAACGAAAGTCACGGCACAAACGCAGCAAGAGTCAGATTTCATTCATCACGGGAGCGCGGCAGTCACGGCGCACGTCCAGTCTGGCGCGTTTTCAGATCATGCCTATGGAAGCTAAACTTTCATAGGAATTAATTGAAAAGTTGAAACACTCACTTTGCTCCACATCGCTCCGTTATGAATGCCCGAGCTGAGCGGCCGTGCACATTTACATTCTGTGAGTGAGATCCCACCCCTATGGGTGGGTTGAAAACATGCGGAACTAGCTCCTTCTACTGGCTGTAGTCTCTAGCCTCTGGGTAGATACTCAGGTGACCAAAATCTCCACCCAATAGAGTTATAGTTTTCCTCAGCGAGAAAAGAAATTAGAGGGAACTTTGGTTGAAGTAGTAGTTAAAATGTCCAGTTCATTGTTATCTGTCCCTACACATGTAAACCCCCTGCTTTCACAATGAAATGGACTAGTCCGTAACGGTGCGTGACGTGAAAGATAAACACACAGTGACAGGAGGACTGAGAAGTACACAAACAGAGACAAAGCAAGACAAGTCTAAACATGAAAATGAAACCAAACGGCTCAAATAAAAGAAAAAGTATTTGGCAACGCTGCCAATGACAAACTTTTTTACGGCTACTGTTGTTGTTGGGGATACAGACAGGAACAACTACGTCCAAAGCGTTGAACATGCCGCTACAGCAGCAGCTAGCTGTGAATTGGTGCTAGGTGAGGATAACATTAACCAAGACAATCACTATGTTTACATGGACAGCAATACTCTGATATTAACCCGATTAAGAGAATACTCTGATTAAGAAGCTACCATGTAAACAGCGATTTCTAATTACCTTAATCCAGTTAAAGTCATACTCGAAGTAAACGCAAATCGAATTAAGACATGTGGAGTATGTCTATTTTAGTCGCATTATCAGAGAGCATTACAGACATTTACACACCTTAATCTAACTATTAACTTCGTGTTGGAGTTTTCGCCGCATTTTGTGACAGGACACACACACCAGGCAAGTGCAGAGTCAGAAAATTCCTGTTTATCTTTTACGTATCTGTCAGTCTGAAATGTCGTTGCCATGACATGTTGCTATGGTGCGTGTGTCTTGCTTGACTGCTCATTCTGACACGGCCTCCTCTATATTTTTTATTTTTGTTGCAATTATTCTGCTCATTGTAAAAGTAAAAAACAAAAAGTTTGTATCTGTAATCCCATATTCATAATTGTGACAAAACTGTCTGCTTACAGCGGTCGGGAACTTCTAGGCTCGTGAGCCATATGGGTCATTCAGTGAACGCCTGTGGCTGGACGGCAGGAAAAAACAATCCAAACAATCACGATTTTTAAACCTTTTTCATCATTAATCAAAGCTATTATTCGAAATGTAGGCTGTCAAGAAGGAGGTAAGAGGGGCAGTGTCTCTTTAAAAAACTAAAAAAGGAACATGAACGGAATATTCTAAAAGCAACTCATGTAAACACCTTAATCAGAATATTGTCTTATTCAGAATAAGGTCAATAATTAGATTAAAAGTAGTAAAAGTAAAAGTAGTCAATGAAGAGGACATCACTCAGACACACACTCACTCACACTTTAAGTTGGCTATTATTAAACCACTTATTAAAAAACGGAACTTGATCCTACAGAATAAGTCAATTACAGGCCAATCTCAAATCTACCCTTTCTGTCAAAAATACTTGAAAAGGCAGTGTCTTCACAATTATGTTCCTTTTTAGAAAGAAATGGTATCTGTGAGGATTTCCAGTCAGGATTTAGACCGTATCATAGTACTGAGACTGCTCTCATCAAGAGTTACAAACGATTTACTCTTATCATCTGATCGTGGCTGTATCTCTCTATTAGTGTTACTCGAGCTTAGCGCTGCATTTGATACTAATCGACCACAACATTCTTTTGAATAGACTCAAAAATTATGTAGGCATTAGTGGAATTGCATTGGCATGGTTTAAATCATACCTATCTGACCGTTATCAGTTTGTAGCAGTAAATGAAGAGATGTCACACCGATCACAAATTCAGTATGGAGTACCGAAAGTCTCAGTGCTAGGACCGTTACTTTTTACCCTGTACATGCTACCACTGGGAGATATCATTAGAAAGCATGCCGTTAGTTTTCATTGTTATGCTGACGATAGCTCTATATTTCTTCATGCCCTGACGAAACTTACCAATTCACAAGATAAACGGAATGCAAAGCTGATATAACAAATTGGATGAACAGTAATTTCCTGCAACTCAATTCAGAAAAAAACTGAATTTTTAATTATTGGACAAAAAAGCTCCACAAGTAGTAACCTAGAATACTGTCTAACACTTGATGGCTGCTCTGTCAAGTCTTTGTCGTCAGTGAGGAACCTGGGTGTGCTCTTTGATACCAATCTCTCATTTGAAAGCCAGTTTCTAGCATCTGTAAAACTGCATTCTACCATCTTAAAAATATATATAAATTACGGCACATGCTCTCAATGCAAAATGCTAAACAGTTAGTTCATGCGTTCATGACCTCAAGGCTGGATTATTGTAATGCTCTACTGGGTGGTTGCCTGGCCTGGTCTTACCAGACTCTCGTACATTTCATTTGTACAGAGAGTCTGGCCACTCTCCATTGACAAGCGTTTACTTCCTTGAAGGCGGGAACTCTGTTGAAGTTTAAAACTGGATCTGCCTAACCAATCGCTAATGTTTGGTTGTGACGTATGTCACACGCCGTTCGCCTTTGATTCTCACATTAACTGTGCACACCACCTCAGTGTCAGTGATAACTCGTGCATTCGGATTGTGATTTATTCACGGAGGAGAGGAGAGTTTTGTGATCAGAACGCGCTGCTCTTGAGGTGCATATCTCGTGCAATAATAACATGATTGTATATGCTGTAAATAAAATGTCATATGCTTGGTATGATAAGAATAAATGCTGCCGTAAATAACGGCCCAATTCAAATGTTTACGTGTTTTTCTTCTTTTTTTTAAAAAGAAATACAAGTCTAGAAATGCATCCAAATTACAGCGCATGCAACCATACGGTGCTCTGCAGGGGTCTAAAAAGGATATAAACAGTTAATTTTGAAGTGATATATTCTTGAAAACTCAGAGATGTGGATTCGGAGAGAAATTACATTACCACACGACCTTGGTGTTTGTCAAAAGCAGTAGGTAATTCAGCCTGGGTTTTTTTCGCAGGTGGTGGGAGACGGACGGCTTCAGCCAACTCCTTCACCAATAACGAAGCGAGCTGAAAAATACTTTTTTCCCGGACCACAACATCATGGCCCCAAACAAAACTCAGCAGTGATTGTTCTTGCTCCGTGTAACAGAGTTTGTTTGTTCAGGGAAGCAGGAGGCGGGAACCGGTGAACGTTTAACAACTTTTAATCAAATAATAAACACAAAATGAAAGTAAAAACCCTCATGGACGACTGCCGCGCACACACATAACAAAACATAAAAAAAACACAACTTAAAATCCAGGCCTGGTCCTCTCTCGTCCTTCACCGGTGTCGCTCGTCCTTATATGCCTCCGTACTCTCTCATGAGAGGACCCAAGACCGGTGTGTCTCAATCACGCACACCGATCTCGCTCGATTCTCCCATGTCTCACTTGCTCGTCCACCTCGCCACACTCCGGCTTTAACTTCTGGACATTCATCAGCGGTGCCACACACTCGCATCTTTCACCGCCGCCATTACTGAACTACAACTCAAACTAGCGCACGACATCAACGTCATCGCTCTCAGCCAATCCCTCTGTTCGCTGATTGAACCTGTAAAAAATTGTCCGGGAGAAAACCTAAGACTATACAGCAGTCCCAGACATAGTACTGAAGAAAAATTTAAATTGAGCGGAAGTACGTAGGAGGGCGGAGTCAGGCTAGGTGGTTGCTCTGCTCGCCTAATAAATAAACTCCAACTGGTCCACAACGCAGCAGCTAGAGTTCTTACTAGAACCAGAAAGTATGACCATATTAGCACAGTTCTGTCAACACTGCACTGGCTCCCTATTAAACATTGCATACATTTTAAAATCTTGCTTATTACTTACAAAGCACTAAATGGTTTAGCTCCCCAGTACTTGAGCGAGCTCTTAACACATTATACTCCATCACGTCTACTGGGGTCTCAAAATTCTGGCCAGTTGATAATACAGAGAATATCCAAATCAACTGCAGGCGGTCGATCCTTTTCCTATTTAGCACCTAAACTCTGGAACAGTCTTCCTAGCATTGTTCGGGAAGCAGATACACCCTGTCAGTTTAAATCTAGACTAAAAACACATCTCTTTACTATGGCATACACATAAAAAACATTAAATGATTGTTAGGCTGCATTAACTAGGTCAGCCGGAACCCGGAACACTTCCCATAACACCTGATTTACTCGCTACATCATCAGAAGAATGGCACTACACTAATGTTAGTCTCTCTGTTTTATCCCGAGGTTTGCTGCAGTCAGCCGGATCCGGGCCGTATCCAGATCAGCTGGTGGACCTGCGCCCAGAGAAGACCAACACATGACCCTGAAGTGTCTGCAGAGACCATGTTAATTAGACTCCACCTGAAACTACCTCATCGACACGGCATCCTCAATAAACCCATCTCCGGCGTGATGACTCCGATCTTTCGAATATCGCAATTTATTTATTGTTTAATCAATACGTCATCCTCAATGAACCCGTCTCTGGCGTGTTGCCTCCGATCTTTTGAATATTCTGATCTAATATGACCGATTAATCTAATATGAATTGCTCAATCGATCATCCGATCTAATATGACCCCTGTCCTGTAAAGTTGCCAGAATAATAATAATACGCTGTTTGTTAATTGGCCAGAGGAGAACTGGCACCCCGACTGAGCCTGGTTTCTCCCAAGGTTTATTTTTCTCCATTAGGTCACCTGATGGGGTTTTGGTCTCCTTGCCACTGTCGCCTTTGACTTGGCTTGCTCAGTTGGGGACACTACATTTTTCAACTAAATATCCAAATAAAACTAATTAGTAAACTAAATTAACCATATAAACTAAATTACTGATCTAATGCCCACATTGTCACTGTATGATAATTGAAATGAGCTAGATGACATCACCGTTTTCTCCTGAGCGGCTGCACGGCTGAATAAAATTATGTTGCATTATTTTCCTGTTTAACACTGTGAAGCTGCTTTGAAACAATCTACACTGACTTGACTATCATGTACATAGGTTTGTTTGTAGAATGTTTGAAATGTTCAATCTCAAATTTAATGTCAATACATACATACATATACATATCTTCGCATTGGACCCCCAATTTTCTAAATCTGCCACTGCGTGAAATTGTCACATGGCAATAAAATGGAGCCAGCATTGAATGTAATCTTTGTTTCTAGGAAAGCGCTAAATGTGAAATCATATGTCTTATTTATTGATTTCTTGTCGAAAGAAAAAAAGGTTGGAAAAATGGCAAGCAAAAAATTCAGGAAGTATGTGTCTCCATGTTTGCACTATATTATGGCTGGTGACCACTTTTGTGTTGTTTGTTTAGGACACACAGGTTGCATGCATTGTGAGAGAGGCTCTCTATAGCCATGTTTCCACTGTCAGGCCAAAAGCGGGCGTGCTAGTGCGTGTCAGAGCCAGTCGGGACTCGTCTGGGCTTCTTCAGGGCCAACGGCCAGGGTTTTTCTAACCCGCCGAATACCTTGGTCCAAAGCAGGCCAGCTCGGGCTTGAGGAGCGGTTACGAACAAAGGCAGAGTTTATCTGAGTCTGGAGATGGCAGTGGCGTAGATTCATATACCGGCTAACATCAGCATTTAAGACTTGATATAATTTTATCTCAAAACTCACTTTCAGATGGCAGCAAGTGTTTGAAACAACTTCTGTTTGTGATCTAATGTGGATTCTGATCACTGTATAAGGCAGAAATATTTATATGCAATGCAAAAGACTATGCACGCTAACCATCACTATAGTAAACATGGTAAATACTACCGCTTAAAGAGATCAGTCAGACAAATCATATAGGCTATCACAATCGTGTATTTATTTAATCTGTCAGTACATCTCGTCTCTTTATTCCAGACAGTCTGATATCCATATTTAGCTCCGCATATGTCATAAAATAAAGCTGGAGAGAGTGCTAAAGCTCCCCAGGTCGTATTTTTGGTGGAAAGTTTGTAGAAATTACCATTCTTCTGTCCTGTGACTACAAATAAACAGAAACAGACGCAAACTGAATAAGTATATTTTTCCTCTTTCTTTTGTGAAATAACGGTACATACCACTTTATTTCTATGACTAATGTGCAATCTTGAGAAAGATGAATTCATTATGATCAATGTATCACTTATTATTGTAAAACATCGATGCTTAGGTTTTAATTCTTTAAGTAAATGACAAAAATGCCAACAAATGGCCGCTTTTATCATGTTTGCTTTGCGATCTCGCTAGTTTCCAGTGATTTCTTTCTGATTCTTTTTCTGATAAAACTTCCATTAGTTGGTGAAATTATGGGTTTGTGTGATATTGTTCCAGAGAGGCGTGTTACAGGCGGGTTTTAGTGAAGCGCTGCAGAGCTTCTGGCCCGACGGTGGAAACGCAACGTGGTTTTGGGCGTGTTGCTACAGGTCCGAGGCTATTAGCCCGGCCCAGCACGTTGAAAGCTCTGGCTCGCACAGGCCCTACAGTGGAAATGCAGCTTATGTGAGTGCTCCGCTCCAAATTGGCTATTTTCTCTAAAGAGAAAGGCCAGGATTGAGTTCCCCATGGTTTGGGGTAGATCATATCATGAGGGTCACAAATGGAGGCGAAAGAACTTGAGATGTGCTCTGCTTTTTCTCAGTTCTCACCAACCAACCCAGAAGTCTTTGTTTCAGACCCAGAAGTCCCCAAGCATTTTCTTCTGATCTGAAAGAAGGCCCGGTGTTGGCTATAAATGCCATCCCTCAACCCAACTCATGAGGAATTACTAGAGGTTGTGACTCAAGCTGTAGAGACACTCAAGCTGAGTCTTGACTGGCCAGCTGAAAATCAGGAGCATCATCATCAAACAAAACAAATTAGATGAATGCTTCCTCTCTGGTAGAGCCTTCTGTTTTCCCCAAATCCTCAACAACTGCAGGGCTAAACGACCACTAGAGTACAGGACAATGTCCAATGTTGAAGAGATGCTAGCAAGTTCTCTCTCACCAGAATCAACATTGTCCTTGACTGGCCACCAAATTAGTGTTAATTTTGTCTTCTTCCTTTTTTTTTTACATTTAGTCTTAGTCCTGTGTCAAATGTATTTCCTATTAGTCAACCTTGTCATTTTTTGTTTAGTCAAACTTAAAGGGGTCATGAATTGAGAAATCAACTATCCCTTTTGATTAGGGATGCACCGACTCCAGGGTTCGGGTTCGGATTCGGCCGAATATTGGGCTTTTTGACGGGAACCCTAGGCTTGCACTATGCGCTATTGCACTATGCTGGTCAAACGTAATGATGCCGCCGTTGAAAGTGAAAATGGAACTTGTGAACAGAAAACGTGGCAGTAGCTACTTTAAGTCAAAAGAAGGCGATTCAAATCGAGCTACATGTTCAAATTGCAATGCCGGTTTGTCTCGTGATAACAAGGACCCTAAACAACAGCCGCTGTTAAAACATTTGCGTATGAAACATCCGAGAGAATACGAGTTGTGCATGAAGGAATCTACAGACAGCAGCCAAAATGTATTTTATTTTACCGTGCAAACAGCCGCATATAGATCAGATAAAATATAAATAAAATGAATAAAATATATAGGCCTACACTAAATATTTTTCACTTAAATAATTACCAAATTAAGATGACAAAACGAAAATACACTGTATCCGTAAGCTTTGAAGAACCAGAACTAGGTAAATAGGTAGATAATATACTATATCTCTTTACATATATACTGTTCTCTTAAAACTATCATTTCGTTTCATTTCGTTATCATTTCGTTATTTTACTAACCCAACCCAGCAAACAACCCAGCAAACATACGACCTCCAGTGGCGGACCACTGGAGGCAAAGTTGGCGGCCCACCGGTGGCTGCCGCCGGCGGCCCGCTGGGATTTTGCTCATCGTTATTCTAGCGGACCACCAGCGGCAGCCACCACTTTTCCGACAGTGGTCCGCTACTGAGCCGCTGGTTTATAACAAATGTTTTCTGGCGGCCCACCGTCGGTCCACGGTTTTTAATCAGTTCCATAAGCTAACCAAAATGTCATTACACTATAATGGAGAAAAACAATGCAGACCTCTCAACAGCAGTTGCAGATGTATTTTTATTAAATACATTTTCTGTGAACAGATTATAAATTTATCAGATGCTTTTATTCAACATTAGTCAAGTAAATTAGGAGCATTCAATTTAAGTTTATTTGTACCCTTATGAAAATTAACTATGGTTTTACTGCAAGGCTGTGGTAAAACCATGGTTCGTTTTCATAAGCTAACAAAATTAACCATAGTTCATCAATGATTGTAGTAAAACCATAACTACTAAAGTAACCATGGTGCCAAAACCTATGGTTACTATAGTTATGATAAACATAATTTTACTCTGGTATTATTACAATTTTACTATAGTAGAGAACCATGGTTTGAACAAAAGATAACATCGCTACTGTCTTCCAATACTAAGTGTCCATATAGCAATAGCTCTAAGATAATGCAAGTCATGAGTTTAAAGTTGTGTTCAGTTAAACAGACACAATTATGCTATCCTTCAACATCTTTAGAGCAAGTTCTCAGATTTTCAATCCACTTTGTTACAATGTTAATAATGTATGTAAATGAACATTGTTTACTCTTTCTCGGAGTTACATGTACTGATATATCCCGGTTTATTTATCAGCAAACCTGTCATGCAAACCTTTCCTTTAAGACACTTGCCCGGTTTCACAGACAAGATTTAAAGGGATGGTTCACCCAAAAATGTAAATCCTGTCATTAATTCCTCTTCCTCGTGTCGTTCCAAACCCGTAAGACACAAATGAAGATATTTCTGATGAAATCCAAGAGCTCTCTGTCCCCTCCATAGACAGCAATGTAATTAACACTTTCAAGGCCCAGAAAGAAGTGACTCCAGTGATTCAAATTTAATTTAATGAAGCGACGAGAATACTTTAGTGTGCATAAAAATACACAAAAATAACGACTTTATTCAACAATATCGGTCTAGCCTGTGCCAATCTTCGACGCAGTTCATTATTCATTTTATTATTTCTGCACGGCCACGGCATCACAAGTGCGTGGCCGAGCACGCATGCGCAGAGGGAACATTGGTTGTAAACAGTGCAGCGCTCTCGAGATCTGTGGCAGCCGATGCTGTTATTGTGAGCACCACAACGCATGCACGGGATATAATGTAAACTGAGTAGGAGACTGGCAGGCCAGAACAAAATGGTTGATTAAAGGGATAGTTCACCCAAAAATGATAATTAGCCCATTATTTACTCCCCCTCAAGTCATCCGAGGTGTATATGACATTCTTCTTTCAGATGAACACAATCTGAGTTATATTAAAGTCCAGGCTAATCCAAGCATTATAATAGCAGTAATAGTTGCTCTGTTTTTGAAGTCCATAAAAAGTGCATCTGTCCGTCATATAACTGCTCCAGCGGCTCTGGGGTGACAATAAGGCCTTCTGAAGCGAATCGACGTTTGTGTAAGAAAAATATCCATATTTAAAACTTTATAAAGTAAACTTTCGGCCGACCGCCTTTTGTGTTCAATTTATGGAAAAAGTGTTGTAAGTTCCCCTGCCGATCGAAAGATAAACGCGACCAGGTCCACTCGTCATGACGTCACGAACACATCTTGAATTGCGAGAAGGCACTTTCAAAGGCGATCGGCTGGAACTTTACTTGATACAGTTTAAAATATGGATATTTTTCTAACACAAACGCGTCGCTTCGCTTCAGAAGGCCTTTATTAACCCCCCCAGAGCCGCGTGGAGCAGTTATATGACGGACAGATGCACTTTTATGGACTTCAAAACAGAAACAGACATTCACTACCATTATAAAGCTTGGAGGAGCCAGGACATTTATTAATATGACTCTGATTGTGTTTGGCTTAAAGAACAATGTCATACACACCCTAGGATTTCATTTTTGTGTGAACTAACCCTTTAACTGAAAGCAACTTGACCTGATATATCTTAAAATATGCCAGTGTCATTGTTTTGTCTCAAGATTCACATCAGTAATGTTTTTTTTTTTTCTAAGGCACATTTAAAAAAAGCTACTTAGATGGTCCTATTTGAACTAAACCCTAACCTTGGCTTAATCTAAGACCTGTCTGTATAACCGGGCCAACGATTACAATATAAGGACAATATCTGGCAGTTTTGCATTTCCATCTATAGTTGCAGTCATCTGAAGTCTTTGTGAGTGAGGCTGGATCCAAACTGGAGCTGGCGTAATCTCTAGTAACCTTGCTGTGCATCCTGAGATAGAAACAGGGAAGTAACAGGAGAAAGATTAGCATGTTCATATTATTTCAGGCAAAAGATGATAATGTGCACTTTTTACTATTTAATCTCATATAACTGTAGCACAGTTTTTTTGTTGTTGTTGTTGTCGTCAAACAGATCCCAAACCTATAAATGGTAGTGTACACTACTGTTCAAAAGTTTGGGTTCAATAAGACTTTCTTTTTAAAGAAATTCATATTTTTATTCAGCAAGGATGCATTAAATGATCAAAACAAAGTGACCGTAAAGACGCTTGTAAAAGACATACAGACATTTATTATCTTTGCTAAAGTTTATATCTCAAATAAATGCTGTTCTTTTGAACTTTCTATTCATCAAAGAATCCTGAAAAATAAAATGTATCACGGCTTCTACAAAATATTAAGCTGTTTTCAACACTGATAATACTAATAATAATGTGTGTTGATCATCAGATCCTCATATGAGAATGATCAGTGAAGGGTCATGTGACACTGAAGACTGGAGGAATGATGATAAATTCAGCTTTGATCACAGGAATAAATTACATTTTACTATATATTCACATAGAGAACAGCTTATCTACATTGTTACAATATTACTGTTTTTAATGTATTTTTAATCAAATAAATGCAGCATTGGTAAGCAGAAAAGAGACATTTTTCAAAAATATAAAAAGCTGTACCAACCCCACACTTTTGAACTTTAGTGTATGTTAGAGATTGTACTTACTAGTCGTATGAGTATTGCAGATTTTCTTTGACAGGAGATCCGCTCCAACTCTGCTGTGCAACAGAACATCAGCATGGAAGAATCTATGAACATAAGCACCAAGCCAACAATATTTAATATATAATGCCAGTTTATTAGAAGGAAAGAAGCTAAAGAAGAGGAGAAAAACAAAAGAGGGAAAGAAGAATATACAGAAAATAATGTATTAAGAGTTTATGTTTTTAGGTTTACTTGTTGATTATTGCTCATACAGTGTCACTTACGTTTGGATGTCAAAGCCTTTTATAAATTTTGAAAAGAAAATAATGTAAAATCATGGTGATATTACGTGCAATATACTGTCAAATAAATGCATAAGTTATTTAATGAACTTCCTCAGTTCACCTGTTTCCTACTTCTCTGTCAGGAGCTTCCTTCAGGAATGCTGGGATCTTGGGATCTTCAACTCTGTTGTAGAGGGGTTATTTTGTCCCTCCTGAAATCACAGAACATTTTTTTTAAAAATGTTGTTTACCAATTTGCAGCTAATTTTCGCGCTCCATGTAATTGACGTCACTGATTAACAGTAACGTTACAGTTTATACTTTTAGTTTTTTGACACATACCATTGACAAATTACCAGAAAAACCTTTACAAAAAGGTCAAAACCTCTCATTTTCACATAAAGATTTGATTAAAAGCTCAAACTTTCATAAACAAGAGCTCAATCGATAGTTAGCCGAGATGCTAACGGTCTTTTCCCGAAGATACTAAACCATTTATTTAAAGTAAATATTCAACAGAAGTGTGTCAATTACACGTAAGAAGGTGTCAGGAACATTTGTGTGTATTATTTGTGTGATTTTAGAGTATAAACTCACCTGAAAGTAGTGAAAACAACAGCGACAGAAGGAGTTGTGCTGCTTGTCAGTTGAGTCGTTTCCATGGCAACTCTCCGCCGCTCCAGTGAACGAGATTCGGATGTTCAAAACGCACGCGCAATAAAGTCACAGTCACGCATCTTTTACACAAATAAACTAGAATTAAAACATTACATACATAAAAACCTCATTAATATTAAATCATGAATTTAAAATTAATTTATGTGTAATTCATAGGTGCAAAAGCCACCCCTGCACTTGATAGTGAGACAAAGTGACACTTTTATATTAGTTTTATATTATATTAGTTTAAAATGTTGTATTATTTTGTTTAGGAACACTCAACCCAATTATTTCCTTTTAAAGTGATTGCATGCAGACAGTATTTTTCTATACAAATGCTTTGCTTTGGTTATATGACCAGCAAAATAAGTCTCACTATTTTTTATTAAGTGCTTTCAGATTCTTTTTAACTGTAAAAATAAATTAAATAAATATACATATAAAATAACTGTACTTATATAAAATAAAGGTGTCACAACAGACAGTGACTGACAATCGGCTTTGCCACTGGTGTACCGACGGTGGCCCAGCCGCGGCAAACCTCCGGTGGCGTGCCACCCAAAAAACACTGGCAGACCGACGTCATTTTCAGATTGGTCGGCGTGCCGATGGTGTGCCGACGGAGGTCCAACCGTGTCAAGCCGCTGACTTTGTGCCGCCCAAAAAACGCTGGTGGACCGCCAGGTCATTGTTAGCTGGGAAATAATCATCCGCTATTGCACGTGAGGGGGAAAAAATTGGTTCCTTCCACTTAAGAGTTGAGCTCTTTTTATTTTAATATATCTCTTTACATAAATACTATTTTCTACTTTTAAAAAATAACTTTGTTATTTTACTAACCCCGTGTTTTGTATGTGAATGCTGTTTCACGTATATATTACCACAGGAGTGAAGCACAAAGCTTTGTTTAGCCTAGAAAGGAAATAATGGTCAGATAGCACTTTTTCATTCTGTTTTGCGATCTGGATCTGGTTGCTCGATTTTCCGTGAATTTGAAAAATAGGCCTAGTCCATTTTATCCCAATGGACATGGACATCTCGTTTCTTTTCCCAAATCTTCACTCACGTAGCACCCAGGTTCGCAGGCGATTATATACGTTTCTTCCTTTCGTTTGCTTATAATTAAGTCTATTATAACTATTCACATCCTTTACTGTGGGAAAGTATAAAAACAACACAACAGACTCGCAACGGGGGCGTGGCATCACGATGGTGGCACAACCCTAGCGCGCGCGCCTCCTGCCCTCTCCGTTGTGTTGTTCTTTGAAACGACAGAGGACGACTCGGGGTAATTTTTCTATAAACCATCAGGAAACAGCGGCGAGAAGAACATACGCAACAATGTTTACTTTAGTATACTTGACCAAAACCACACTATTAAAAGCCTTAAACAAGGCTTCAGATGGCACTGATGTCCCGGGAATACAGAGATAACGCCTCACTAGAGTGGCCAGCCTCAGGAAGCGCCATTCATTTGCTTTCCACCAGTCAGGAGCTTGTCCTGCTGCTGTATTTTTCTGTCGAATTGGTCCCACACAGTAGCTTTTCCATTGCCTCATTTTGCGATGTAACGATATTTGTGGTTGCACATGTCGACGCGCTCCGTGAGTGAACAAATAACGCTATACAGCATATTTTTCTTAACCATGCATCAAAAAACAAACAAACAAAAAAGCGTTAAAAACATTTAAACCGTTTAACTGGTAGTATTAATCGGTCAAAGTTCTTACTTTGGGTTAACAGTTAAATGGTCAATAGCATCCCTACACTGCTGTGGACGTTGTTTACTTCGTTAATGTGTTTACTGTGATAATGGACTGAGGATGGGAGAAGGATTCGGTTTCGGATTCGGCCGAATCTTAACCAGTGGATTCGGTATTCGGCCGAACCCCAAAAATCTGGATTCGGTGCATCCCTACTTTTGATAAAAGGTCATGGTAATATAAGAATATCCTGTTAAGTTTCAGAGCTGAAAACTTCCTTGTTAGTCAAAGAAAAGCTTTTATTGAGCTGCCTAAGCAAACAATCGAGTCGCAACGTTCCAATTTAAGATACGGCCGATAATGTGGAAAAACAATGAAACAAATAGATTTTTCTTCTTTTTAGCTAATTTCAAAGAACAGACATTCAAAAATAATCTCACAAAGTTTCGTAGTCCAGATAATTGAGTGAAGGTATTTAAATGACTATTAAAGTTGACAAAGTTTTACTAAATTCGCTGGAAATGAGCATTGCTTTTCTCAACTCCTCTCGTCACTTCTGGGTATTTCTCTATATCCCAGGTATCCCCTGAAACGTCACTATCTCTGCTCTCCGAATATGGTTGTGGCGAGGGGGGCGTGGTTTCGCGAGGTCTACACGGACGGAGGAGGCCGGGAGACGAGCGGTAAGAAAGTAGGTCAAGTGCATGATGATAAACACCTGTGTCTGATTGCAGTGATTGGCGCGGAGAGACCGCTTAAAAGCCCGGCCGGAAGCAGAGTGCAAGGAGAGAGAGACGCTGGGGACTCGTGGGAGAAAGACTGGAACAGTGACTGTGATCTGAGAGAAAGCTGTTGTTAATCGGAGGAAGATACAAGTTTTGAGTGATTGATATGAGTGCGCAAGGCGCCAGTTTATGTTCATAACTGAGTTGAAAATAAAGAAAACCCACGAGTTCCAGCATTTCGCCGACCCTGCCTTCTTCCTTTCCCACCCCACATCTGAACCTTGTTACACTGGTGCCGAAACCCGGGAGAGGAAGAAGAAGCCGTTGCCATCATGCAAACCCCGCCAGCCATGCCGTTTGCGGACATCATCCGTTCGCTCGCGGGACTACACGAGGAACACCATCAGGCACTGATCGGGTTGAGGGAAGATCAGGAGCAACGTTTCCGTGCCCTCGTCAGTGCCCAAAGAGAGGACCGCGAGCTGTTCCGGAGCTGTCTGGACCGGGAGGTTCGGACCGAGGGACCATCTGCTGCAACAGCGCCGCCCACCCACGTGCCCCTGATGAAGATGAGTGCGCAGGACGATCCTGAGGCGTTCATGGATCTATTTGAGAAAACCGCGGAGACCTGCGGATGGCCACAGGAGCACTGGCCAGTACGCCTCATTCCTTTGCTGACAGGAGAAGCACAATTGGCGGCGCAACAGCTACCGGTCCAGAACCTCCTGGTCTATCAAGACCTGAAGAGGGCCATCCTCCAGCGGATCGACCCTTCGTGATGGCCCAACAGCTCCGGGACGCATGCCGCAGATGGCTGGTGGTCGAGGGACGCGGCGTGGAGGACATCGTAGACCAGGTGGTACTGGAGCAGTTCGTACGCGGCTGCCCAAGAAGACTGCACAGTGGGTCCAGTGCCACCGCCCCACGTCGCTGGACTCGGCCATCCAACTGGCGGAGGACCAGATGGTGGCGTGCCCCGGGGTCGGCGAACCCCTCCCAACAGTCTCTCTCTCTTCCCCCATTCCCCTTTCTTCTTCCCCTCCCTCGTCCTCTTCGAGGAGACCTGTCCCTTTTCCCAGGTCCTGCCGGGGGATGCCGCCGAGGCCAATGCCCCGTTGGAGGGCTAACGAGGAACCCACGGGGCCGGGGGCCCCGTCCCGGACGGACGGATCGTCGGGGGTGGGCCAGTTCTCCGGCCACACTCCGCCGCTCTCTCCGCGCCAATCCCTTGTCCCGCTTCCTGCCACTAGGGCGGCGGGAAAGCCTGGGCCGGCTTGTTGGCGCTGCGGGGACCCGGGGCATTTCATTGACAGGTGTCCAGTGATGGAGGTGGGGGCGCTGGTCCGGGTCCCCGATGAACCACAAGCCGCCCTCGATCGAGCCGGCCTGTACCAAATACCCGTGAGTATTAAGGGGGGTACATATCAGGCTTTGGTGGATTCAGGTTGTAACCAGACCTCTATTCATCAAAGCCTGGTTCAACCCGAGGCATTGGATAATGGCCGCTTGGTTACGGTGAGGTGTGTGCACGGGGATATGGTGAAGTACCCACTGGTGCCGATCTTGATTCAATTTTGGGGAATAAAACATAGTGTGGAGGTAGCGGTTAGTACCCACCTCAGACACCCGCTGATTTTAGGGACAGATTGGCCAGCGTTCACGGAGTTATTGGGGTGTATTTGTGCGGGTGTCTCCTGGGAAAAAAGGAAGCGGGGAGCGAGCGCGGTCGCGCAGCTGGGGGAAGCCGATCCGGGACCGTCTGGGGCTGGGTCAGAGGAAAGGAGCGCGGTAGAGAGGCTAATCCTTTCCGACCGTGATGATTTTCCTCTGGAACAGTCCCAGGACGAATCGCTCAAAAATGCCTTTGAGCAGGTCCGCACCATCGACGGACGGCTGATCCAACCGGCGCGACCGTTATCGTATCCTTATTTTGCAGTAATCAAAGATAGGTTGTATCGAGTAACCCAGGATGTTCAGACAAAGCAGGATACAATCCAGTTATTGGTACCAAAGAGCCGTCGGGAAATGCTTTTCCAGGCGGCTCATTGTAATCCCATGGCCGGTCACCTGGGGTAATCCGGCACGTTGAATCGTTTAATGGCTCGATTTTTTTGGCCGGGCATTCACGAGAATGTGCGCAGATGGTGTGCCGCTTGTTGTGAATGTCAGCTGGTGAACCCACCGGCCGATCTAAAAGCGCCGTTGCGCCCTCTACCTCTCGTGCAGGTCCCCTTCGAAAGAATTGGTATGGACCTCATCGGGCCATTAGAACGATCCGCACGGGGGCATCGTTTTGCATTAGTCATAGTGGATTATGCAACACGATACCCCGAAGCAGTAGCGCTCCGCAACATCTCAGCAAAGAGTGTTGCGGACGCGCTGTTTCGTTTAATCTCCCGGGTGGGAATCCCGAAAGAGATTCTCACCGACCAGGGCACAGCGTTTATGTCTTGCACGATAAAAGAACTTTACGAATTATTGGGCATTAAGTCAGTTCGTACCAGCGTTTACCACCCACAAACAGACGGTCTGGTAGAACGATTTAATCGCACGTTAAAGACAATGATTCGTAAATTCGTACACGAAGACGCCAAGAATTGGGACAAATGGCTGGAACCTCTGTTGTTCGCTGTCAGAGAGGTCCCCCAAGCCTCCACGGGGTTTTCCCCCTTCGAGCTCTTGTATGGGCGGCAACCCCGAGGGGTCCTTGACGTCATGCGAGAAGTTTGGGAGGACGGACCCTCGGAGAGCAAAAATGAAATTCAGTATGTCCTGGACCTGAGAGCAAAACTCCACACTTTGGGGCGGCTATCAATGGATAATTTGCTACAGGCTCAGGACACACAAAGCCGGTTGTACAACAGACGAACCAAGCTGTGAGAATTTACACCGGGAGAGAAGGTACTTGTATTGCTACCCACGTCTAGCTCAAAATTACTCGCCAAGTGGCAAGGACCCTTTGAGGTTTATGCGGCGAGTGGGAGATCTCAATTATGAGGTAGTTCGAACGGATAGGAACGGGGCACGTCAGATATACCACCTCAATCTCCTTAAAAAATGGAACGAGGCGGAGTCAGTGATGCTGGCCGCGGTGGTATCATCCGAGGATGATCTCGGGCCAGAAGCGAGCATCAAATGCCAACCGATCGCCCTGGCCCCCGGAGGAGATCACCTCGCACCGGACCAGCTCACTGACATTGCCCAGTTGCAAGCGGATTTTGCGGACGTGTTCTCGCCCCTACCCGGTCGAACGAATCTCATACGTCACCATATTGAGACGGAGCCGGGCGTGGTAGTTCGCAGCCGGCCGTATAGATTACCTGAGCATAAGAAAAAGGTGGTTCAGACAGAATTGGAAGCGATGCTAGACCTGGGTGTAATAGAAGAATCCCATAGTGACTGGGCGAGCCCGATAGTTTTAGTTCCTAAAACGGACGGCTCGGTTCGGTTCTGTGTGGATTACCGCAAGGTGAATGCTGTGTCGAAATTCGATGCTTATCCAATGCCGCGGATTGACGAGTTACTTGATCGGCTAGGTGCGGCTCGCTTTTATTCGACACTGGATTTAACAAAAGGATATTGGCAGATCCCCTTAACTCCATTATCCAAAGAAAAGACAGCTTTCACAACGCCGTTCGGGTTGCACCAATTTGTCACACTTCCTTTCGGGTTGTTCGGGGCACCCGCCACCTTTCAGCGACTGATGGACCGTGTCCTTCGTCCGCACGCTGCATATGCCGCGGCATACTTGGATGATATAATCATCTATAGTAATGATTGGCAGCGGCATATGCAGCATGTGCGGGCGGTACTGAACTCGCTGAGGGGGGCGGGGCTGACGGCCAACCCGAAGAAGTGTGCGGTTGGGCGTGTGGAAGTCAAGTATCTGGGTTTCCACTTAGGGCATGGACAGGTGCGTCCCCAAATTTGTAAGACAGCGGCCATTGCGACCTGTCCGCGCCCAAAGACCAAAAAGGAGGTGAGGCAGTTTCTGGGGCTGGCGGGATATTATAGAAGGTTTGTACCTAAATATTCGGACCTCACCAGGCCGCTGACTGACCTCACTAAAAAGGAGGCCCCAGATACGGTCCAGTGGACGGAGGCGTGCCAGCAGGCTTTCACCAAAGTAAAGGCTGCTCTGTGTGGCGGGCCACTCTTACACTCTCCTGACTTTTCTCTGTCATTTCTCCTGCAGACTGACGCTTCGGACAGGGGGCTGGGCGCAGTTCTGTCCCAGGAGGTAGAGGGTTAGGAACGGCCGGTTCTGTACGTGAGTCGGAAGCTTTCCAAGAGAGAGACCAGGTACAGCACCATTGAGAAGGAATGTTTGGCGATCCGGTGGGCCGTCCTCACCCTCCGCTATTATCTGCTGGGTCGGGAGTTCACCCTCTGTTCGGACCACGCCCCTTTGCAGTGGCTCCACCGCATGAAGGATACCAACGCGCGGATCACCCGTTGGTATCTCGCGTTACAGCCTTTTAAGTTCAAGGTGGTCCACACTGAGACGGGCGGTGGGGGTATGTGGCGAGGGGGGCGTGGTTTCGCGAGGTCTGCACGGACGGAGGAGGCCGGGAGACGAGCGGTAAGAAAGTAGGTCAAGTGCATGATGATAAACACCTGTGTCTGATTGCAGTGATTGGCGCGGAGAGACCGCTTAAACGCCCGGCCGGAAGCAGAGTGCAAGGAGAGAGAGACGCTGGGGACTCGTGGGAGAAAGACTGGAACAGTGACTGTGATCTGAGAGAAAGCTGTTATTAATCGGAGGAAGATACAAGTTTTGAGTGATTGATATGAGTGCGCAAGGCGCCAGTTTATGTTCATAACTGAGTTGAAAATAAAGAAAACCCACGAGTTCCAGCATTTCGCCGACCCTGCCTTCTTCCTTTCCCACCCCACATCTGAACCTTGTTACAATGGTGTTAAATGTTGTATAGAACCAATCAAAAAGCTTAGGCTATATCTTTAAAACCATTCAAGGTATGATATAATTTTAAAGCTTATGGTCTCCTCTTTCCATTGATACCAAAATCTCAGTTTTGAAATTTGGGCCACTGTGACTCATTTTGCAGGATCAGATCACATATGCAAAACTGGTATCCAATCATAGCAGTGGGCGTTCACATAAGTCTTCTTATGGGCATGGCCAAAAAAAACTGAGCTTTCCAGGAACTAGGCTCAAAACAAGGGTCAAAAATAGCTTATTCATTATGGTGTTTTTGAATGTAAAAACCACAGGAACGTCATAAATTGACCTCAGACAACAGTGAAGGGTCAAGGGTCAAGCCAAACATCACTTGTCTCTTCATCAGACACATATCCTTCAAGAATGATTTTATGTTCAATATAAAAATAAGAATGAATGATAATCAAGTTATAACCATTTCCTACATTTGATAAATCAGTTCTCTATATTCAAGGAGTGATTTTGGATATTGTAGTGTTTTAGTTGCTCTGTGCTTTTGAATCCAGATTATTCAGGAGCTGCTCTGATGTCTGTGTCAAGACGTGCTGACAGGCAACTGTCCTTGGTGTTGTAATACACTCCAGGGAGTAAAACGAGATCAGCATGTGTTAACTATATGTCTTACTGAGGTGACCCCTGGGGTCATCCATGTAACAGCTATGGGATTCTTTGGGGAGAAATGTACCTCCTTGATATATTTTTCTTTCTTTATAGAATAGAATAAAGTCACTTCTGTACTAAATGTAGTATCAGCATGTTTTGGAGAAGTGCTTTGTTGATAGTTAGTTAAGATGTCCCAACCTTGATGGAAACTGGTATTCTCTGGAGTATTGTGTGTGTGCGTTGTATGATTTGTGCAGATTCAGTATTGGATATGGGCCTTCCTGCAGGCGATGCCAGACCTTTAGACGCTTTTCTGTGACCTCCGAGGTCACTGGAGACTAATCTGGGCCTGGGTGACATCAAGTCTATGCATTTTTAGAGATATATGCTCCTATCTGTCTACGTGTGGAAAGTTTCTTACGTTGCATGTTGTTAGAACCAATCAGAATCATTCCACATGGCAGTAATGACGTGTCTAGACCTTGAAAACAGTATAACTGTTCAGAAAAATGTATATACGTTAGACGGAGGCGGGGAGACTGTTAGAGGGAGCGCGGCCTATGAACTCCTCTTGAAGCTGGCTTCTGCTGATGAAACTGCAAACTATTCTTCAGTAAATTTTCTTTAATTAATCTGACTCCTGACTCCTGGTCTTCATTTTTCACTACTGGTCCTGGGTCCTAAGCTGTTACCCCAACAACAGTATAACATTTTTTTAAAAGTCCGTTCATGACACCTTTAAGTTGACTACCCCCAAGTTTCACAGACAATCTCCTAGTCCCAGACCTAAATGCATGTTTGAGCTGTTTTTACTGAAAGCAACTTACACTGGCATATCTTAAAATATCTCAGTGCCATTGTTTTGTCTCAAGATGCAGACCTATATATTTTTTCAAGGCATGTTTTTTCAAGCTACTTGAATCTCCTTTTTAAGCTTTATCTGCTGATGGCCTGAACTGAACTAAACAACACTGGCTTGCTCGGTCGGGGTCTGAAAGACACTTTAACTTTCAGCAATTTATCAATATGACCGCACTGACTGACATCATCGGATGAGAACAAAAAAGTTTAACCGAATTAAACTGGATGATGGCACTAATGTTTTCTTTAGATCTGCTTTACAGATTAATCTTATCTTGCAACATCAACACTGGTATTAAACTGAATCAACATTAGGGTGCCTCAAGATGAATAACAACATTGCTGCATTTTGTAGACAGCTTATAGCTTAATTGAACCTTTCAAATTGATGAGCTAACTGACACTGTTAAGGTGGGCACACACCGGACGAGAAGCGCCGCGTCACATCGGGTCTAGGACAACTCACAGGTATCGCACATGGAGTCATCCTTTTCATTATCGCTATGCTATACCACGCTATTAAAGTAAGTATCTCTAAAGTGTGTTGTGACCTGGTACCTCCAGTAGGTGGCAGCACACTACAGGCAAACGTATACTGTCACACTCAGGTTATTGAATGAAAACAGCAAAATGAAAGATTAGAAATGGATACGTTAATTAGGTCTACACATTTTTCGGTAACACTTTACAATAAGGTTAATTAGTTAACATTAGTTAACTACATTAGTTAACATGAACTAATAATGAACTGCACTTATAAAGCATTTATTTATCTTTGTTCATGTTAATTTCATCATTTACTAATGCATTATTAAAATCTTGTTAACGTTAGTTAATGCACTGTGAACTAACATGAACAAACCATGAACAGCTGGATTTTTATGAACTAACGTTAACAAAGATTAACTAATGCTGAACAGAGGTGTTGTTAATGGTTAGTTCATGTTAACTAATCCAAATACAACCTATTGTAAAGTGTTACCCATTTTTCCTATCTAGCCTATTATATAATCACATGGTGACATAGTTAAGTCACAGAAGTAATGGCTGGACTACAAACAAGACATTTTTGGTGTTCTCTGTTGGAGATTTTAGCTCCCTTTGGGGTGGACTTTGTACTATTTAACTGCAGATCATATGAAATTCTACATACAAATTAATTTCAGTAGAGCTGGACATTTTAACAAGGATCAAATGACTGAGTTCAACTTTGAGAATGAAACTAACCTGTTTGATCCTCGGTATCTTCTTGTTTTACACTGAATACTTCTTCAATCCTCAGGTCTTCACTCTCCACTTTAATAAGCGCCATCTTTATAATAGTGTGTCACATGGATCTCAGTCGCTTCACCAGGAGTTTTTCTGTCTGTTTGGACAAACTGTCCTGTTTAAGATGAGAGTAATTAACAGAAAGAAAAATAAATCCAAACTAAGCATCTCAATCAGCTCCCTAGTAGTCACAGCGCACTGGTGAGGCAGTCAGAGTGAGAGTTAATGGTCTAAAAAAAAAAACCCTCAAAACTAGGACTACAAATTCATAAAGTAAGACCAATTTAGGCCACTTAATATTTAGTTATGATCAGCATTAGATATTTAAAGATGTGTAGATAACATTAACAGATTACACTTTTATTGCAGTAGGTTTGTGAAAGTTGTCATTTTTGTCATTTTGTTTGTTTGTTCTTCTAATTGCATTTAAACATTGTTTTTACGAGCGGTGTAGTCAGCATTTGGAACTTTTTATGGGTGAAATACAGAGCACAAATTTGGAGAATGGGACACTTTTATACAAACTAAAATATGTAAGAATGGTTATGGCAATGAATTTTACATTTACATATTCTATTGTGTGAAAAGGTATGTATGACAAACTAAAAGTGGCGAGAGTGCAGCTGTGCATGGGAAGGAAAGTGATAGCTAAGACTGCTGCAATGCAATTGAGAGCATGGATTAAGAGCACATATACATACAAAATCATTGTCAAAATTGCATGACAGTTACAGTGCAGCTTAAAATCTGTTAGTAATCAAATATCTGCGGTAAGTTAGTCGTACAAGTAAGTTTTTTACAAGTGATTTCATTTTTACATACATAACAAGTAATTAATTTTGCGTTTGTTGTAAAAAAAAAAAAAAAAAATGCAATTCATTGAACGGTTTGTATGGATTAAAATACCTTAAATGATTCAAATACCTTAAATGCTTAAAAGACGAACCTCTCTACAGTAAAATCTCAACAGTGCAGGGACGGGACGCAGCCTAATGACGTCATATCATCGGACCAAAATAAAAGTCCTGTCTTCATCTATTGATCTGTGTGTCTAAAACAAAATCACACAGATCAATAGATGTACATAATAAATGTGCAATGTGCTAACTTTTCTATTGTAATGGTAACACTTTACAATAAGGTTTCATTAGTTAAAATCAGTAAATGTATTAACTAACATAAACTAACCATGAGCAATACATTAATTACTGTATTTGTTAATGTTAGTTAATAAAAAATCCAGCTGTTCATGGTTTGCTCATGTTAGTTCACGGTGCATTAACTAATGCTAGCAAGATTTTAATAAAGTATAAGTAAATGTTGAAATTAACATTAACAAAGATAAATAAATGCTTTATACGTGCAGTTCATTATTAGTTCATGTAAACTAATGAACCTTTATTGTAAAGTGTTATCATTGTAACAGAATAACAGAAAGTTCAAAAGAACAGCATTTATCTGAAATAGAAAGCTTTTGTAATAAATGTAAATGTCTTTACTGTCACTTTCATCAATATAAAATTAAAAGTATTATTTCTTTCCAAAAAAGAAAATTCTTACTGACCCCTAAACGTTTAATGGTTGTGTATATTGTTACAAAAGATTCACTCTCATTCATCTGCAGCAACTGCGTGACACTATCATGTCAATATGGATCAAATCCTCAGACAAGTGTTTTTAGCACCTAGTTGAATTTATGCCGCAAAGAATTAAGGCAGTTCTGAAGGCAAAAGGGGGTCTGGTACTAGCAAGGCTGTACCTTTATAAAGTTGCTGGTGGGGTGTATATTCAGCAAGAGAAACGTAAATAAAAATGGACAAGAAGACTATGGGGGCTTCTCAATATCCCTCAATGTTTCCTCGCTCCTCCGTCCTATGACCCGGAAACCGATCGAGCTTGTAGGACATCTCAAGTCTTTAATTGCACCGTGAGGATCGAGGAGTGAGGAGGCTTTCTGAGGAGTCATGAGCGAGGATACACAGGTGTATCCTTTGCAGGAGTGTTTTATCGACTAAACATGATGCACGTGTAAATTCTCCTCCCCCTTCACATCTTGCGACAGTTTATTAATTATTATTATTATAATGATTATTATTGTTAACATGTACCAGACACAAATGTATGTCAAATTAACAGAGAGAGTCATTCATTCATTAAGTGGATTTACAGAAATGGAATTCTGGGGAGTCCTGGAGTATGACGTATTGAGGGAAACCCCCAGTACTGCAGCACAGCGCTGCGATATAAAGTTAAAGAAACTAAACATTCTGGAGAAATATATTTCTACCTCAGATATAACGTTTGATCTGTACGTCAGCATTGGGGAATAACATTATAATCTCGTTCACGGTAGAGAAAGCTGCTTACATGTACAAAATTAACCGCAAAGACTTAAAGGGGAGATGAATTGTGAAATCAACTTTCCTTTGACAACTTCAGTGCCAGTGAAGCTCCTTAGTGCTTACAGATAAGGAGACATTAGTATGTGTTCACTGCGTTTGTAATATTATACTATTAATTAAAGTTGAAAAATTGGATAGAATACATTAATAGTGCACACCCCCTCTAAACGTGAGAACTACACGACAAAAAGAAAAACGAATAAATACCCGGATGTAAGTCATCACGTGACGTGACCATAATTTGCTAAAGTTTAATTTAATGAGGCGGGGAGAAAACTGAATAACTACTTCACATGATTAATCCCCTCAAATTTGAAAATTGCACATTCTTCCAGCTGTGAAAATTCTGGGAAAATAGCCGTTAATGCCAATAAATGATTAAATAAAAAAATAACAAAAACTCCCACTTGCGGCCACGCCTTCCTCTTCTTCGGACTTCATCAAGAAGGTAGTTATATGTTGACAACAATCTGTACAGCACTGTATTTATATTAAATATTTTAGTTAAATCATGATATGTTTAGTAGTGCGTTTGGTTGCCCATGCTGACTGTTGTTTCCTTGTATGATGTTACATTAATATTGTCAAATGTAAACACTTTTATATATATATTTATAAAAAAGCTGGCTAAGTTAGATCCGTTCTTCCATTTAAGAGGCACAAACATATTATTTGTTACAATCAGCAAAACAAATGCTCATGCCAAATTTCAGCCACTTTGAAATAAAAGTACAAATAATTGTAATAGTAATCGATCAGAGTCAGACAGTAACTTACATTGGAAAGCTATAGGCTAAACTTTCTATGTTGACCTTACTGTATATCAGTAACCTAGGTTAAGACCAACTAGCTGGTTATTAAGGATTCACAAAGAATAAATGGCCTATTCAATGAGAATATGGAAATTGATGAATACATGCCTAATAAATGATTAATGATGCTTAATGCAGGCCTTATTAGGCACATACTAGTTAGGCTATGTGTTAATTGCTTAAATGTATTCCCTAAACTAAAGGTTTTACCTTAATTTTATCAATCAATTTAACTTAAATATTTGATCAGTTAATACATTTAAACATTTACATTTATTTGATCAGAGCTCTTGTTTAAAATGGGTCAATTCTGGGTGCATCAAATATTGTTTTATGATTGGCTGTGTATATAATTCCATTCTTTGGTGCATGTCAGTTGTATTGCTAATTAGGCTAACTGTCCCTTCTAAATGGCTGAACGGTAGGCCCTGGCCATATTATATTAGTATAAAGTAGAGCCCGATATTATGCATTTTCCAAACTGAAAATAATATAATAAATTAATACAATTTTTTTTTTTTTAAACGGATGGAACTCCGCTCAACCACATTATGTGGCGAGCGAAAGAGTGTTCAGCACCATAGGAAATATTTATGAGGATAGGCGAAGCTCTTGTACTATGACCTGCCTCTGCTGGACTGGAGCTATTAAGGACAGACTGATTCAGTACAATACCTCTGTGTATAGTTTATATTTTGCTGTTGTTGTTATTTATCAGAACTTAACTGAATATTTTTCCCAGACTTGCTCAAAGTTATATTTATGAAGCTTACCACGTCTATTAATACTTTTAACTTTGATTTTGTTTTGTTTTTGTTATTGTGTTTTCGTCCAAAGGACTTTAAGTTTCATATCTTAAGTTTGTATTTTTATATATTTTATTTATCAGAACTTTGTTATATGTTTATGTTCCTCTGTTCTGTTGTGACAATAAAACAATCAAGTTTATTTTAAACTGCATTATCATATTATTTTAGAGAGGCTGAGGGATCATGAATAACTACAAATAACTAGTGTAAGGGGAAAAAAACGTTTTTTTTATGCGTTTCTGTTTTTTTTTGTTTTTATATATATATATATATATATATATATATATATATATATATATATATATATATATATATATATATATATATATATATATATATATATATATATATATATATATATATATCGGCCGGTATATTGGAATATCAGATTCTTAAATCACCAAATATTTGTATCGGTATTGGCCTTAAAAATCCTTTATCGGTCGTGCCCTAGTATAAAGTATGCTATAAACTCGTCATCAAATAGGATAGTTATAGGCTAACTATGCTGTAAGGGCACTGCCATAGTTAATTTGACTGTCTAGTGTTAGTTGATTGTCTAGTGTTCTCATTCTGTATTTTCACCCTCATCAAATCTGGCTTTTTCTGTGGTAAGACCCTACCCCAGGAAATGTGACTATTGTTCAAAGTATGGAGCAATCATCCTGACGCGCATGGGACTAGTATTATCTGGGGACCTCGTGTGATTTAGAAATTACTCCCCGACATCTGAATTTTGCGTGGCGCATTCGCACGGGATAAGCAAGCCTGTGATTTTACTCGAATTTACTGACTTATCTCCCGGATATGATGTCAAGACTTGTAAGTTATAGGCTAGATATAGCTGTATGAAATTATGAACAGTCATATCGATATCATTTTGATTGTTTTATAGTAGCCTAATACAAATAATTTAGTTCAGTTAGAGAACAGACGCTACAATTAAAAACTGAACTGAACAATAATAACAATATAGAAGATTCAGAAGATTCAGTTTCAAACCTAAATGTAAAAGCGCCCATTTAAGCGAGTTTGTCATTGTCCTTTTCTGTTTTTGTGTTTTTCATTAAGAATAATATTAAACACACCATTCAAGCAATTTACTCCCAAATTGGTGCTCATTCTAAAGTGAAAGTATAATCCACGCGGTCGCACGGAATTCATAGGTGCGCATTTTATGCAGCATAGCTCCATTCTTTGTGAAAGATAAAGAAAAAAATGCGCACAGGAAACAAAAACCTTGCAAAAATGATATACGATCCGCCAAATACCGGCCAAATCGCAGAGATGCCGATTTGCACGGGACTAATATTATCACAGGACCTCGGGGTTTGGCGAAATATGGTAGGTAATTTGCGGGGGAATTTTTACTTTACATATTACAGACATGGCCAATTCGCACGGGATTAAGATCACAGACATTCTCTGCAATTATTACAAATCACCAGAGGTCCCCAGATAATACTAATCCCGTGCGAATAGGGCTTATTTTAGTATTTTTGTCTTGTTTCTAGTCTAAATGTCTAAAAATTCTTAAATCAAAATGCATTTACTAGACAAGCAAAAGTTATTGTCTTGTTTTGGGGAAAAATTACTTTTTTCCTAAAAATTATTGAGTTTTTGCTTACAATAAGCAAAATAATCTGCCAATGGGGTAAGAAAAATAATCTTGTTTTCTGTTTGAATTACGATTATTTTGCATACTCCAATGTGATATTTTATTTATTCTGATTGTTACACGTAAGCTTATGCTTCATGTACTAACTTCATGTATCACCAGCCCCTTCTCTTGCCATCCTTACCCCTCCAGCCTCTACTCTTGCCATTCCTACCCCTCCAGCCTCTACTCTTGCCGTCCCTACCCCTCCAGACTCAACTCTTGCCATTCCTACCCCTCCAGCCTCTACTCTTGCCATCCCTACCCCTCCAGCCTCTACTCTTGCTATCCCTACCCCTCCAGCCTATACTCTTGCCATTCCTACCCCTCACGCCTCTACTCTTGCCATTCCTACCCCTCCAGCCTCTACTCTTGCCGTCCCTACCCCTCCAGCCTCTACTCTTGCCGTCCCTACCCCTCCAGACTCAACTCTTGCCATTCCTACCCCTCCAGCCTCTACTCTTGCCATCCCTACTCCTCCAGCCTATACTTTTGCCATCCCTACCCCTCCAGCCTCTACTCTTGCCATACCTACCCCTCCAGCCTCTACTCTTGCTATCCCTACCCCTCCAGCCTATACTCTTGCCATCCCTACCCCTCCAGCCTCTACTCTTGCCATCCCTACTCCTCCAGCCTATACTCTTGCCATCCCTACCCCTCCAGCCTCTACTCTTGCCATCCCTACCCCTCCAGCCTCTACTCTTGCTATCCCTACCCCTCCAGCCTATACTCTTGCCATCCCTACCCCTCCAGCCTCTACTCTTGCCATCCCTACCCCTCCAGCCTCTACTCTTGCTATCCCTACCCCTCCAGCCTCTACTCTTGCTATCCCTACCCCTCCAGCCTATACTCTTGCCATTCCTACCCCTCCAGCCTCTACTCTTGCTATCCCTACCCCTCCAGCCTCTACTCTTGCCATTCCTACCCCTCCAGCCTCTACTCTTGCTATCCCTACCCCTCCAGCCTATACTCTTGCCATTCCTACCCCTCCAGCCTCTACTCTTGCCATCACTACCCCTCCAGCCTCTACTCTTGCCATCCCTACCACTCCAGCCTCTACTCTTGCCATCCCTACTCCTGGAGGAAACAAGCGGAAGAAGGAGGAGAATGGTGGGTGTATATGTTTTCAATAATATGTATCTCATTTTTTTTTAGTCCAAGTATCTAGTGATTGTTTTGAATTGGAAATGAATGGACCCTGTTGAAGAAAAAAAAAACATGCTGGTTAGGTATGTTTTGAAGCATGGCAGCTGGGTTGAGCTGGTTAAAGCTGGTCCTTATTTGGTCATGACCTGGTTTAAGCTGGTCCTGAGCTGGAGCTAGTTGCTTAGGACCAGCACTTGACCAGCTTAAACCAGCTCATGACCAGCTAAGAACCAGCTTGAACCAGCTGCCATGCTTCAAAACATACCTAACCAGCATATGCTGTTTTTTTTCAACTGGGGACATTTCACCAAAAACAAATTGTGTTTTTCAGATTGCTCTCACAGCATCCAGGAGGTTTTCCAGGTGAGATGTTTTGAGGGAACCAGTTAGAGAGGTTGGTCAGACATTACCTGATGTGGATAAACACTAGGACATTGTGAACACTAGGACAATAGAATATTAAATAATTGATGTTATTTCAGGGTTAGCACTGAACTTATTAAAGGGTTAGTTCACCCAAAAACCCCCAAGGCATCCAAGATGTAGGTGTCTTTGTTTCTTCAGTAGAACACAAATGAAGATCCTCTGGACTCTTGACTTCTGAACACTGATCAACGTGGTGGAGATACCTATAAGATAAATCTTAGAGATACCCAAGACAGGCCTTTTGAATACAAAAACGTGGCTTACGTTTGTGGCTTATTTAATATGGATTAATCATTAAATAGTCAATTTAACCAAACTCCAACAGTCTGAATGATACTTTTATTTAAAGGAACACAGCAAATGTAAAACAAAACTGGGTAGATCTGTGGAAGATACATTTTTTTTTAGCACAAATGACTGATATGTCGCTCTGTGACATTAATAAGAGGCACAAAATGCAACAAATGCTACAATGAGTGTTAGAATGTGGTACAGCAGGAACTATTAGGCCTAGCATAACAGCAGAAAGAACACTAAGCTTTTATTTATACAGTCAGTACCAACTACATCAGTTTAAAGAGTCACTTTCTTCCAAATCACTGTCCTCTGAGCTCTCGTATTCAAGTTCTTTACTCTCATCCGGAATCTCATTTAACCAGTCTTCAGGGAATAGAGGTCCTAAAGCAAAGCTGTATCTTGAGAAAACAACTTGAAACTTCTCTTCCACATCAGCCAGCCTTTCCCGAAGAAGACACCGTAGCCCACAATGCCCCTTGTCAGTTAAACTGCCTAAGAGGAAATATAAAACGAAAAGGAGGCACACATTAATATTATTACATCAATTCTTACCCGTTTAGACCCAGACCCAGTCAAGATAGCTGCCATACATTTCCATCTCTGAACAGCATTATAACATGGCACCTCCATAGTATTATTCACATGTTCTTACCATGGTTTCCTTCAGACATTTCTGCGATCCGCTTCCTAATGCTGTCAGCCAGCCCTCTGAGGTGGGTGCAGTGCTGTCTCATCTCCCTAAGAATAAGGATCTTCCCCACTTGCAGCCGCATCTTTTACATATATGCATCGAAGATCTTCTTCTTAGTGAGGATGTTTGTGGATTCTAAAGTCATACAAATAAGCCAGTCAACAGGATTGACCTGTAAACTGCAATACAGTTGTATAGCATACATGCCCATTAAGCAGTGTCAACATGTTTGCTCAGTGTAATCCCTCTCCCTCACAGTTGTTCCTTACCATTGCTGTGAACCTCCCATGTCCATATTAAGGCCAATTTATACTTCTGCGTCGAGTGCACGCAGAAGGTACGGCGTACCATACGCATAGACGCGTTGGATACGCCGTACCCTGATGCGCACCTCTCCAAAAATTTAAAGGGGTCATAGAATGACATTTTTGTACAAGTTAATATGATTCTTTAGTGTCTAAATGAAAAGTTTGTAATATACTTTAATTAAAAATTCTCATTAGTATTGTAAGAAAACACTCATTTTACCTGGTCAAAACCAGCTCAGTTTTCAGCAACTCATTTCAGTGTATGTGACTTTAAATGATAATGAGCTTTGCTGACCCCGCCCCCTCTGCTCTGTGGGGCGTTCGGTTCGACCCGACACAACCACACAACACACGTGGAGTGTTGCCTTGACAACATTTGAGGGTATATTTTCGAGAAATAATGGCAACGGGAGTCTCTGAGGACACATCTAAGCAACCTTATCATTTTGAACCGGAGTCGGACCAGGAACAGATGACGAACGTTTCTGAATGGTTGGTTAACGTCATGTCACTTTGATCTATGTTTGTACTGGCAGAGTAGCGTAGTTGCTGTGTTTCCTGATGTGTTAGTTCATTGACAGATTGATGTTATGTTATAAGATTTTTTTTTTTTTACATTACTTCTTAATCAGTAACAGACACCGTTATAAACCATGTACAAAAGTAAGCTTAGTGTAGTGTTACCACGTTAACTTTATCACCCGAGTACACAGTTTGTAATAACAAACATAACGCGTTGTTCATTATAAACGTGGGATTATGAATTATATTGAGAACATCATAAACAGAAAGCATGCCGTAATGTAATTTACCCTGTAAACTTTAGCCTCATTCATCGTGAAGCGTGCAAGCGATTTGCAAAGATTAATATAAAGGTTAATAAAACGTTACACTCACATCTTCGATCTTCCTGAGGTGCAGCAGGAACACGATCCTTTTTTCAAGAGCAGCTTATTAGCAAAACCTGCTTTATACTGACGCTCGTTTATAAAGCAGTCTGCTGAGAAATGATTGCGCAAACATTGACGTTGATCGGGGGCGAATATTCCCTTCTAAAACAAAACTCAGCACTGCAGCCACTGGGTCTTCAGCAGTTCGGATTTAGGAACATCAAAATGACTGCTGTGTTCGTTATTACACCCAACAACACAACACCACAATCGCTTAGACGCCATTCTGCTCCAGAGTATCAACAATGGCGGACTGATGTCAGCTCGCTCAGGGCGGGTCTGTGTTGAAACGCTGCTGTCAATCAACAATCTTAGGAGGGGCGTACACCGTGTAACGTCACACGGTCAGACGGCTCGATTTGAGACAGGGGAAAATATATAAGGAGATTAAAAAAAAACACTGGATTTATTTTTATCATTATAGGATGGTTGTGTACAGGCACTGCCAACACACATTTCTGTATAATCAACTTGTAAAAATGCATGTACCATTCTATGACCCCTTTAACAACGCGTCAATTCTACGCGGACCGCAAGCGCTGTGATTGGTCTGCCAGAACCCCTCCCTCAGGTCAATAAATAAATAAATAATCTGCGATAGGAGTGTGTGTGTCCAGAAATGGGATGATAGTTCCTTACGTCTACTATAACACAATATTTTGTAGTCCAGCGATTCTTTATGCTAGTAAATAAATACACAGATCCGCTGAGTATAGTTTATTTATGTTCTCATTAAAACCAAAGATGTTAATCAGTAATTGTATATCAAGAACAGGGACACATTCGGGTACATTTCGTGAATGAAGTCTCCGCAACAGCAATCGATTGCTCGAGCCACCGCTAGTGAAAACAGCGGCCACGAGCTCCGCATGATTTCACAAACACATTCCAGCGCCAGATCACCTTATTTCACTTTACTAATCAACTAGAGATGCTTAATTTGTATTAGATACAACAACTCAAGCTGCAAGAAAAGCCGCTCTCTCACTGCTGCTGATATTCCGACATGAATGTACACATTCTACACAAGCTGCTGCTTCTTCGGCTGTTGTCTTGATTACACCAACATGCCCGAGGACACTGCCTACTAGCGTCTGCATGTGGAATTGCACATTGACGCGGACAACAGAGCAGAAGTATAAATGCTCACGATGCCGTACACTATGGCGTAGACTCGACGCAGAAGTATAAATTGGCCTTTAGACTGTCCTCCCCACTGGAATGGCCCATCTCCTCATTTATGCGCTCCTCCTCTGGCACCTGCTCATTGTATTCTTTGATTGCGTCATAGAGTTTTCTTTTCTCATCTCCCAATTTCCGTAGCCGCAATTGTCGAATCTTGTTGCTGTCTATAATTTCCAAACACATGACAGAAACAAAATCCAGACAAGAGATTTGCAAGTCATGTAAATACAATAAATAGATCTACAACATACCTGTCTGATTATAGAGGCTTGCTTTTTTCTGATAGACACCCAGACAAATGTGCTCTATCAACCGCTATGGTATGTTGGTCATCCTGTCTGGCATCTATGGAATCTTGGGAGAGACAGAAGCATGAATAAATAACCCACTCTGAAGATATGTTCAGTTTACATTTCTGATAGCTGTTTTAATGAATTGTTAGTTATAAGGCATTTTGGGCAGAGCCATTTCAGCAAGTGTAAGGTACAGGCATAGCGACTTGAGACCACAAATTTACCTTACAGTGCATCACTAGTGCCATGTCTAGTGATGCTGTATGTGCAGTTTGCCACCGTGGCTAAACCGAACCGTTATGTGTTACAGAGGAAAGTAACATGTCCCCAACACCATTGAACACACTATGCTGTAAATAGCCTATTATTTAGAACGTCAATACTTTACCATCTGTGGCCCACTGTCTGACGTCATGTATCCACTGCTGCATCATGTTCTCAGGACACCCAAGTTCACGGGTCAAGTTCTCCAGCCTCTGGGACTCTGCCTCAGCCTTTCGAACTGTCTACAATGAAAATGCAAACAAACAATTGCCTTTTTTTAGGAGTGGTGGTGGGGGATAACAGGAACCATTCTGTGTAATATGGTCAATACCTTGACATATCTGTTGGACAATCCAAGATGAAGGCCATCATGCTTGCGTCTATTCCACCCAATTGCATGTACAGTCAGCATGTCATTGCAAGCTTTTTGAAAACATATTCAAATGTTACTGGGAGGGCTATGCAAATTTAAATTAAATTCAAATAAAAAGAAAGCTTTCTCTGCTGTATTTTTATTTAAAGAACGACCAAAGGAATGAAAGACTACTGAAAGAACAAGACACGTTTATGAATGTAATAAAGCAAGATCACATTCCAGATTTGGTCATGTACTTAGTTGTGAGGCCACAACGAGAGAGGAAACTGTTCACCATTTCCACCTCTTCCCCTGCAGTTGCGCCAGCACCCTCCTGATTCCTACCACTCCAGACAACCTAACAAATGTGTGAAAAAGTTAATCGGTTAGCGATGAACCAATCTCAGTTTTATAATATAAATTGTGCATTCCCATTATCAATAATTCAATTAAATAGCAATAGCAAAATAAAGACATACCTCACACTTAGTTGAATGGGCCTTGGCGTGCATAACTGACAGGGACGGCCTCATTTGAAGAAGAGGGCTCAGTTCAGGCATAGAGACTGAAATCTTCTGAAGATAGGGCCAGTACTTGCATGAGATGTCAGTTCAGTAGAAATGGATGTTTGTGGCTGCCTGAAGCTCCTTCTGCAGGAACAGGGGATATGCAAAGATCTCCCCCTGTACATGTTGAGACCCTTTAGTATCACCCCATGCCTGCAAACAGCTTCCTCAAGACCCCCTTCGTCAAGTTTGTTTGCTCTTCTGGCAGTCTCCCTGGCAGCAGACCACTGACTAGCTTTACAGGTGCCTCTTCCTGGAGTCTGCATGAAAGAAAAATAATTTATATTAGACAGCAAAAATACTGCATTTACACAGCAGGACTACAAACTCTGAAACACTACTTACACTTTTCACTTTACTCCTGATCTCTTCAACGAAAGAGGATACATCCACATCTTTGGCAATGAAGGTGCCCTCAAAGTATGGTTCCTCTTACCTTAATGCAAGCAGAAAAAAAAAATCAATCATATTCAGACACAATTTGATTAGTAGGTTTTAGAAGGTGCGAAACAACTTAAGCCAGGCACACAGCTTCACAATACAACATTTTTATCACATGGTTGTGTCGAAATCTGTACAGTTTTCTGTTGCCGTCTGCAGAAACCACAAGCATGTTGGGTGTACATGCTGGGCAGGTGAAGTGCTCCACATTTGCCATTTTCTCACATAGAAACTGGCAGAAAGTGTACTCCAAAAAGCTCCTCTGAAATACATCTCCATGTATTTTACCCCTCTGTAAATGTGCAAATAGGTAAGAGAAAAGTTAAATGAAACAGCCAATGTCTCCAATTAAGGCAGTCTTTATCCACACTTATCTTACCCTTCCAAACTGCTGAGTCCTCTGCTCTAACAGCCGCAAAAAGCCTTGTCTTGACAAACCCGGAGCAACGGTTTTCCTCTCCTCAAATGTGCTGAATACATCCACTGAAAACAATGTGTCAGCATTCACTGATGCTGGCCAATACCCACTGACAGTCGCTTCTGTCAGGTGTCCATTGTGATAGACACATTCTGCATGTCAAATGGGGCAAGTACAAGTCATAACGACCTAAAAAAAAGAATGTAACTCATCAAACCAAAGACTATCTTGTGACACATAACTGAAAAACCAAACAATAAAGGCTACAACCCACCTACCATTTTTGCTAATTAAAATAGTTGCTCTGCCAGCAGATTCTGTTATGTTTGTAGGGTCACAGGTGCACAGTCGGTCAGGTCTCACTGTACACTGCATGAAAAGTGGGATTTTCGACCCCGTAAAAGCCTGTATACTCCCGGAAATCTCCCTAATTTTCGGCAGTTTTCGACAATTTAGAGGCAGCGAACGTCGCGTTCGTCTGTGCCACAAATTGTCGTAAACGGACCATGACGTAGGTGGAGCGCCTCTAATTAGCATATGAATAGCAGCGAAACCAGAGAGTCAACGGCCAGACTTGAATTTACTCACTCACTATTGGCTGAAGCCACTACATTTAAAAAAGAAAAATCCCTCGTGATTGGTTGGCAGATCACTGCAAACCAATCATTATTGGTCCCCCTGGCTCATTATAAATGTAAACCCCAATAATAATAATAAATATATAATTTATGTTGTAATAATTTGTTTTATATTAATGTTATTGTGCTATGAAGTATTCATACCATCAAGGAATATATGGGAAAATTATACGGACCGTGCCGTTTATTCAAAGAAAGAGCTTCATTTATAAGCATACAGCTGTTCATTCAAAGAAAGGGCTTCATTTATAAAACACAGCTGTTTATTCAAAGAAAGAGCTTTATTGTTAAACACACAACTATGTACAGTGCAGCAGTAATGTCTCGTAATGTAATGTAAAGTTCGGCGTGCTCCAGGCTGCGAGAGGGCGGTGGCCGCACAATCCATCCAGAAACCCGTCAACAATGCCGTCTTCCTCGTCAGATATGAGTTCAATGGTCGCGGACTTCCAAACGTCCACCTCATCCAGCACACTCTCGCTTCCAGCAACTGTAATACAAACCATAAAGACAATAAGCAACCTGAAAAATACTCACATTGACAAAAAACGGATCTAATATAATAAATCTTACCCTTTTTCTTCTTGATCGACTCCGAGCTAAACTTCGCAGTTTCCGCCTGCGATGTAAGTTCAGGTTGTTTGTATCTGAAGCTCCGGCGTGTCGATTCATAATACGTCTTACAGGCAGCTGGAAAACAATTACATGAGACTGGTATTAATAAAAACAGTCACACTAAAATTAAACAAGGAATGAGAAACACATTAGAAGTTACTTACACACAATTTCGTCGTGATCAGCGGTTAAATCTGGACTCGCGGAAATCGCTCCAAGCAGATAAGAGGTCACGGCTTCGTTATGAGGCGAGGATAGTCTGTGTAAACAAAATGTGCAGTTTTAAGCTCGGATCTATTAACGCATCCATTTCCTTATACAGCTGAATAAAAGCATATTCTTTAAATCGTAACGTTACATTACCCATGCTGTGGTTCATAGCGCCTGCAGTTTGCCTCAGAGTTGTGAAGACGAAGACAGCCTCCTGAAAATTAGTCGAAAAAGTTGGTCGCGTCCATGCAGAGTTGAAGACGGCGTCCTGTCATAGTTGATCACGAAAAAGGAAAGCAGCAAAAAAATATAGGAAATGTAAAAAAAAAAAAGTTTAAAGCTCGTCTTCTACGCGTCATGGCCATGACCTCGACCTCGCAAGTCATTGGACTAGGGCTCTACTATGGAACGCGCCCGGGGCCAAATCTCTTTATACGAAACGCGTGACTTATGACCGTTTCAACACGCCCTGTTTTCCGCGTCAACGCAGCAATTTTTTACGTGTTTCTTTTGTATGTGTAGACACGCACATTCTGGTCGTGTAACAGGCATACACACACAGTCGACGCACAGTTTTAACATGTTAAGAAGACACATTTGAACGTGTTTCTTAACGCGCACATTCTGTACATGTCGAAGTGTAATATATATATTTTTTAAAGCAGACTTACCTTTAGATGTAGCCTAGGCTACATACATATTAATATAAGATATTAATTAATTGCTTAACTGACTACTGTGCTAGAGTAAAGTAGCCTAATGTTACAATGTATATTAATAATTTATCTATATGGGTTATTGTTTGTTTTTTAAAGTTAGGCTATATATAATTTCTAAAAGTATATATAGGCTAATTTACACAACACATATTTATAACTGAAAACACACACACACACACACACACACACACACACACACACACACACACACACACACACACACACACACACACACACACAACTTTATTCACTTTCACATAATAATGTTTTTGTAATTGGGTGTTTAGTTTATTGTATAGTTTGTTTATACTGTTCTGTCTCTGTTTTGTTTCCAGGAACATCTGATGAGTGCTATAATAAAATGACTTCATTATATTTAAAATATGTTTTGATATTCATTTTATTTATATTATTAATATTTTATTTACCCATAAACGTGTCTTTAGGAAGCCATAAGTTATAGAGACAAGAATAACTTTTGCCATTTAAATGCCACATTAATTTACTGAGGACCCATACAGCCAATGATCATGTGTGAAAACACTTATACATAAATTGATCACTTAGAAATCAAAACTAAGGTTTGAGAAAGAAAGAATATGCATACAACAAAATATATTGTTTCATAGCAGCTTCAGTAACAAGTTCAAAACAAATTCTGCTGTAAACCGGCTCTAACAAGCCAATATAGTGTCAATATTCTGCTCAAGTGACTTCAGTGTTGATTCAGTTCAGCTGATTTCAGTTCAACTGTAAATTCCTCAGTTGTGCATATTTGTGTGTAGTTAGATATATGCAAAAACAACATTTTTGGAAGAGTTAAAATAGTTTTGCACAAAGTGTTGCTTTTGCAAGCGATGTCTGATGTTTTGCATGTTGTGTGTTTTGTGTGTAGAGTTACAAGAAATGGAGCCATATTTTCAGAAATTGTGTGTAAGCAATTAGATAAAACTGTAAATGAATCCAGTTTATTTTAGTTCAGGACTCATAGTCCAGGTGTTAGTAATCTGTGCTTAATCTTTGTTCCAGGCAACAATTTTTTAACTCACGATTAAATAGATTAAGGCCTACTCTTGGCATAATTTAAACCCTGTCCAGGAAACCACCTCTTGAAAATCTGCATTGATAATTCATAAAATGTGGTGTGAGCTCAATTTAAATGACAATTACAGAAAAAACACAATCTGACTTAACTATAAACACACAAACTTGTACTTTTCACATTTATGATTAATAGCCATTTAAAAAAATCATTCACAGTGCAGGGTGGACAAATTAATTTTGGTATGTAAACTGTATGCTTTACTTGATTTATTTGTGTGCTTTGGTTCATTGTCTTGTTGCATCACATAACCTCTCTAAAGGTTGAAGACATGAACTGCTGTCCTGTATTTATTTATTTATTTTTTTTACATAACATTGGTTATTGCTAATGACATACAGAGTAATTAATCTACACTGTGAGCCCGGACAAGTTGAATCTACTTAAAAAATTGGAGCAAACTGGTTGCCCTAAAAATTTAGTAATGTGAACTAAAACGAGTACATTTAACTTAAATTTAAGTTAACATTTTAACTTAAACTTTAAACTTGTTTTAGTTAAAAAAATTCAGAACCTAGATAAAACTCCCCCTGCTGCTACTCTGATTTGCATTTGTGTAGCTCACAGCATGTTCATTTACATGATAAAGCCTCCCCTAGAATTAAGGGGAGGGGGGGGGTCATGGGGGGACAACTGCCGAGCAAGGCCCACGTCAATTTCCCACAATTTACGGCAGTTTTCGGTGTTGCCTGCAAATTGCCGTGACACAGTCGTAAACCTGAAGTTCCACTGCAATCTACAGTGCCACATACTGACGAAAATCCCACTTTTCATGCAGTGGTAGGCAACAGCCAAACTAAAAAAAGATATAAATTACAAAAATTTAATACTAAGTTCACACACAAACAGTTTGACCAAAATAGGTTTAGTGCAGAGCAGTACCTATATTGTTCAGTGTATATCTGCCATTTTCTTTCACACAGCACACCGTTGGCGGAATGGGCCTGTAAAATCCATCAATGCAGGATTCCCTGTTATGGAGTACTTGTTTTTGGTGGCAAATTAAATCACACTCCAGGCACAGCCACTCTTCAGGCATGCAGTCTCTGCAGCTAATGATTGCAGGAGATGAGCACTGACTGCATTTCTTTTCCTTGACCACTCTGGACAACAACAAGCAGTCCAGGTGGTAAGGCCTTGCTTTCTGCCACTTATCTTGGGCTGCAGACTGGCGCAAGCTCCATGATGTTGATGGACCATCTGAAGCATCAACAGTTGTTGCCAGAATCTCCTGCAGTTTCTGAATCTCACTGTCTGAAAGGGGGACATGAAAAAAGCCCTTTAGTGATTCTACAAAGACTCCATTGTGGTTCTGGAAAGACTAAACAACTGGGCTACAATATAGTGAAGTAACAAACAATCCTTTCACACTGTTAATTTGATTAAAATAAGGAGTCATCCTACCAAGTAAGTGTTGAGACAAGTTTTGTTCCGTCACCATGGGTACCTCCTCAGCTGGTTCACAAGGATTCAGGACTGAAAGATTGTGATAAAGTCTTCCTTTATTAATTTTGCAGTTTGGTGCAAGTAAATCAGACATGGTACTCTGGCAGCATGCAGGCAAAATAACTACTGTAATGTTACAGCATCACTCATTGATGCGATCTTCAGACAAAGTTTGTATTAAATTGAAACATTACTAGCAAGGGGGCATCGACATCCTGGAATGACAACAACAAAATAAAGCAATAAGCCCAGTGAAGCCGTGGTTTACAGTGAATCTATAACCACTAACTGTTGTTAGGCATGATGCGGAGCAGAGTACCCCTTAGCAGTTATAAATCACTGTAAACCACAGCTTCACAGGGGGTATTGCTTTTATAAAACGGTTATTCCATTGAATGCAGCAATATTTAATAAAATAAAACAAAGCAAATAAACAAGAAACTAATTATATTAATAAAAATATTACTTTTCTGCCGATAGTGGAATGGTTCCCAAGCAACTCACAGACACAGCAACATACACATTCAGTGGCGCCAGGGGCGCCGCTAAGGGGGGGACAGTTAGGACGATTCTAAGGGCCCACGTACTTTTGGGGCCCCCAGAGATTGGTTTTATTAGTAGTAATAGTACTAGTAGTAATGTAATAGAAATTATAAATGTATAATCTACCAAAGAGTTACAAATATAACAAAATTATGGCTTATTTCTGCATTTCCGGCAAAATCCAGCAACCGCTCACGCTCACAGGTAAAACGACATTTGCTCAAATCCGACTCTGACATGAAATTTCTCTGTACTGTAGGCTAATATGCTTCTTGTAGCCATTAAGAAAAAGTATTTAGTTTTATATTGATGTTTAAATATCATGTTATTTTTTTATGTCTATATATGTCTATATATCTATAGTTGTCAATCTTTCAATCTATGTTAATTGTGAAAAGTGAACAGCAGTGAGAGGACAAATAAGATGGGTGGGTCAGACATGATTGTGACCACTTCATTAAGTTTTATTTTGTAGAAAGCCTTTCTTTAAAGTAAATTTAGTTTTGTATAAATTGTATCTTAATTTTAATCAATGTTTCATCAGCCAATTGGGGCATTCCAATTGAGCGAGCGGAGCTTAATTGGTCAGTATTATTAAATTGCAGACAAAGATTTGGGATAGCTAGGTTGGTGCGGTAGGGGGCCCAACATCATATTCTTTCATAGGGTCCAAAATTTCTAGCGGCGCCCCTGAGTGGCGCAGCGATAGGGCTGCACGATATTAAAGAAAAATGCAATATGCGATTACTTGTTAAGTAATGCCATATTCAATATGCGATACGATAATGCTTTAAGTGCGCAAAATAAATAATATTTCAATATAATTACAGAAACAGGTTTATTAGGCTGCTTTCACTTTAAGCGCTGCACAAATCTATTATACTGTTACAAACACTTTCTCTCTTAACTGTTTAGTCCATTTATGACATTACAGACTGTGTTCACATGAATACTCACCAAGACAGGCATTTTGACAATTTTGTATGTATATGGCCATAGAAGATGCGGAAGAACTGAATAAAGGATCACGCGCTGTCTGAGACGTTGCTTAATGTGTGAGTGAGTACTTCACTTTAAAAAACATTAAGCCTGTCACTTGTATGCAACTGTCATACTTCCATCCAGTCGACTCTCTGTTGTCTGCATTGACCTAAAACTTTGACTTATGTGGGGATTTGTAACAAATCAAAAGCAGTTATACATTTATAGGTGATTTAACCAGACAAGACACAGACCAACCTAGCCTGGCTCCACCCACACCCATTCAGAATAAAGGATAGAAACTAAGACCAACCTGTAGATGAAGAACGCATACTGCGTTTCTGCTGCGTTTCTCTGCTTCTGCTCTTTCTTTTCAGCAGTGGACGCCCTTCACAGTCCCTCTCAATCCACTGAAATTTACTCTTGCAGTTTGAGGATGTTCTTTTCTCATCTTACTTTTCCTTGCATGACAGAAAGTCAACATTACATGTAAACCAGTGTTAATTTCGTTGACGAATAATTTTCGTCATAATTTTCGTCAACGACCTTTTTTCACTGACGAAAACGAGACCATAACTAAATAAAAACTAGTGTTCGATGACTAAAACTATGACGAAAACTTGCTGTCATTTTCGTCAACAAATAAAAACGAGACGAAAATGTGAGGGAGGGAAGATTAGGGAAGAGATCCATTCAGAACTGATATTTTGTGTAACAGATGCAAACCCAAAAGCCAACAACAACAGTGGGTTCTCTCCAAGAGGCCACTCCCCCGGTTTCTTTTGTAGAGACAGGCTCCAAAAGGGGGCAGAATCTCACTGAGCCCCATGTTAAAATGCCCAACTTTACAGCAGAAAAAAAAAAAAAAACATGTTGACAGTCTGGTACAAACTGTGGTTTTGGTCTATACGGCTAATTGTGCCCTTCATGACAACTGTGAGGGGGGTGAATTTTTTTATAACTCATTCGTTTACATTATATAAAGCCTTAAAGTTCTGCATAATTGTCGCTGCTGTCACTGCTAGTGTTTGTCTGCAGTAACGTCACCTCATGTCCGCCCACATCCCACTTCTTTGTCCATTTTCAGTTATCCGGGAGTGACGCGCTGCCAAGATGGCGGAAATATGATAATTCCCACTTCTGAATTCGTTATTACAAGCTCATCGCCATCAAATTTCGAAATGGGAGGATGTTTATGTGAATTTTTTTAAATCTAAGAAATTATTTTTATTTAGGATAGTTCCGAGAGTGTGAAGGCAGCATAAAACGCTATGGGTGACATCACGAACACTACGTCCATATCTATGGTCTATGCTTTTCTCCTAGTTTTACTCATTATGAATCCCATTTATTTGCAAAATGAGCAAACTGGTATATAAGTAACTAAAGATACTCACTTTCATTTGATCCAGAAGCAGGTCTGCATAGAACATAGCATCCTCTGCTGCACCGATGTCTTGTTCAGCCATTTTAAAGCTACACTATGTAACTTTTCCGTCCACTAGAGGTCACCTGTTCAAAACAAAGGCGCAGTTTGATGACGGCACGTTTGAGCGCAGAATCTCGGGACATGTGGTCTTCACCTCACAGCCGGTGGGAAACAGTCAGGATAGGACTCGGGCAGAAATCATGTTCATGGATGCGATTATTAACATTACTGTAGTCTGAAGCAGAGCAGGACCGAGTGTTGTGGAGCTGAGCAAGGCCGCAGGAGCGATTGAAGAGCGGGACTGTTATTATGGCATAGTTACTGGCGGGACTTTTATTATGAGACGGTTGCCGGCGCCACTTCCTCTTTTCCAGTCATGAAAAAGTACTCAACTGAACAAAATATATAACACTGGCCTAGTGGTTTCTGGATATTTTACTGCAAAAATCCTACATAGTTCACCTTTAATTGCTAATTCTATTGGGAAAAATAAGACATTGACTGAACAAAACAACACCATAAAAAGATTAAACAAGACAAATTGCAATCGCTCTTATATAATTACATTGCTGAACAGATTGTTGTCAACATGTCTTACCTGCTTGCTTGATAAAGTCCGAAGAGGAAGTCTTGGCCGAACGCGTGAGTTTTTAATTATGGTCACGTCACGTGATGACTTACATCGGGGTATTTATTTGTTTTTCTTTCTGTCATGTAGTTCTCACGTTTAGAGGGGGTATGCACTATTAATGTATTCAATCCAATTTTCAACTTGAATTAATAATATAACATTACAAACACAGTGAACACATACTAATGTCTCCTTATCTGTAAGCACTAAGGTGCTTCACTGGCACTGAAGTTGTTTCCCATAGTTGCCAAGCAACGGAACTAGGTTGAGTAATTAAAAGGTTATGGTTTAACGTCGATTATTGTTTTAGCGTACCTAATTCGCCTAGATGAGGTGTCAAGCAGCTGGGAAAGCAAGAAAATAAACTAAATCAAGGCTCTGAGTGTTTTAATATTATGTAATAATTATTAAATAATTTTCGTCTTAAACATAATAAAGGCCATAGTGTCCCGTTTGACTCGTTTCTTAACGTGGACTTGTATTGACTGATCATCAATACAGCACTATTCCATTTTTATCGGTTTAATTGTTATGGCAGAGGCTTTTATGAAATGTTACGGCTATTACGTGTAGAATACGTCAACATCCGGGTATTTCTCCACTAGCCATGTTAACGCAAACGTGTAGGTTTCACGTTTGAATGGGGTTAAACCAGGTCTACACGTTTTACAAAGTGGACAAACGTGACTGTTTCACGTCTTGCCATGATAACAGGTTGCACAGTCATATGATGGTGCGGCATCCCATTACCAAAAATGACACACACTAAGCAGCTTGTGGATTATAGACCAGTGGCTTTAACATCTGTGCTCTGCAAGTGTATGGAGAGAGTGGTTTGTCAGCAACTCTACCAGGCAAAGACTGGCAAACTTGACCATTTGCAATTTGCTTATAGAACTTGATGCTGAGTTGAAGATGCCACCCTCACTCTGCTGGACAGGGCTGCAAAGCATTTGGACTTGGCAAATTCATGTGTTAGGATTTTATTTAAGGACTTTTCCTCTGCTTTTAATACAGTGAATATAAACACACTTCTGAGGCGTCTGCAGGAGCTACAGGTGCACCAAACCCTGATTTTATGGATTCATAGTCTTTTATGGGACCGGCCACGACATATACTGGTAAATGGCAAAAAGTCAGAAAATGTGATATTAAAAACGGGCCTCCCACAGGGATGTGTTTTATCCCCAATTCTTTTCTCCATTTACACAAACGAGATAACTTGTAATACTGAGAATTTGATGCATGCACACCTTTTAAGCCCTTGTTACTTAATAGAGAGAAAGTTTAGCAGGTGGGGTCTTTTAAATATCTGGGTACAGAGATTGACTTTTTTTAAAAGGCTTACCAATGTCTAGGGCTGTAATCTCCCAGTCGATTAGTCGATTATTGGTCGATACGTTCTGGCTCGACCAAAATTCTGATTGGTCGATTTTTTGCCACGTTCATTTCATCAGTTTTGCCGCGTTCATTTCATCAGTTTTGCTGCGTTCATTTAATCAGTTTTGCCGCGCCGCGTTCATTTCGTCAGGTGGAAAGTACTAATTGCTAATGGGGGTGTTTTGAGAGCACCCCTGTTTCACAGGTAACAGTCTGTCTTCAGAACACCCCCATTGTTTCACTTATTTTGGATTAGCCCAACCCACTGGGGAAGAGAAGTCTCTCACTGGTCCTTTGCGTTTCATTCCCCGCTGGGCCGCTGGCTCAAACGTACACCCAAAGTGGTAAACTTGAGGAACGCCCATCAACATACACATGAGGGGAAGCGTCACAACACCGCGCTATAAGTGGATCTGTACTGTCAGTTTTGCCGCGTTCATTTCATCAGTTTTGCCGAGCCACGTTCATTTCATTAGTTTTGCCGCGCCGCGTTCATTTCATCAGGTGGAAAGCAATAATTGCTAATGGGGGTGTTTTGAGAGCACCCCTGTTTCACAGGTAACAGTCTGCCTTCAGAACACCCCCATTGTTTCACTTATTTTGGATTAGCCCAACCCGCTGGCGAGAGAGACAGATTGAAGAAGGCTAGTTTTCTTGTATATTATTTATTTAATTGTGAGAGCGTTTTTTCTGCTCTTGATCTGGCTTGTTTAATAAATATTCCTTTTTTATTAAAGAGGACGTGCCTTTTGTGTTTAAGAGTAAAAGCTTTAAGTTAATAGTCTTCGTGTCTCAGCCGCGAAGCTGAGCTCAGCTGAGCTCATATGTTTGAGCTGCACAGAGCGGCTGAAATGAGTGTCTGTCAGTTATTATAATACATATGACAAAAACAATTGTCTAAATTATGTTGCATATTCCTCAAAAGTTCTTGTGATGATATCTAGTTGACAACACATAGTGCTATATTTTCGGAAGTCATAGTACTATGATATTGCGCAGGTGCATGCGATGCGACGCTGTCAGAGCCGACAGACTCGTGTGTCAGACTCATTTCAGTGCAAAATAATCAGCTCAAAAACTATTTAATATACAGCAAATAGCCTACTAGTTTTTATGTTTATTTATAATTAATTTAGGGAGACAACAAGGCTACCAAGTACTGCGCACAGTGTGCAGCTTATTCATTTAAGTTTTTTTTTTCCTAACGTTATTTTAGTCGATTTTTAGTCGAAAATTTCAGGACTTCAGTCGACCAAGATTTTCTTTGGTTGATTACAGCCCTACCAATGTCTAGGCTTACTGAGGAAACTGAGGAGTATTGAAAAAGACATTCTGATAGCTGTGTATAAATCACTCATTGAATCGGTGCTTACTTTTAACATTGTATCCTGGTTCAACTCTCTATATGTTAAATACAAAAACAGACTCTTAAGGATTATAAACATGGCTGGTAATATTATCTGTGAAAAAAAGTAACTCTCTGATCTCTATACTGTGGCTGTAAAAAGGAAAGCCACTGTTATGGTGGCAGATTCTTCCCATCCCTTTTATAGTTCATTTCAAGTACTTCCATCTGGTAGACGGTACAAAGTACCTTCGGTGAAAAAGGTCAAGTATACGAAGATATACTTCTTTTATTGTGTGGTCATTTCTTGTATTGTTACCCCTGTGGGGATAGACAATAAATCTTTTGAGTTGAATTTAATTTAATTGAAATCATGTATGACCCATTCCATTTCTCCCGACATCTGGCTGGCGAATGCGCCGGCCACATAGGCCCCAGTGCAGCTGCATTTCCATACACCTTCTGTAGTTATGCCCTTGCTACTCATCTCAGTGTACTTCAGTTGTATAAGCAGATTCTGGCAAAAGTAGTAAGTCATCCAGGTATCCCATGCATACAGAACATTTGCATACTATGCACAGTATTCATACTAGATGCTACAGGAATAGTATGAGTAGTATGATAACATGCCATTTCAACCACAGCTATGGTCTTATTAGGCTAACTAGAAACTTGGAAACAGTAGAAAATGATTCATATAACTCTTTGTTTATGTTATTTATGCTAGACCAGGGTTGAAACCAATCAACACTTCCATGTCCAATCAATGAACTCTTAACAAAAACATAATTTATCCTATTATCCTAAATAGTATATTAACATGTCTAAGCATCCACATAATAAAAATAAAAAATAGATTAGATTTACATTTAATAATTTAGCAGACACTTTCACCCAAAGCCACTTACAAATGAGGAGAGCAATAGAAGCAATCAAACCTACAATAGGGCAACAAAGTGCTGTGACTACCAGTTAGTCTAGCACAGTACACGTAGTAAGTTTTACTTTAAAATAAAAGATTTATAGAATAGTAAGTGTTAGTATTAATAGGTCAAGTGTTGATGAAAAAAATGTACCTCATCTTTATTGTACTAAACAAAAACAAAAAATACACTATAACAATTAATTGTTACTTATTTATCATACAGCTCAAAGTATTATGGGTGGAATATTTCTGCAATCTATTCTGATACATCAACACAGTTTCACTGATGATCCAATAAAAGCATAAAACCCAGGATAGAGCGGTTGAGTGAATGTGTTCTGGACTGTGTGGATGAGGCTCATTTTGTCAGAGACATTGTAGAAGGACAGAGTTCCTGCACTGTGATCCACATACACTCCTATTCTACTGCTGATGGACTCTACAGGGAGTTCAGTCCGTTTGTTATTGTGAATAAATAAATATCTGGAGGGAGAACAGAACAAACTCCAGGACTGATCGTTGCATCCAAACAAACACTCGTTACCCCATTCCTTCCGCCTGATGCTCTTATACGACACTGATATATCCACACCAAACATCCCACTCCACTCAATCTCCCAGTAACAACGTCCACACACACTCTCTCTACACAACACCTGCTGATTATACCCATCAAATCTGTCTGGATGATCAGGATACGGCTGCTCTGTGAGAGTACCAGTAATCACTCTGTTTCTCTCAGACAGACGAAGGTGTTCATTCACTGAGTTTGGATCCAAAGTGAGCAGATTGGAATCTGGTGGAAATAAAACACATGGCAATCAGAAATTCAGAATCTGTTTGATCTTTTAGTGTAGCTGAACTCATGGTTTCTGTTCAGTGCATCAGCAGTGTCTCATTAGATCTTACCACACTAAACAAAATTACAAATGGAACACTCTTGTTTTTGCCCCCATTTTTCATGAGCTGAACTCAAAGATCTAAGAGTTTTTCTATGTACACAAAAGGCCTATTTCTCTCAAATATTGTTCACAAATCTGTCTAAAACTGTGTTAGTGAGCACTTTTCTTTTGCTGAGATATTTCATCCACCTCACAGGTGTGGCATATCAAGATGCTGATTAGACAGCATGATTATTGCACAGGTGTGCCTTAGGCTGGCCACAATAAAAGGCCACTCTAATAGTGATGTTACGTATGAGACTGAAGCTTCGATGCGCATATCGTATTGCGCATGCAAGACAATTTCTAGTGAAGCGCCATATCAAAGTGTGTATTGGTTTCCCAGAGTCACGTGATCGATGACAAATGAAGCCTCACTTTCTGTCCAATCATGTGCGCGTTCCGCTTTGCGTGTCAGAAGGTTCGAACCCCAGATCTTACTTAACCAGTCCTTGTTGGCTCAGTCAGTCCGGTTGATGGGTTTGTGAGGAGAGTGCTGTACTTTGAAAGTTAATCAATACATTACATTTAGATAACCAAAATGTATTTGTCTATTTACTCTTTGTTGTTGTTGTTGTGTCTTTTTATTTTGGTAAAATCTTTACACTTTTGTTGTTTTTTAAGGTAATCTGGTGTTGGTATTTGGGGTTAGGGTGGGATTAGGGGAGAGGGGATAGGGTGTTGTTGTTTGGTGAAGGGTTTGTATTTAGAGCAATGGCAACAGGCAAAAAAAGAAAGACTTCCCCTATCTGGGAATCTTGAGTTTATAGCTTCCATGTATGCATGCTTTTCTAAAAAAAAATTGGGGAACTACTGTCTAAGAGGAGAAATAAACTCAGCCCCAACACTGTGAAACAGCTTTTATTTCTTAAAGGGGTGATGAATCGAGAAATCAACTTTCCCTTGAGCTTTTGATATATAAGAGGTCATGGTAATATAAGAATATCCTGTAAGTTTCACAGCTGACAACTTTCTTGTTAGTCAAAGAAAAGCTTTTATAGACACCAGACCCAGAAAACGATCTTGTGCTACATCCTTACGTCATCGCGCGACAAAACACCACCTCTACAGAATAATAAGCACGTGTAATTCAGTAGCCCCGCCCACCGACTCATGGAGCTGGTCAGATTACGCTATAAGCAAAAAACATGCCGAGGATATCACGATATTGCGCTATTCCTGGTTGTGGAAGAACAAAGTTGCTGCATAAGCTTCCTTCGGATCCTAATATTAGGAATATGTGGTTGAACTTTATTTTTAATGAAGTTCCAGCTCACTTGGGGAAGACGGTGTACGTGTGTTCGCTTCATTTCACCGCGGAATCGTTTGAAAACAAGGCACAGGTTGACACTGGATTTGCAGACATATTGAGATTGAAGCACAATGCTGTTCCAACAGATCGTTTGATATTTGTACGATTGTGTATTGATTATGTGTAGGCCTACGTGTCTATGCAGTCACACGAGAGACTTGTAACGTTATGTGTGTGTCCGTGCGAGTGAGTGTGAGTGTATGTCCTTCCGCCAACCCGCGCGAGTGTGTGTGTGTGTGTGTGTGTGTGTGTGTGTGTGTGTGTGTGTGTGTGTGTGTGTGTGTGTGTGTGTGTGTGTGTGTGTGTGTGTATGTATGTATGTATGTCCCCGAGTGTGTGTGTGTGTGTGTGTGTGTGTGTGTGTGTGTGTGTGTGTGTGTGTGTGTGTGTGTGTGTGTGTGTGTGTGTGTGTGTGTGTGTGTGTGTGTGTGTGTCCGCCCGCCCGCCCGCGCGAGTGAGTGTGTGTGATTTAGTGTTTGTTTGACATTTTGTGAGTTCTCTGAGCATTTGCCCCAGACGATTCCTGGGACAGACGGTAGCTGAAGCTCACAAACGTCATAAGTTGACTTCAGACAACAGTATAATTTTTTTTTTTTAAAAGCCAGTTCATGACAGCTTTAATAAAAATAATTAAACTTTATCAGCTTTCTGTCAATCCTACAGTTACACAAGCACAATCACTGCCAAGTGTCATAAGCACATTTAATGATCCTATCACACAATGTCCTAATTCACTATGTGTGTGTGTGGAGAGGGAGAGAGAGATAGAGAGAGAGAGAGAGAGGGAGAGAGTAGGCCTATATAAGATCTTATTGAATCATATAAGCTCATATTATGTTTTATTATCACACTTTAATGGGTAAATTCATTTATTTAATGGACAAATTAAACACAACCGTGTAAGGCTTTTATTTGTACACACACAGCATTGAAACTATGGAGTGTGTGGTGGTTGCTTCATCTGACAGAGCTTCTTCCACAGGCTTCTGGCTGCTTTATTTTAAATAAGCACCAGATGGCGCTGTTCTCGACACTCTCAAAGCTTGAATCTTTTCCCGGAACAGTCAGGGGAAAGCCTCATGAGGCTTCATTTCTCCATCCCTACACTCCAAAATGTGCAGTTTTACAGTATTCGGGGGGTCCTGGGGGGTCCAAAAAAGTCAATATCTGGTGCGACCATCATTTGACCACATCTCCTTCACATAGAGTTGATCAGGTTGTTGATTGTGGCCTGTGGAGTGTTGGTCCACTCGTTTTCAATGGCTGTGCGAAGTTGCTGGATATTGGCAGAAACTGGAACACGCTGTTGTATACGCAGATCCAGTGCATCCCAAACATGCTCAATGGGTGACATGTCCGGTGAGTATGCTGGCCATGCAAGAACTCTGATGTTTTCAGCTTCCAGGAATTGTGTACAGATCCTTGCAATAATACAGTAAAACTGCCGTCCGTATCAGCGTTTCGTCCACACAGATCCGCGTTTTGGGAGCATGAATACAATATTTTTTAAACCGGGTCCCAGAGTGGATAAATCTGAAAACGACACCGTTGCGTTTTCGTGTGTACAGCCAATCCGTATATTTTGTGAAACGGTGATGTCATCACACCACATCCCGCATGGGAAAGACTAGAAGGGATACAACTACGGCCATGCTTACATTAATATCACATCATTTAATTACTGTATTTGCATTATTGTAAGGGTAGGTTTAGGGTTGGGGTAGGTGTAGGCGTTAATAAAACACATCTGGTAAGTAGCAAATGTATTTATTGTAATTTTATTGTGAGATTTTGCCTCACTTCCTACCATTGCTGTACCCCTTCTAGCCACAACTCTTCTTCTCTGGTTTTAGTGTATTTCTGTGGCAGAATTACAGCGCCATATACTGGTCTGGCATGTATACTACATCGTTTTGAGTCAGTTTCAGTGCTCTCGTGTGTACGTGGCTATTTATTGAAACGAGGGGAAAAAAAGATTGGATAGGGAAAGCTCTGGCTTCGTGTGGATGGGGCCTGAGAGTGACCTTATCATGCTGTCTAGTCAGCATCTTGATATGTCACGCCTGTGAGGTGAATGGATCATCTCAGCAAAGGAAAGGTGCTCACTAACACAGATTTAGACAGATTTGGAACAATATTTGAGAGAAAAAGGCCTTTTGTGTACATAGAAAAAGTCTTAGATATTTGAGTTCTGCTCATGAAAAATGGGGGCAAAAACAAAAGTTTTGCGTTTATAATTTTGTTCTGTGTAGATACCTGGTGCAAATCATCATTTACATTATTAATTATAAAACTCATCATGTTTTCTTTTACCATAAACAGACAGAACATGAACATACTCAGTGAGTTTCCTTTCGATATTGCTTCACTCAACATTGCGTCAGTAGCTGAAGCTATGGGGAAACACCATTCTCCACAAACACTGAAGCCCTCCTGAATCATTTCAGTGTAAGACACTGGCCATTAGCGTTCAAGTGCACCCAATGATGGTATTCTGACCTCAGAATCTTTATCCTTCATCACTTCTTGACGCCGGAAGAAGAAACAGATGGATTGCGCACAAACACCTGCTGTATTCATGCTCTCCTGCCTCCCACAGCAGAGCTGTGAAACCGAGCATGGAGATTACAGTGACAAGATTATTCCTCCTTCACTCTAAAAATTATATATATTTTGACACATGGATGTGAGGTGTCTGTGAGAGGTGCTCAGCCAACATGTGCTCGCTCATTTCTTAACAAACACTCAAAATCCCCTCCAACATTGTTTTGGCTCTGTTATGAGATACTTGAATCTATGGTTGATGGATAACAGCTGTATTTTCTGTCTCATGATGTTAGTACATTCGAGAAGCTCTTACTGACACATCAGATCAGATGTTAAAAGGTTATTTTTCCTTCCATGCACCCACACAGCAACACCCTGTCCACGAGTGGCAATACACAGTGTTTAACATCTATGCCCACTGTCAGACCATGCCAATATATAAGAAACCTTATTCAGGTGTTCAAGGTGTTCCTCTCTCTTCAGGAACCCTCTTTCTAATGCATGGCAGCTGCCATCTAGGTTGTATAGCACTGGATGCACTTGAACACTGGTCATGGTAGTATTGTTGTCATGAATGGTTTTACACGCTTATGAACTGGCTGGGTCACTGCCTTTATTAAAGTATTTAGTTTTTTCTGTCTTTCTATATTGTCAGCTTTTACAAGCGATGGCTCTGTTAGTGCGGTTTATTTGAATAAGTGTGTACGCTGCCATCTGAACCCTGGTGCACACCAAACAAGTGGACAGAGGCCGCTGAAACTATGGGTCTTGGTCCGCTCCCAAACGAACTCTGATGCTGTTCGAATGAAATATGTACACAACATGGACCAAAGACTAAAAACTGAGCATAATGTCACAAGATGCGACCCTAAAAAGGACAAAATGTCTCCTCCCAGCAGATCTTTGTTTGTGTGTGTGACAAAGGGATTCCTGCCACTGTTTAACTGGCAATCTATAAACTCTTCACAGGTTCTAATTTGGTCAAAATACCATTTTGCCCAGCAAAATTTAGCCCAGCACACGGCATTGTTTTGGATGTTTTTAAGTTTTGTTGCAAAATATACATAATAAAAGCTGATCTGTCACCTTTATGTTCTGTTCGTTTTCATTTGTCACATGTGTTCCTTGTTCTCATTTGCCGCCACTCATCAGTCACCATGGACACCAACTCATTCATCACAGCTGTGCGTCATTTGTCAATCATCTGTGTATATTTAAGTTCCCCCCTTTGTTCTGTTCACTTTTAGTATTGTCTGTGCACTACCACACTGTTTCACATGTTGGCTGTTTATTTGGAGTTATACCTTGTAGTATATTCTAATCATCTTGGTCTTCATTGAATTCAACGTTACATGACCAATCAGGTCGTGAACAAATCCCTATGCCTTTAGGTTCGGTATCTTCGGGTTTGGTGTTAAAATGCCAATGTGAACGTTAAAGGTGGGGTAAGTGGTATTTCAAAATTGCTTTAGAAAAGTGTCTCGTGCCGAGTACCAAAACAAACTTATAGCCAATCAGCAGTAAGAGGCGTGTTTACCAATGACGGGTAGAAGAGAACGCTCAGTGCACGTCATTATTCAAAAGACACGACACAGGACGGACATTAGCCGAGCGATGACAGAAAGAGAGATGGCAGATAAAAAACAAGTGAGGAAGATGTCTGTGGAACAAAAGAAGACTTATGATCAGGCAAGAAGTAGGACCTGTGTAATTATCGGATCAGCTTTTCAGCGCAGGAGACAACTTAAGGAGCGAAGACCGAGAATGCTTTATTTCTTCTCAATAGGCGAGTAACATTGGTTTTGTTTTGTTTCACAGAACTAATATATGCTAGCCTAGAAATCTAAACAAACCTTAGGGGCCTGCAAATCTAGTTTGCAGCCAGGGTAGTCTAGCAACTCTCCGTTTGCGTGCGAGCTGGAAAAACTCTGGTCAGGCCAATCACATTGTGTATAGAGTCGGTGGGCGGGCTTAACATAATGACGGCAGAGCTGCAGCGCTTCCGCATGCTACTTGTAAACAAAGAAGCTGGCGAACAGCGGTCTTTCGAATCGGCTTTGGCCGCGACTCAGAAAGACTTGGAGTTAAGCTTTTCTTTGAGAAAAGAACAAAGAACGGCACTGAAGTCATTCTTAAGAAAGGAAGATGTGTTCGGAGTTTTGCCGACCGGATACGGCGAAAGTTTAATCTATCAACAAGCTCCACTTCACCTTCTTCACTGCTCTGGTTGGTTGTAGCACTATCATATTGCGTGCAGAGGAAATTTGAAAGACAACCGTTTGTCCCGCCCCTCGGATTGAGGCCTGCCAATAGTGAGTTCCCAGACCCAACATCTTGATGTGGGTCTGGCTTGTCAGGCTAAATATATGCTGGCTTATGCTTGAATATGCTCATGTTTGCTTGTCCATTTGCGATCGTATTGCCGTTCACTTCAGCTATGATGATTACCCATTCATTTCCACACCGTATAAGCCTGGAACCGCCTCGCTGTCTGTTTCAAGCGTCAGCTCCCAAAGTGTTTCTGACCAGTAAGATACTATTCTCCTAATATATGTTTATTTCCTTTGGTTCCTCTTTTCTTGATCGATATAACCCTCTAGATCCTCTTGATCTATATAACCCTCTTGTCATAATTGTAATATGTTTGTTAGTTGGAATGTCATGCTCGTGCTATCAAGTTGTTCATGAGAACTGTGTTTGTGTTTTTGAGATGGAAGGGATGACTTTATCATTGAACATTCGACCTGGATTACCATAGTAACACACATTGCTTTCACTTATTGATGACATCATACCCTCGGCTGGCTGGCTGAGCAGATCCCACCATAGTCATTGCCTGGGTTACGTATGTGTGGGGCGGAGGCGGAGCTATCAGAATAGGGGCGTGTTTGTTTTGGTGATTTGAAATGAACATCAGTTACCAGAAAGCACTTACCCCACCTCTAAGCAGTTTTTTTTTTTGGTCCAGACCAAACGAACCAAGCAAACCGAACTACAAGTTTGAACACAACCTTAAGCCTCGTTCAGACTGTCAGTCCAAATCTGATTTTTGTGAATATCCGATTGAAATCCAATCAGATATAGCAAGTCTGAATGGCCAAAAATGAAATCTGATTTTTACAAATCCGTTTTGAGATACATTCATATGTAGTTTGAAATCCTATTCAAATTTCTGGAAATCTGTTTCAGTCTGACCGCTCTGATCGGATTTTGCGTCGTTTGTGACTCTCATGCCCGGTTAAATGTAAATGGCAGACGTTGTTATAGAAAAGCTGAAAAGACGTTGCAGAAAGAAGATAGTGTTGTTGCAAAGAGCCGGTCGAGCAGAAAATGACAATATAACTGAGACATGCTTTGAAATTTGCGGAAACAACGGTGCGAAATAAAGCGACGCATACCAGCCTCACGCAGTTCTGTTGTTGCCTCAGAAAACGCAGTAGTCCAGCGCGGGCGGCTGCACAATGTCATGATGTAAATAAGACAACATCTGTATTGCAAACCTCTCTGTTTGCGGTTATTGTTACTGTTTTTGGCTTATGCCTACCAAAGCAACGTTGTTGCCATAGAAACCAATGCAGGTATTCCAGAAAACAGAAGAGCTGCATGGACACACAAATCGGATCTGATCAGTTGTGATACACAGTGTGGACAGTCAAACATTAGATCAGATTCCAATCGGATTTGCATAAAAATTGGATTTGGGCTTTAGAGCACCTGTGTAGGTGGCTTATCTTGTCAACAGCTCTGCTTATCATAAGTTACAATGGCTTGAACCATGCTATACTGGCTGACTTTCAGTTGAAAGAATATGAGGTCAATGCTGTGTCCTTTTTTTAAGCGGGACAACCCACCATCATTTGGATTGCTCGAACGCCACTGGCCAGTGTGTTAATAGGGCTTCAGGATATTCGGAGAAAGGTGTTTTCCCCCATGCCATCAGCTACTATTGTAATGTCTTGTTCCCTCATCTTAGGGAACCAAGGTTACGTGTGTAACAGGAGATGTTTTTGTTTTCTTAGTAACTTACATTGTAGGAAGTCGTTTCTGGTCCTTGGATCCATGTTGGGGAATATGACTGTAGAAATCAACATTGTAACTGTTATGTCACGAGAAAATCAGTTTACACTTTATTTTGACAGTCCACTTTAGACATTCTACTAACTAAAAGTAAGTAAGTTGACATACTTGCAAACTTACTCAGTAGAATGTCTGTTGGGGGAGCATCAGGAGATTTTAAGCAGACAGTCTACTAATATTCTAATGACTGCTAGTTGACATGTAATTGAAAAAGTGTTACCAAAATTATCCCACCATTCATTCCTAAGACATTTCTAATATGATGTTCTACATGATATTAGATAGAGTATTCACTTCTGAGAGCAGATGAATCCCTGAAAGAGATCTTTTTGCAGAAATCATCCATTTTGTCTCTCAGCTGATGGACAGATTCACTTATGCCATCAACAGGGAGGAGCTACTGAAGGAATATAATTTATGTCTGTAGATTCGGGAGGAACTGAGAGAGGCTGGAAACTCTACAGAAAACAGAAATCAAAGCTCATCACCTCCACTCTTCAGCCAATAACATGCACTACTGTCAGATTTGTGCAGCTCTTGTTGATCTTTAGTAGTGAAACTGGTACTATCAAGTTAAAGGGGTGGTAAACCACAATTTCACTATTCTAACTTTAGCTAACGTGTAATGTTGCTGCTTGAGCATAAACAACATCTGCAAAGTTACAACGTTCAAAGTTTAAAGCAAAGGGAGATATTTGCTTTTAAAGAAATCAGTTTCTAAGAACTACAGCAAACGGCCAGTAGGCGACTACACACATTCCTCCAGGGTTGGTGACATCAACAGGCTCAATATTTACATAAACCCCTCCTCCGAGAATATTAAATAAGGGGGGGGTGAGGCCATTTTGTATCGCGGCGCTGTTGTGGTATAAGTTAGTTAGGCTGGAGTGTTGTTGCCGCGATGCAGAGGAAACGCTGTTATATTCATCCGGATTGCAGGTCTGGGGTACTTGCTCTGTTCAGCCTTCCTTGGGACGGGGGTGCCTTGCAGAGCGTTTAACATACAGCATGTTATATGCACGTGTGTTTGAGTCAGCGGGGAATCAGGCGCGCGCGGGGCTTCCTGCAGCACATCTAACAAAGGAAAACATCCACCGTCTTCGCGATTTCAATGCCGGATTTGCACAACGTCAGCTGCGTGAAAAAAACACTGCCGGTGCGTGGATGCACGACGCGCGCGCTGCACATTTCACGGAGGACAACACAAACTTCCACAAACTTCGCGAGTTCAATACAGGATATGCACAACGGCTTGTCCTGAAAGCTGGATTTACAAACAGAAGCTGTTCACGGGCCACAACTTGTAAGTCTGATTTATTTTTCATCGATGTGTTTTCCTGTAATAGGTTGAAGCAAGGAAGTAAACAGATGACAGCGCTGTTCTGCAAACCAGTCTGTTAAATGCTCATTCATACTTAACGTTATCCGACGAACACCTAACATTACAAACACTAACGTTAAAATCTCAACAGCGAACCTGACATTAGTGTAAATTATTCTTTGATTAGAGCTTTTATGTATTGTTTATCTACAGGCTTGCTAAACATGGTTCTGTGTGTGATTTGGCTAACTTACTAGTTAAAGCCAGTGCTTAGTGTTTGTTTTGGGTTAGTTCTTGTGACAGATATTTGGCTGTAATCATTCTAAAAATACAAAAGTTAAAGTGCCATTCAGTAGCGATCATTATAGATCCGCAGTCTTTACTCTTGAGGACTGAACAGGTTCTGCTCGATCATCTTCACTCAAATGTTCTGGGTCTGATTCGGGCTCAGATGGTTTTATTGACGCTGTTGTTTCTAACACTGACCAAAGCAAGCACAGCCTCCGGTAAGGGGCGTGACGTTTCCGACATACGTGCACTAGGCGTTTAGCGAATCACAACACACTGGGCCAGCTAACCAATCAGAGCCCACTGCGTATTTTTGAGGGACTGGCTTCATACAACCCGGAAAGCATCAGACCGTTTTACAAGGAGGGACAGAGCAGTGTAGAATAAAGGTCAAATATATGAAAAATAAGGCAATTTTTTTTAAAACGAAGCATGAACACATGTTACAGTGCACCCCACAAACACAGTCAAGCCTTCAAAAGAATGTGTTTTACCACCCCTTTAATGGATTTCACATTGTTAAAAAAAATTGTTTAAGGGCGTTTTCACACCTGAAAGTCCACATCAAGGTCCAAACTGAAGTTCATGTTTTGATACATTTAGCTTGTTTTTGTTTGGTTTCACATTGCAATTATGCGAGCGGACTAAAGAACTTTACATGACATACTTGCATCCATTCGTCATCATCTATGTGGGCTGCATCTTGACATTGATTGGTTTGTAAACGGGCGTGCGTCTGACGTCAGCGTCTTTGACAAGAATGAATGAACAGATGTATCGCATTAGTAAAATTTAACATTCATAAGTGTAAGTTTTCTAACAAAAAAAAAAATTCTCAGTAGCCCTTAAAGCTACACTGTGTGATATTTTCTCCCATCTAGCGTTGAAAAGGTATATGACCATCCAGTGAACATTAGTTTCTGTTCCTCTCAATTCCGATTTCGTTTTAACTCCTACGGTGGCCGATTTAGTCCAAGATTAACATGGCTTCCAGTTCGACCTCGTCCACATTCGACACGGTGCCATCGAGTGTTAAAACGCGAAAGGCGAAGCTTGAATTTACGGGTATGTCCCTCTTTGGCTAATGTACTTTCAAGATGGAGGGGCAACATGGCGACCTGCATTCGAACCCCTCACCCGTATGTATTTTCGATGGCATATTATAAACTTACGAGAATACTTTATTACTTGAAAGAAGTAAATATACATTAATGAGCACATATATTTTTGAAAAAAAACGAAGTGTTTTTAGCTAAGAATAAACTAAAAAAGTTACACAGTGTAGCTTTAAACAATTTGAAAATGACTTCTACTATTCAAACTAGTACTAACGGAAAAGCTATTAAGACTGTTCATCTGTGTACTGTCTTTAAAATCTTTGAATGATACAAAGGTCTTGTATCGCTGTGAAAGGGGGAAAAAGTCAATCTTTTATTTTTTTATTAAAATTTTTCTTTGTGTTCCTTTTCGTTTATACATGTATGTTATTTCCTCCCCTGGCTCCAAAGTGCATGTTGTTTTGCATATCGTTGCCACTATTGAACAGTGCAAATTGCTTCACTTTTTCTTTTCGTTTCGTTTAATAGTGGCCATTTCAAGCTTTCTATACACATATTTCTCATGTCTGTGAGGCAAGTAGCCTGCTGAGTTTTGGTTTATTTGAGACGCTCTCCAGTTCATGTGCAAAGTATGTGATCGCTCCCGCGCCTCCATGTCACGATTGTTGTCTGCTATAGACTATTTGCTTCTTATTTATTAAATCCAGGCAATTGGCTGATGAAACATTGATTCAAATTAAGAATCAATTTATACAAAACGAAATTCACTTTAAAGGGTTAGTTCACCCAAAAATTCTCTCATTAATAATGCCAGATCTGCGTCATATTCTCGCGCATGCGTCGTGGAGGCCTACACGGAAGACAAGAACAAGTTGGATAAAGGCGTTACTTAGATTTTTTCTTTTGCGCACAAAAACTATTGTCGTCTTTGTAACGACGTTTTAAGTGCCTTTTATGGGTCTTGGGAGAGTAAATGTACTGAATGCCAATGGAGGCCTATCTGAAGCCTTTCTCAGCCATCAGCTTTCAACAAAAATATCTTAATTTGTGTTCCGAAGATGAACGGAGGTCTTACGGGTGTCGAATGACATGAGGGTGAGTAATTAATGACAGAATTTTCATTTTTGGGTGAACTAACCCTTTAAAGAAAGGCTTTCTACAAAACAAAACTGAATTGATCCAGACCGAGACTACCTCTTTTCGTCTGTTTGGTCCGGACCGTGGTATGGGGGAGGTTTCACACCTGTAATTTTGATTCGGACCAAACTGAAAAGTCAGAGAATCCGGACCAAACAAGGTAGTTCTGAAAGGGCCCTAAATATCAGGGAAGTGTTGAACTATTGCTGTCTGGAAGCTCAATATATCTTTCAGAAAAAAATGTTTCCTAGAAACAGATTTCTAGAGCTGAACTGCATTTGTAGCGTCTCATTCAGAAGATGATGATCAGATGAGAGTCTGACTGATGATTATACAATAACCGAACAAACAGATCAAAACTTCAGTCAACGGCTCATTCTGCTCTCATGAAATGTTTCTCTGTGAGTCTCTTGTTCTTCTAGATCTCTTTTACCTGCAGGAAATGGATGTGATCCTGTTTGTGTGAAAGCTGTTCCAGCTCAGCGCCTCTCCTCCTCAGATCATTGATCTCCTGCTCAAGTCGCTCCAGTTGTCCTTCAGCTCGACTCTCTGCAGTCTTTTCCTGATCTCTTATCCGCTGTGTGACCTCAATGAGTGGCTTCTCTCAATGGAGAAGATCGCAGTGAAGATCCTCTCACTGCTGTCTGTGCAGAGCGCTGTTAGGACACACAACACAATCAGTGTTTACTGGCATTTCACACAGCCCATGTGCCACTAACCCATCATGTGACCAGCTGAATCCAGGAAAAGTAGGGTGAGGTAGTTTAAAGGTAACTTATTTGAACCTACAGCCATTTGTTAACAGTCCAAAGTCAGGGATGAATGATCAGTAACTACCATCATACATTAATTATCACAAAGCATAAGACCTGTTTCACACTGCAAGTGTAAGTATCATAAACATGAAACTTACACAGATGTTCCACACTGACCGTGTTTCTGTTGTTTAACAGAGCTGTGGCTTTTTTGCTGGGCTTTTATGTTTGCCTGCATCAAACCTTTTTTTTTTTTTAAACACAGGTGAATAGATGACTCTATTTTATTTTGCTTTAGCCTATTTTACACAACACAAAGATTCTGAAAGCTGAAACTATTTGCAGCCAGGACCAGACTGAGACATAGATGGATGTCTAGGGCCCAAACATACTAGGGGATCTTGCCCACAAGAAGAACTTCTGTATCTGCAATTATATCAAAAACATATTTTTCCCCCCCAGCCATATAATGGAAACAGACAGCATTTAGATAACATCGACTATAGATGTACATGGCCCTGATTATTTAACACACAATGATGGTGAATAAACAAATTACATGTAAAAGATATGCTCTTGATATCACCAATCACAAATGGCTAAAAGTGACACAAATAAAGCAACAGTACAAACAGAAGCAGCAAACAGTAAAACAATGATAAGTAACACAGTGGTCTGCATTATTTTTCACACAGTTATGTAGGTATTTGTCTTTTAATTAAGAAATTATAATTTTAGTGATTTTTCCTTTTTTTTTTTCTACATATTTGTAATGTTATGACAATATTACATTTGTGGGGCCCATTTTCATGATATTATCTAGAGCACCACAATCCAGCAAGCCCTGCTTACAGCCACAGTACATTTTTGTTGACATCTGCAGTGTGAATGATGTTGCCTTTTAATGAGCCTGTTAACATTACTTTCTGAATGCCTAATTTTAAGTTCATACCTGTTTCTCTGTCCTCTGTATTGAAGCTGATACAGTATCGTGGTTACATGTTCATCCATCATCCAGAGAGAGTCACAATAGCTCAAATACACTTAAGTTTCTATTTCCCTGGACTCAGAAGATTTCTGTTTCCTAGACACCTACACTTAAGTTTCTCTTTCCCTGAAATCAGGAGATTCCTGTTTCCTGGTTCTGTGTTTAAATGACATGAGCAAAATGGGTGTGTCTGCAAGTTATAAAACAATACATCATTCACTAAATGTCAGTCTCAGAAAGACATTCCAAGAATATAAGTCACCCTTGGCGAAAGGTTAAACAATTACACAAACAAAAAGTAAGTAAGTAAAATGTATTTTTATAGTACATTTAAACACAGCTTGAACTGACAAAAGTGCTGTATATAGCGCTATAGCCACAGAATAAAATAAATACACTTACAGATCAATGATTTAAGCTAAGACGACATCAAAAGACAAACACTTAATTACAGACATAACAGGGTAAGACAATTAAAACACAGGGAAGGCCAATTTAAATAAATGAGTTTTGAGCCTGGTTTTGAATATTGTAATTGAAAGGGCATTTCTGATGTCAGGTGGCAGTTGGTTCCACAGCTGAGGGCCAGCAACAGAAAAGGCTCTGTCACCTTTTTGCTAAAGCCGGGACCTTGGGACATGGAGAAGACCTTGGCTGAAAGATGAAGGGACCTGGGGGCTACATGGGGATGGATGATACCAGCTATGTAGCTAGGGGCCAGGGCGTGAAGAGCTTTAAAAAACCATCAGCAGTATTTTAAATTGGCTTTGAATTTGCACATGGTTCGTCTTATAGAATATTAAAAACACCACATAAACATTAACATTCAAATTAGATTTTCACCACAGGGGGAGATTATTGAGCATTAGTGTTGTCAGGTTCCCACTTTATATTAACTCTTTCCTCTCCAGTGTTTTTGAAAAAGTTGTCAGCATTTTTGATCATTTTCACAAAACTTTCATGCCCCCCAGAATATTTTATTGTATGAATATCTGAATATGCAATACATCAAAAGAAAAAACAGACACTCCGCTTTAAAACAAACCGACTTTATTCAAGCTTCATGCTTTTTTTTTATCAATGTTTTTTTTTAATCAACATTCGAATGTGGGTAAGTTTCATAAAAATGAAATAAAAATAAAACATTTTTGAGCAAAAGGCTGAGAAAAATCTTGCTTTTGTCAAATACTACGTCTGGATCGGATTCACAACGATGATCCAAACATAGATGGAGTAGATTGAGTTGATTATCAGCCTCAAAGCTACACAGTCCTATAGCTCATCCTGGGTCGACATTTTATTCAATAATGTTATGGCAGTTTTGATTTATATGATGTTTATTGTTGATGATTGTGTTATTTTATTGGTATTTGACTATATATTATTCATAATATTGTGTCCATCAAAATTTAAATCAAAATATTTAAGAGTGGATAAATTATACTGATCGGTTTTAGGAATCAAAATAAATGACATTATTCCTAAAGATACTGAATATAATTACTTGGGATGGTAAAATATGTTCTCAGAACTGTGCACTTTTTTTTGGGCAGGTTGTGGCATGAGTCACAGCATTTTTTGGCTATGAGTGAAATGCAGGACTCTGAAACGGGCTCATGGGCTGGAGAGTACTCTGAAGCTGGCTCAGGGGAGGACTCTGAAATGGGCTCAGAGGTTGGAGTCATCACTGGTCAGGGGCTGGAGTGGCTGTGTGTGTGGCCCAAACACACATAACGGCAGCCACAGTGAGGACCACTTTTCGATCCCACCAGGGCAGACAGGAAGGACAGGCTCTGGAATTTCACTCACTGGAGCGGACTGGGAAATTTCACTCACTGATAACATGTGATGCATTGAGAATCTGTTTATAATCAAATCATCACCCTCTAAATTGTAATCGAACCGTGAGGCAAGTGAAGATTCACACCTCTAGCTACCAACATCCTCTCCCCGTCCCATTTAGGTTTTTTTGTTGGCTTGACTCTGGAATATTCAATCTCTTTGTAAAAGCCTTGAAAACATCAGGCATAAATGTTACATACAGTGGATTCAGAAAGTATTAAAAACCTCTAATTTTACTTTTTTTTTGTTTTGTTGCAAGCTTATGCTAAAATGTTTAATTTTTTTCTCTTCAATCTAACTGTACACTCCATACCCATTAATGACAAAAAAGAGAAAGAAAACAAACTGCAATATCAGTTTGTGACAAAGAAAACTTTAGCTCAGATGCATCTCATTTCTCTACAATCTGGAAAAGGCTACGAAAATGCTTCATTGAAGGTTCTGGCTTCCATAATTATTAAATGTAAGAACTTTGGAACAACCAGGGCTTTTCTTGGGATGGCCGCCCTGCCAGACAGGACAATGACATTAAAGAGATAGTTCACCCAAAAATGAAAATCAGCCCATGATTTACTCAAGTCATTATAGGTGTATATGACATTCTTCTTTCAGACGAATACAATCAGAGTTATATTTAAAAAAAAATGTCTTGGCTCTTCCAAGCTGGCATTGAATGATTGTTTCTGTTTTGAAGTCCATAAAAGTACATGTATCCATCATAAAAGTGCTCCACACGGCTCGCAAGTACACAGTACGCAAGTCGACTTACTGCAAAAGAGTAACCCCTGACGCAATATACAGGAGTGCCTTACGGTGAATATCTGCTGGCACGGAGTGCGTGGAGCAGAACAGACATATTCAATTAAATTAGCTTCATCTGAAAAAAAAAAAAAAATCTGTCAGTTTTTTTCTATTTAAGATTTTCATCTGTCCGGGCTCAGAATTTTGCCCGAACCAAGAGTATCCCCCCCGTGATAGGGATTAGTCTAGAACTAGACTGTATTGCATTATAGATTGTGTTGACGTCTAATAAGAGTTTTTTATTAAATCAAAAGTGAGGAGATGGGGTGATGGAGGGATGCTAAGAAACTGTCAACGAAAGGAAGGTGAGTCAGCTGTATATAAACACTCCTCCTGTTGTTGATTGAATTGATTAGTTTAGTATGCTCCACTCGTGTTTAATTAGGTTTTAATTATCTGGACGTGCTCCACTTGGGTTTGATTAGGTTACATTAGGCTTGTTTGAGATGAGCGAAATCTGCGCATAACCGATCACCGGTGATCAGCGCGAGATGCATTCCGGTTAGAAAAGTGTCCGAGGGCGGTCCGCCTTGCTCTGATGTCATGCTGACGTATGTCAAAAAACTCTCGCGAGCGAAAGGCGGATGTGTCGGATTCTGCAGTTGAGCGCATTTGCTCTCCACCGACTGCGCGGAGCAAAAACATGATGGGAAACGACTTGCTGACGACACAGCTTAATGCTTATTGGTTTAAACAACCGTGATGTATGGTTCTTTTTTTTAAATGTTTGATTTTAAAACTCTGAGATCATGTTTTTATGTGTGAATATTCCCAAACTCTCTAACAAAGGCGATCTCTCTGTGGGTTATGTGATTGTTGTCATATTTATAAAAAATATAAAATATATATATAAAAACATGTATGTAGGCCTAATTAAAGTAAAAATGATTGATAAACAAGTCTTTCAAATGGAAATAAATAACAAAAACTTTGGGTGTCTTGTTCATAATATTTATTTTCATATAAAAGTAACAGAACTTAAATTACATCCAGTTTATCAGCAACAAAGCGCACAAGTGTGAATCCCGCGATATCCGCCTTTGATCTCGCAGGTGTCTGATCCACTACGAGAAGAGAGAACTGTCCAGCTTGCCTGCACTTTTTTCACTCCTCCCCTCACTGCAGCCGCCTAGTCTTGGGTGAACTGCAGGCAAGGCGGGGCACATCTCAAACAAGCCTATTATCTGGCATGCTCCATTGTTTAGATAGGTTTAATTATCTGAACATGCTCCTCCCGAAATTAGTTAATAAAACTTCACGTTGTGAACCTCTTGTCACACTCTGAACACTGCAATTACTTCCACAATGATTTTGTAAATAACGTTTCAGGTCTATTAAAATGTGGAACTCTTCTCACACTAAAGACACTTTAAAGGCCTCTCTGCACTGTGATGCCTCATGTGAGTCTGAAGGTTTTCTTTAAAGGGTTAGTTCACCCAAAAATGAAAATTCTGTCATTAATTACTTACCCTCATGTCGTTCGACACCCGTAAGACCTCCGTTCATCTTCAGAACACAAATGAAGATATTTTAGTTGAAATCCGATGGCTCAGAAAGGCCTCCATTGGCACAATGCACTTTACAAAGTCCATCTCACTACAGTGGGTCTACAATAACTTTATAAAGCGACGATAATAGTCTTTGTGCGCAAAAAATCCTAAATAACAACTTATATAGTGATGACCGATTTCAAAACACAGCATCATGAAGCTACACCTTCATGTATCTTTAATGTATCATATCGTTGGCTATGCATCGAGATGCGTATCGCATCGGCCTCAGTTATGGAGATGTACATCCCTAGTCTAAGGTGAAAAGACAAATACAAGTTAACACCAGTTGTGCTAGTCCATCCTGTCTTAATAAATGATGGCAAACAAATTTGGCTGTGGCAGTGTATAAACATTGGACAGAGGGAGAATGGGGCTCTGACAAAATATGCTGCTGTGACAATGGAGAAAGTAAAGGTAGAGAAAGAGGGCTTCTGCGGGAGAAATCACCACTGAGATCATGATGACATTTAAATATAGAAGAGGGAGAGCTCACTGACAGGAAGAGAAGAAAGCAAAGGTAAAACGGAAAAAGAAAACCATTATAAAAGCAGGAGTAGCAGGAGGGAAAAAGGTTTTGAATTACAAACAAGCATGTTAGCCTGGAAGAGTATGGCTACTTAAGAATTACATGAATTGTGCTCATGCAGGCAACAGACGAGCAAGCTGCTATTTAAAGTGGAATTGATTATGGCTGCTGACATTTTAGTTGACACTGTTATTTCAATTACTAAAACTAAAGTTGTAGAACCCTAAAAATTTATATAAACATATGTTTAAGATAAGAAAAACTAAATTGAAATTAACAGTAAATAAAAAGTTTGGAACAAAATGTAGAGTTCCCTTTCAGTCAGTCACTACGCGTTACGTCAGTAACAAAAACAAAACAAAATGGGGGTTTCGCTAGAAAGCTATTTGCATCGCAAACTCCGCCCACCCACGTGGGTATATAAGGAGGCATGAGTGCAATCTCGCATTATGTTTCTGTTAGTGTGCTTTACTATCGCCTTCTTGTTGACAGTGACCTCTCTCAGTGGTTTTCAGCGGAATTTCACTGTCCCATCTGCTGTTCTGTGCAGTGATCTGCATGCGGCTCGAGTCTCTCCCCTGCATCCTGAGTTTTTCTCTCCCTAATGCTGCGTTCGCGGATGCGAATAGAGCGTCTGGAGCGAGTGATTTCCATGTTAAGTCAATGTAAAGACCTGTTGACGCGTCTGGAGGTCCTGCGGCGGGATAGACACGTTTAGAGCGGTGCGATGGACGCGATTTTGCCGCTTTCGCGCAAATTGAGCGTCTTGCGCGAGTGATTTTATTCTGTGCATTCACACCTTTGAAGCAAATTCACATCTGGGGCCTAAGTTGAAAAATTGGAACTTTGGCGTCTATTCGCGCCGCGTTAACCAATCAGGAGCCTGCTTGCTGCTATCACGTGGTAAAGTCAATAGCAGATGAGAAACCCAGCGTAATTTAAAAAATACTACTGTTATTGTGTCACAAAATGTAGTTTTAAGACCTTTTCATCCGAGAATGTAGTTGTTTAACCTGTTAGCCCACAGCAGTGCGCGGGCGGAGGGGGTTGACGTAAGTGGGCGTGTCTGTACTTTTTAACTTTTTTTTATAAAAAATATTCAATCAACTATCGAATAGGGAACGAGGGTTACATACGTCACCGAGACGTTTTCTGTAGGCTTTTATTGAGCTGAGCAGGGAGACCCTGGCTACACTGTGTTTAGACATATTTTTAGTGTTTATATTAAATACTGTTCATATGTTTTTTTAAACAATATCTAATATCAAAATCTATTATACATGTGTAAAAAGTCTGTTTTTCAATAAAGTACAATATTTGCCACTGAGATGAAGTGAAGAAATCTAACATACTTGAAATGTATACTTCAATACAGAGTAAATATATTTTGTTACATTCCATCACTGGTTATTCTGAAAACAAACTAACAAAATTTCTTGTTACAATAATAACAAATAGTTGGTAACTGCATCCCGGGAGTTCTTCAATAGGCAGTCTGGATTTGTCGCCTAGCAACTGTGACAGCTGCCATTGAGGAGCTGCGGTAATGTTTATATTGGACTTTAAAAAAAGTTATATTCAAGTACCTAAAAACAAAACAGGGTTGAAAACGTCTCGGTTACATATGTAACCTTCATTCCCTGAGTAGGGAACTAGATGCTGCGAGCCATGGGATGTCATGTATGCTTGATATCAGCATACCATGTGCTATTTCATCAGATTGATCAGACGAAGGAAGCTACTTATCAGAGGTAAGAGATTGGCCAAGGTTACATACATAACCGAGAAATTCCCTTTCATAGGTTCATTCAACACTGCGAGCCACTGCTATGGGAACGATATAACACAGATATAACACCTTCACATACCTGAGAGCAGCTGGAAGACCAGGGAAAGCGTCGTTTCTAGCAGACAAAACCTGGGAGCCAGGAGCCATCCTCATGTCCAGACCGTAGAACTTGATAAAGGTGTTAGGAGAGGACCATCCTGCCGCAACACAAATATCCTCCAGGGAAGAGACTTTTAAAAGAGCCTGAGAAAAAGCCATTCCTCTGGTGGAATGAGCACACACACCTAGAAGCGAAGCCAAGCCACGCACCTCATAGGTCGCAGAGATAGCCTCAATCACCCAACGAGACATTCTCTGTTTGGTGACAACAGCTACTTTGTTTTTACCGCCAAAATGAACATCGACATAGATCTTCAATACCCTCACCGGACAGAGGCCATGAGGCCACACATTACTCCCAGTCTCCGAGTCAGGGGGAGAAAAAGTCTCCAAGACCACTAGCTGGGAACTAAAGGAGGTCGAAGCAACCTTAGGAACATAACTTGGCCTGGGTCGTAACAGGACTTTAACCAACCCGGGGGCAAAATCCATACAAGAAGGGCGGACTGAAAGAGCCTGTAATCTGTTAGCCTATTCTCTTAAAGGAGGATACTCCAGAAGAACCATTTTAAGGGTTAAAATATTTTCTGACACTGACTCAAAGGGGTCGCCTGCTAAACCTTCAATGATGATAGAAAAATGGAATCCCAAGAGGCAAACAGCTTCCACTTCAAAGCATACAAGTGTCTCGTGGAAGGGGCCCTAGAGTTAAGAATAGTATCTGCAATCTCAGCAGAAAACTACAAACTCTACAATGGGGGGCCTGGATTCAAGGACGAGTGAAGGAATCAGGAACTGGTGTTGGGGGCCTGAGAATAGGGTTAGGCCTTAGCCATCTGTCTGCGTTGGTGCGAACGACCCGGATGGCGAGTCCTAGGACCCCAGTCTCGGCAAGGGGGGCTCCATAGGCGATGGCTCACTACGCTTTACCTCACGGGGCAATGTAGAGAGGATGAGCGTGAATGAACTGATGGTGATTGTCGTTCGACCTCCCTGAACCTGCGGGCCATTTCAGGAAAGATGTGTGTGTGTGTGTGTGTGTGTGTGTGTGTGTGTGTTTGTCTTGAGGAACAGCTTGACAGCTCAACATTTAATATTTCTTTATTTATTTAAAACATATTTTTATAATTTATATGATTTTTTAAATTATATGAAAGAGTAGAAAGTTTCAATACTTTTCAGATGAATATATTAGATTTTGGTCTGTTTTCATTTATATCTATGTATTTCCGAAAATGTGAAAAAACTAAAATCCAGAAAATCACATTGTATGATTTGCATTTTATTGCCTGACATAAGTATTTAATACATCAGAAAAGCAGAACTTAATATTTGGTACAGAAACCTTTGTTTGCAATTACAGAGCTCATATGTTTCCTGTAGTTCTTGACCAGGTTTGCACACACTGCAGCAGGAATTTTGACCCACTCCTCCACACAGATCTTCTCCAGATCCTTCAGGTTTCGGGGCTGTCACTGGGCAATACGGACTTTCAGCTCCCTCCAAAGATTTTCTATTGGGTTCAGGTCTGGAGCCTGGCTAGGCCACTCCAGGGGTCTCATTTATAAAGCGTGCGTACGCACAAAACAGGGCTGGAAACGTACGTACGCCAGTTCCCACGCAAAGGTTGTGATCTATAAAAAACAAACTTGACGGGAGAATGTGCGCACCTTTAAGCAAACTTTGAGCCGTGCGTACGCACATTCTGGAGACAAAGGGAATTGGCGACACAGATGGTGAGGTCGTGAACTGAAGTTAGATTGTAGAAAATAAATGTGAGAAGAACGATTATAAGAATTAATGACAATTAATTTTCCTCCATTTCATACGTTATATCCACATTATCATGAAGATTAAATCCAACAGTGTTATTTGTGCCTATTGTTTTAGGCTATATACATCTAGTAAAATCCAGACGTAATTCAAAATGTATTTTAAAAAAATGTGCATGCATGAACTCTTTTACTAGAGTGAGAAAATTAATGAAGTAAGAACAATTTAAAACTGTTTTCATATTGATATACACATTTACATTAATGTTCCAGTTTCATTAATGGCGCTATGCACTGAAAGTCATTACTCAGAATTTAAACAAAAATTATATGAATTTAGATAGACATGTGCGACTTTTGATCACTTTTCCTGTGACATGCTGTTTTAATGACAGAAAGAATTAGCTAATTCCAAAAACTCGTCTTTAAACTAAACGGCAGATCTCATGTTATGACAAAATATGTTTTAGCGAGAACGATGATCAGTGACGCACACTTAATTCGATATCACAGACACTGCAGGATTCGGTGGTCGAACGGTCCATTATCCAGCTTGAATATGTCCAATGATAATCTTACTGTACAACCACAGCTGCACGGACACGGAGAGTAAAGACATCTTCACAAAATGATGAAAAATACCACTGTATTTGAAGGATACAACTTGAGGAAAAAATTAAGATTTGCACGTTTCTTTTTTTTTTAAATACTTAGTCAGACGATTGTATTTACGTTGCAATAAATAAGTAGGCCTATCTGTTTAAATTAAAATAGCCTAAACATCCTATATGTTCACATTATCAGCAAAACTGCATGAATTTGAGTTCAAGGGTTTAGAATTAACAAAATATTTTTAATTAAAATAACATTTGGCCCGTGGAAATGAATGAATAAACTTTATTTTAATAAAATATCTGAGAAGTATTTTATATAATTTAGTTTTTCTGGATATTTTGATGTATTTATTCTAAAACATAAAAAAAGATATTGGATGATGATGAGGATTTCAAAACAAGGCATCATGAAGCTTCGAAGCGTTATGAATCAGTGAGTCAAATCATGATTCGGATCGCGTGTCAAACCGCCAAACTGCTGAAATTTGGCGATCCAAACCGCTGAATTGACTCACTGATTCATAACGCTTCGAAGCTTCATGATGCCTTGTTTTGAAATCGTCATCACTATATAAGTCGTTATTTAGGGGTTTTTTGCGCACAAAAACTATTGTCGCCGATTCATAAAGTTATTTTAGAACCACTGTAGTGAAATGGACTTTGTAACGACGTCTTTAGTACCTTTTAAGGGTCTTGACAGTGAACCATGCATTGTGGCAATGGAGGCCCTTCAGAGCCATCAGATTTCAACTAAAATATCTTCATTTCTGTTCCGAAGATGAACGGAGGTCTGACGGGTGTCGAACGACATGAGGGTAAGTAATTAATGACAGAATTTTCATTTTTGGGTGAACTAACCCTTTAAACTACATTAAGTTAAATTTCATTTAATCAGAGCGGTGCGTATGGATTTTAGACACATTGTGTTTGCTCCGTTCATGCAATAAATGTGCGTCCTTGAATAAGCAGGGTTTTACTTCAACTGCTCTGGTATGACCCATTTCAGTATTTATTTTATATAAAATAACCATTACGTTTCCACGCAATGAAAACGTTTTATTTCAACAGTAGTGACCACGATGACTTGGCAGTTGACAATGGCTTGAGCGGTTTGACTCAGAATTATTCCTGTCTCGATAGAGAGCTGTCATCTGCTCATGTGATAGCAGTGGCCGTCCTGAGGAGAGCTCAAACGTGGGCTGCTCAAAAATGTGTCAGTAAGAGCTACGAACGGAGCGCGAGCGCAATCCAGTGAAAGGTGGTAAAGAGTCTCCATTAATTCATGCATGTAGTATAATCTAATGTTTGAAAGACTTTAAAGACACAAACATTTAACAGTTTGATTTAAATTATGTATTATGTTATTAAGTTGCTGGCTGTTTTATTTGCTCACCGAAGAAGAACAAATGTAGACACCAGCAGTAACTCTATCAAGCTGTATTAGTAGGATACATTTTTTATTAGTAAGCAGGTGTTGACATATGACTGTGATATTTAGTGGCATTTGTGTTCAAGAACGTTAACAATATAATAATATTGTTTTCAACCCTCTGAATTTTTGGGCGAACCATTTCTTTAAGTGATGCTGTACTAACAGTAACTACCAAGCAGTAAACATGGAAAAATGTATCTACATCAACTACAGTAATGCATCAAGCAACAATTACAGTAATTACAAACAATTTATTAACAGTCTGTCCTTGTGTGTGTGCGTGTGTGTGTGTGTGTGTGTGTGTGTGTGTGTGTGTGTGTGTGTGTGCTAGTGTCTTAGATTGTCATAAAAGCTGTGGAAGTCTTTTGGTATGACCTCCTTGAGGTCTTGGAGGTGTCTGTATTTCATCTCCTTTATCTTCAGGCTCTCTGTATAGAGTGGAGTGACTGAGGTGGTGTGTTGTAGTTGGTGCTTTGAAAATGGAGTCCAATCAGCCGAGTGCTGGATCTTGAAGTCCATGGTGCCATTAATGTTGTACCTAATAACGTGCAGAAATAATGATTAGAGAGATTTTGAACACGACTATTTACACAGCGTCATTATAGTTTGTATTTTATGTAAACCGTTTTAATATTACATTTAAAGGGCATATTGCAGGTTACATTTTTTTCAAAATGAATATTTAACATTGCATTAAAATGCCATATGAAAAGGTAATGCAGAATTTAAAATGTTTTAAAAAGACATAAGAGCACAAATTTAGTAGATAAAGTGGCCTTTTCGTTGGCGGTTTGTAAAAAAACTAGTGCTAGGAATCGATTAAAATTAAATTAATTAATCAAAAAAAATCTGTAATTAATTGCCAGTATTTAATATTTTTGGAGTTTTTAATATTTTGACATTGTATTAATTTCAGTTACTCTCCAAATTAATGTAGAAACAATTTAAAGACAGCATATTTTAAATATGTGTTGTAATGGCATCTTTTTATGAATGAAGGCCAGTATCAGTGATACTAATGTCTCTATGAAACATTAATTACATTATATTACAGTATAAATGAAAGCTACCAATTTCAACATTTATTAGGCTTTAAAAAACAACTTTTAATTGAAGTGAACTTAAAACAATCTTTACATAAACCCATTATAATAAATGTTATATTTACCTGTGGCCTTCCCTGTTAGACATACACAGAAATGTAAGTTACCAACACCTTTCTTGACTGCATAAATAATAAATTAATATACAGTGAGGAAAATAAGTATTTGAACACCCTGCTATTTTGCAAGTTCTCCCACTTAGAAATCATGGAGGGGTCTGAAATTATCATCGTAGGTGCATGTCCACTATGAGAGACATAATCTAAAAAAAAAAAAAAATCCAGAAATCACAATGTATGATTTTGTAACTATTTATTTGTATGATACAGCTGCAAATAAGTATTTGAACACCTGTCTATCAGCTAGAATTCTGACCCTCAAATAATTGTTTGTCTGCCTTTAAAATGTCCACCTCCACTCCATTTATTCTCCTAAATTAGATGCACCTGTTTGAGGTTGTTAGCTGCATAAAGACACCTGTCCACCCCATACAATCAGTAAGAATCCAACTACTAACATGGCCAAGACCAAAGAGCTGTCCAAAGACACTAGAGACAAAATTGTACACCTCCACAAGGCTGGAAAGGGCTACGGGGAAATTTGCCAAGCAGCTTGGTGAAAAAAGGTCCACTGTTGGAGCAATCATTAGAAAATGGAAGAAGCTAAACATGACTGTCAATCGCCCTCGGACTGGGGCTCCATGCAAGATCTCACCTCGTGGGGTCTCAATGATCCTAAGAAAGGTGAGAAATCAGCCCAGAACTACACAGGAGGAGCTGGTCAATGACCTGAAAAGAGATGGGACCACCATTTCCAAGGTTACTGTTGGTAATACACTAAGACGTCATGGTTTGAAATCATGCATGGCACGGAAGGTTCCCCCTAATTAAACCAGCACATGTCCGTCATAAGTTTGCCAATGACCATTTGGATGATCCAGAGGAGTCATGGGAGAAAGTAATGTGGTCAGATGAGACCAAAATAGAACTTTTCTTACTAATTCCAATAAACGTGTTTGGAGGAAGAAGAATGATGAGTACCATCCCAAGAACACCATCCCTACTGTGAAGCATGGGGGTGGTAGCATCATGCTTTGGGGGTGTTTTTCTGCACATGGGACAGGGCGACTGCACTGTATTAAGGAGAGGATGACCGGGGCCATGTATTGCGAGATTTTGGGGAACAACCTCCTTCCCTCAGTTAGAGCATTGAAAATGGGTCGAGGCTGGGTCTTCCAACATGACAATGACCGAAGCACACAGCCAGGATAAGCAAGGAGTGGCTCTATAAGAAGCATATCAAGGTTCTGGCATGGCCTAGCCAGTCTCCAGACCTAAACCAAATAGAGAATCTTTGGAGGGAGCTCAAACTCTGTGTTTCTCAGCGACAGGCCAGAAACCTGACTGATCTAGAGAAGATCTGTGTGGAGGAGTGGGCCAAAATCCCTCCTGCAGTGTGTGCAAACCTGGTGAAAAACTACAGGAAACGTTTGACCTCTGTAATTGCAAATAAAGGCTACTGTACCAAATATTAACATTGATTTTCTCAGGTGTTCAAATACTCATTTGGAGCTGTATCATACAAATAAATAGTTAAAAAATTAGATTATGTCTCTCACAGTGGACATGCACCTACGATGAAAATTTCAGACCCCTCCATGATTTCTAAGTGGGAGAACTTGCAAAATAGCAGGGTGTTCAAATACTTATTTTCCTCACAGTAGATTAATCATCATTTTTTCTGTTCCCATTGTTCTTTGATGAACATTAAAGTTGTGAACTGGCTTTTTTAATTTTTTTATACTGTCGTCTGAGGTTAACTCATGACGTTTGCGTGGTTTTTACATTCAAAAACATCATAATGAATAAGTAATAGGCTATTTTCTGCCATGGTTTTGAGGCTCTCTGAAGAAACGCTTGATTTTGATGGGCGTACCACACTGAAGACTTTAAAGTAAACGCCCACGGCTAGGATTGGATAAGATTTGCATATTTAATTAGCTTCAGCTCCCCTCAGTCGAATTGTTTTGAAAGCGTCTGAGGAATCGCTCACAGGACTCGCAAAATATCTTTATCAAACAAACACAATGATTCACCTCTCATCCACCCGCGATTGATTTAAAGGTTATTTTTTTATTACTTGGCTCAAGTGAATATAACCGCAAACCGTACACACACACACACACACACACGTGCTCACACGCAAGAAAGGAATTTTATTTCACTATTTAAGATAGCCCGTCGGCAGGCCGGTGATACATTTTGATAGCCCATCTGAAAAACAGTCTGACTAAAAAAAGTCAAGTCGGAGCCCTGGCCCATAACGATACAAGTCCGAGTATGATCACGAATTAAGCAATAACCGTTCAAATAGAGGATTCTCCAGCGTGTGACCGCGTGCTAAGGTATGTAATAAATAGATTTTAAACGATCAAACGAAACATAAAAAACATGTTTTACTCTTTGCCATTGATTTTACGTGAATACATTTCAACATTGATGAATAAAGTATGTACATTAACACAAATGCATACAGTCGCACACTTTTCAAAAAAGTCGCTGAATCAGCACAAAATAAACTCAAAACACAGAATTAATGAATAAAGGATAACATGAAACACAATAACACTATAGTGTCTGTGGTTCGGTCGCCGGCGGGAGACGTGATGGTCACAGATCCGTCAGAGATGCAGCTTGAAGAAAACGTGAACTGTATGGGCCTTATCTTGCACCCCGCGCAATTGACTTTGTACACCGACGCATGTGTCATTCCTATTTTGCACCCGCGCAAAGCGCGCTTTTCCCTCCACAGAAGCACGTCGCTAAACTAGTGAATAAACTTGCGCTACCTGGGCGGTTCAGCGCAAAAAAGGAGGCGTGTTCCGGCGCAAACAATCCCTGGTGCTATTTTGCTGTTGCATTAAATAATTGCGCCACTGACCAGAAAAAACCTAGTCTAAAGTCAGTGGCGCGTTGCGCGTTGTTCATTATGCTATTTAAAGGGCGCATGCTTGACCATAATGTATAGCGTGCACAACGCGCATACACTTTGCTCATGTAATCTACACAGATGCAACAGTTATTTTTGCAAATCATAAATTGTTACACTAAAAAATATTAACACATGAGATGACGGAAATCATTGTGGTGTGCCACGATTCACGAAGATGTGAAAAAATAGGCATAAATCTAGCTTACAAATTATTCAGGCTAATTGTAGTCTAATAATTAAGGAGACCTGTTTGCCCAATAGTGGCAACTTCTGGCAAGACATATATGTATATAAGGACATCTAACAAATTGGTTTGTCCGTCAAGAACCAGGAAAAAAAATCGGTGAGGGTGGACGCAGCGATGTCCTCTGCTGGCGTCAGTAGAGGCAGATCCACCTCCCGTTACACGGCGTGCCTGATTGATGCTGGCAAGCTTGGACTTTCCCCGTCTTCTGATGTCATTGTAGCGCTTGCGGCACTGGTGCGACGTCCTGGGGATGCCAGCTGATGAAACAATTGTGGCTATTTCCTCCCACGCCTGTTTAACCGACGCTATTTTTGGGTGGGTTTCTCCCATCCCCATACAACACAACTTCTCTGTCTTTTACTGCTCTTACAAGCACATCAGTCTCCTCGGCTGTGAACCGCTCCTGGCGTGCGCCTGGTAAATACGCCATAATAATAGCAATCCATAATGGAACTTGCGCACCTGCTTTTACAGGGAATGTTGGATGACGCTCTGATTGGTTTATTCACGTTACGCCCAAACCACACCTATGAACAATGAAGCTACTTCAGACCAACCCATTTTAGATTTGCGCCGGGCGCAAGAGCCATTTATCCCGCCGGGAAAATAGCAACAGCGCCGAGACCCGCCCACAAAGTTACTTGCGCTTCGCGCTTTGACACTTGCGTTTCAGATCGTTAAAATAGGGCCCTATGTCTTGTTTTTTAAACATTTGCTAACTACCAAATCAGTCGTGATGAGAAACCACTAATGTTTTATCACGTAACATTTAGTGTGGACTTATGCCTGATCAAAGCTTATTAGTTTCTGTTATTGGTAAATATCAATACTACTAGATGACCAATATGAGCTTTGCTATTGCCTAATACTTGATAAAAATCTGTACAGTATTGTGATCTGATCTGAGTGTTCATATCGTTAGCTAACGTGTATATATCATTAGCTAACACTGGTCTCTCACCGAGACACCTGCTCTGTTCTCCTCAGACAACAACTCAATTTATCTCCTCTAATCGTTGATCTGTCTAATCCTGGCCTGTCCCTAATTGTGCGTCATAATTCAGGGCTTGCAAAATCGCTCGCCCGACATTTTGATCATGCTGATTTGAGAAGTTTAGCTGATCGCACACTTAATGCTGAGCAGCGCAGAAGCTGTGCGTATGGAGAGCGGGAGCAGCGCACGCCCGTTGTGCTTTCACACCGCTGCGATAAAATAAGCGCTACTAACGCGTGCGTGTTTTAGCGATGCGTGGTTCTATATCCACTGATCGGGCAGGCCAAGTACTACAAAATAAATGACATTCAAATTAATTGCAATGAGAGATAAACCATTATTGTGTTTGTTTGGTAAAGACACAACTCTCATTTCATGGTAAAATACAACAAACGTGCATTACTTTTTTACTTCCATTTTCAACTCTTCAGAGAAAACCAATCATGAAAACATACACCTAGAACACTCCTAGAATCCTAGTGCTCATTATATAAAACACAAAGGAGTTATTTAAAAAAATATTAAATATTGGGTAACACTTTACAATAAGGTTCATTAGTTAACATTAGTCAACTACATTAGTTAACATGAACTAATAATTAACTGCACTTATAAAGCATTTATTATTCTTTGTTAATTTCATCATTTACTAATGCATTATTAAAATCTTGTTAACATTAGTTAATGCACTGTGAACTAACATGAACATGTAATTTTGCCAAAGAACTTACTACTTTACATTGTGTGTGTGAGAAAATATAAAGAGGTGCATGGATTTACACCAGTATTTCAGTTCTGCTGATCCAAACAAGACAGGTCAGGATAGAAATTTATAGAAATTTCCGTTCAGTTAGAACCAAATACATGTGTTTTTGATTGATATTTCGACTCCAGTTTCTACATAAAAATTGTCTTTTTTATTTGGGCTAGTTAAATTCTTCTCGCGCTACTAAAATCTCAAGAGTGCCTGCCTGAAGGGCTACCAGGCATTTTGAAATTTTGCGAGCCCTGTAATTGTATGGCTGTGGTCTTCCATATATGAGTATTAATAAACATTTTATAATTTCCTCAGCGTCCGAACTGTCATTGTGATCCATTGTTTTATTGTTGAAAATCACGGCACTCCCTCCCATTATGTCACTTCCGGTTTTGGCATTTTTAGATGCGGAAGTAAAATTCTCTCACAAAAACGACTCCAAAAGCCTTAGTAGCGTATTTATAAGTATATTTTAAAGAAAATCTAGTTCCTACTTAATTTTTCTATATATTGACTCTGGGGTCTCTAACCTGCAATATGCCCTTTAACAGCAAACAAATGCAACATCATGACTTGGGCTGGTGAGAGAGACATGATTTTAGTTTGATAGTTACCTGATGGCTCTGATATCATGGACAGGTGGGTCACCGAGTTTGATCCCTGGGTGGATAGACTCACAGAGGCTCAGTTTGGTGAAGTCTTGGAAGAAGTTATGGTCCACATATTTGACCTCATACGGGTTGGGCTTGGACCGTGCGGTCTTCATCAGGGCAACATATTGAGCTGGGACATAGATTTCCTGGTTTCTCAGACGTCTCTCGATGACACTGTGCACTGAGTCACATTCCATCTGTGTATGCCCCTTCTCCAGGAACTTCTGAATGACTACCTTCTTCTCCTCTGTGGAAAACTTCAGAAGAGCATTGTCAACCACAGAATTGTGGTTTTGGTACCCACAACCATCACTCCATAAAATGTACTTCTCATGCTCCTTATGTTTAGAGAGGAAATCGATGACACAGGATGCAAACTCACTGGCAGACAGAGCTCCCTCACCTTCATGCCAGACATAGCAAGTGGTGTTGCGTGTAGACATGTCATAAATGGTAAAGTTGTGGACAGTGAGTTTTGTCTTATAGTAAATAGCTGACACGTTCAATCTGGGGCAGAGGAGGGCTTGCAGATCCAGGCAGACTACCATGATTTTGTCACTCGCATCATTTTTGTCCTGCGCTTTTGCCGTATCGGCCTCCTCCTTTTTAAGAAAGTGGACCTGCCACTCATTATCTGGCAAGTTACCAGCCTTGAAGGAGTAGCAGGTGTTACACTGGTCCTTCTTTGGCTGGTAAAGACTCAGGTTCTGCTGCCTAAATTCTTCTGAGAATATCTGCCTTGAGAAGGGTCTCAGCATCTTTTCCTCAGCAACATGATGGTAGACTTTATACAGGTCCATCATGGACTGAAAGACAGGCTCCAGGTACAGTTTTGATGTTGACGACCTACAGAAGCGGGAAGGCACCTTAGGAAGATCCTGTAGAAAACTCTTCATAAACTCATGAGCCTCATGTCTGTGGCATGATGCTGCATTCTTCTGTGTATTTCCTGTTTCTTGCACCCAGTTAAGGGCAGACCATGCCCCTATTCCAAGCGTTGCCAAAAACAAACTCTTGCACACCCTCCTTCTCTGTCCATAAATTTCTAAAAAGAAAATAAGAGTAGATGACCTTCTTGAATTTTCAGACCCCCTTCTCCTCTTTACAGGGATGATGTCTACCAAGCCACGCACATACATTTTTTTTTCTTCCCAGTTCATGTTTTCCCAAAAACGTTTAAAAATGTTCCCCCTGTCTGCTTCCCCAATTGTACTGCAGTGAAGCTTGGAGGATTTCACACATGCAGCTGACTGGCATCTTGGTCCCATCACTCGGGGCTCCATGTTAACCTCTTCATTCCTGCTCATCCCAACATAGGGTTGTCCCATCATTCTTCTCCTTTTCTGCACACACTTCCAATTACTTATATCCTTCCTCTTTCTTCCTCCATCTGTACCATCCTCAGTGCCATCATAGGAATCTAAAAAAATACAACAAAAACATTAGTATGCATGTATATGTGTACTACTGCTGCGAAATGTGCCCATCTATCCATTCAACACTAATTACCAGTGAAATATCAATTCCTATAAAACCCCTGAACCATTCACACATTGTTCACTGCACCTAGTTCCATTTCAAATGTCTCTCTCGCTATACACTCTCCAGTATCATTAACTCATTCTCTTACTCTGAGCTGGGATAACCTCCCCCTCTTTTCCTTCTTTCTCTCTGTTGCTTTCTCCATCTGCACTTACTTTTAGTGTCTATAATTGGAATGAACTTTCTTGCCTCCTCATATAACATGCTGATCATCGCTCACATTTCCTCCATGGACATTGCTAATGTATAATAAAAATGGCAGTCATTTAAGCTTAGTTTGCCTAAATAGGTTACAGTAACATCACCCTTTCACACGTAAGATTAAAATATTCTAGCTGATCCTCCCAGCGGGAATTTAAGGCGACTGTTATTTTAGAACGTATCAATTTATTAACTCCATGGCAATGCATCATGCTTATCATGCGACACCGCAGCAACAATAGCATTGTATGACAGAAGTAACACTTATTTAGTTTTTTTTCCTTTTATTATTCAAAATATTCATAAATCATATATAAATCGGTTAGAATGAATGATTCAAATATTTCAATTGTTTCATTACCGGATGAAATGTTTTGAACAAATCTCTTGAATGAATGATTCAATGACAAATATATTTTTTAACAGTCACTTGTCGCCACATGGTGGTGTAACAATGTAACTGATATTATTTGAAGCTCAATGTTACTTTCAAAAGGTGATTACTATATTTATTTTGATCGCTACTGTAGACATCAGTGTTTATATCTGAACTATAAACTTTTATCCAAGTACTTTTGTGATTGCGTGGGTGTTTGAATTGAGAACTTTCACACACAATTAACAGATAAACCGCACGCTCCTATTTCAGTGTTGTTAAGTTGTGGATATTTTCAGCAAACAGTTTGCTTCATACATTCAGCATTAAAAAGGGAAACATTTGTATATGCATTTTAAATAGATTATGTTCTTCGTCCATGCAAGAAAAGCATGTCCCTGAATGAACAACATTGGCCAGTATTATGATTTAAAATCAGTCAGATCTAGAAACGCATCCTCATATTTACAGGTAAAGCGTCATATTACGGGTAGACTACTTTCTTTCACTTAATTTCTTGTCACATCTCTCGCCTACACTAGTCTCCTCAGCTAACTATTCCATCTATAAATCACATGAGAGTTAAGTTTGTAACCACCTAGGGCTAATTCTAAAACATATTTACCTTAGAAGAAAGATCACAGCTTACCTTAGGCGCGCTGTTGTTCATGGCACTTTTTAAAATGGGGACGAGTTACAAGGCTTTGCTGACAGCTTGAGGATCCAATGCAGTTACGCGGTTTAGTCACAAGCGCACTTTAATACTTTTCATTGGTCAAATAATTGTAAAACCCACAGACAGACGTAAAGGGTGACTAATAGTAATGATTTATGAAAAATACTAAAAATGACAAATCATAGAGATATGAGGTTTTCGCCTGACAGCAATTTTGTTGACTTGTGTACTTTATCCCAAATGTTTCCAAAAATGTTTAAACCCAGAGAAATCTGCTATTTTAACTAGAGGAATGGCCCATGTTACTGTGTCGCCTGTCAATGACGTCATATACACGTTACCTTAAATTTTACTTCCATAGAAAACATGGAAACACCAAAGACGCTTTAATAGGCCTATATAATGCGTTTATTAGACAGGTGAGCAACTTTTATAGACAGAAAACTAATAATTGCTGTATAGCGCAACATGGTTAGTCTTATTGTTTGAATCTCGTTTTTTGTTTAACCGCAAGTATAACATGTTTGTACCATTTTTTTTTATTTAACCAGAAAAGACTCTGAGATGAATAATCTATTTTACAGGAGTGTCCTGGCCAAAATGGGCAGCCATACATCAGTTTCATCACAAAATATTACAACACAAAACGGCCTAAAAACCACTTAAAACAGTTGCATATCGTTGAATCGGTATCCATTTGTCGAATAACTGTTTTAAAATTATCAAAAGACAGCAAATTTTGTAATTTCAATTTCGATTGCAGAAGATTCCAGTCATGGCTCAGAGACAACACTATTTTGTCACCCGGATAACATAGCCAAATCATAAAGAGCTTTATCTGTAACAACAGTAATACAGCATTTTCTCTGCCATACAATGTTTTAAAATGAATTGCATGCCATTTAGCAACACAAGTCATCCAGCTTTCATTAATATGATCTAAATCGATCTAGTTTACTGCAATGTGCACAAGTGTCTCATATGGCGCTTTTTCATTGCATGGTACAGTTCGGTACGGCTCACTTTTTGGGGCTTTTCCACTGCATGGTGCGGTTCGATATGGCTGCCAAAATAGTACCACCTTGGTTGAGGTTCCTATCGTGCCGTACCGATACTAAAAAGTGACGTGTAAACACTGCCTCTACCAATATATGCTTTTGTGATAGTGATATAGCGATTGAGACCCTAAAGACATTGCTAAATACAAGATTAGTTTACCCTTGTGCGCTGCGAGCAAATCAAAGATGTTGCCATGTGCGCTGTTGTACGAGTGCCTACTCTCTTTGCTGCCATCAGCCTCCTTCAATAAGCTTCTTCGTCTTGTAGTTAAAAACATCCATATGCAGAGAAGTAGAGGTGGCACAATTACAACAATCATTCTATAATCCCACTAGGGCTGTCAAAAAAAAATTTGAATTTCGAATATTCGTCGAATTTACAAAAAAAAAGCACATTCGAATGCAAAAACTGTACATGAGCAGTTTTTACGAATGCAAAAACCGATCACTACTATTAATGGCTGTATCAATATTACCATTATAATTATTATTATTATTTAATTTTTTTGTCCTCTTCCTGATCCTTTAATCTCCCCCTCATTCCGGATGAAATGAGTATATTTGTTAATATGTTTATCATTACTACTACTACTGCTAATACTATTATTACTATTTATCATTTCTTATTAATTTGATTCACCATTATTATTATTACTATTATTATTATTATTATTAATATTGCTATTACTTTTGCTGTTGTCACCTTCCTCATAACCCATTTTCCATTTCCATTTTTTTTTTTGGGATACCATTTCTATCTTCATCATAAATGACATTATTTTTGTCATTTAAAATTAGTATTATTTATTTTCTTTTTTTTTCTTTTTCTGGTTATGTCTGTTGTACTTTCCTACATGCTCCTTTATTCAAATATTTTTCCATCCCCACACCCAATTACACTCACAGTTACACACACACACACACACACACACACACACACACACACACACACACACACACACACACACACACACACACACACACACACACACACACACACACACACACACACACACACACACACATATATATCCAAATCTGACCATAATGTATGTTTTGTTGGTCTATGTAATTTTCATCTAATTTCTCATTTGTAAATATTGTACTTGTCTGTTTGCATAATAATAAATAAATAAAAATATTCATGACAACGATTGATTTCCTCTGACAGGTGCTTCAAACAGTGAAATTGCATACAATAAGTGAGAGATGCATTAAAGGGTCACTTCAGAGATTTAGCATTAGGCTTTGTATCAATAGAAACCCGGAAGTATATTAAAATTATGGTACTTTCCCCCCTCATATCCCCCTGAGATGAGAGAATTATGCATTTTATTTCTGGAAAAATTCCTCCGATGATGCAAATATCATAATTTTGCGTCATCTGAGGATTTTTTGGCCAGAGGCTAAAACTACAGCCACTAGATGGAGCTGTTCCGCATGTTATCAACCCGTCCATAGGGGAGAGATTCTCACCCACAGAATGTAAGACACAGACGGCCGCACGGACATTCATAATAAAAGAGCGCGATGCAGAGTAAAGTGAGTGTTTCAACTCTTCAATTAATTCCTGTGATAGTTTAGCTTCCATATGCGATCAGGAAACGTGCCAGACTGGCGCTTAACGTTACCTCAGCTCTGCTCAGCTCTTCGTGATGAATGAAATCTGACACTGCTGCGTCTGTGACGTGACTTTCGTTCGGCTCACTCACACTTTATTGAAAAGACACGTTCAGTTTTTAATTGTAGTGTTTATTCTCTAACTGGACGAAATTATTGTATTACTATGAAGATCAAAACGATGGTGTACGGAGTGGCCTCTAGGGCAGCGACGCAAGTGCATTCTGGGAGTTGTTGTCTTACATCCACATGAGACAAAAATACATTTTCTGTCTTTTCTCAGTCTAGAGGGCACCAAATTAAAAAATAATTTCACATTTCTACTGCATAAATGACCCAGTTTAAATACAAAGCTTAATGCTAAATCACTGAAGTTACCCTTTAACTGATCAAAAACTTTTTTTTGCTTTGCAAGAGTTTCTGAATTGGACATGTTCTATTCAATAGATCCTGACTCCTGACACAAACGCGATTCATGCACACTGTGAGTAACTGGTCTTTAAAGCCCTTTAATTGATCAAACAGCTTATAAAAAATCCACAAAATAAGCCTCAAAATGTAATTAAATTACAGCTGTCACTGCAGGTTATGCATGTATTTGTGTAATTTATGGTGAGCTTACATGTTGTTGCATGTATTGGTAATTGATTTGATACTTTAAATGAGAGTGAAATAAAACTGAAGGGACTGCTGCTGAAATTTGGTTGAAAGATGACCCTTTAAGAACATTGTGCATATGATAAAATAGTATGACATTCTATCATTCATTTCTACAGAGATGGACATTTGAATAAGGATCAAATGACTGAGTTCAGCTTTGAGAATGAAACTAACCTGTTTGTGTCTCAGTATCTTCCTCTTTTACTCTGAATGTTTCTTCAATCCTCATGTCTTCGCTCTCCTCTTTAATAAACGCCACCTTTGATTGTTCCTCAGTTTCTTCTTGTTTAACTCCGGATGTTTCTTCAATCTTCATGTATTCACTATCTTCTTTAATAAACGCCATCTTTGTTTGTTCCTCAATATCTTCTTGTTTCACTTTAAATACTTCAACAATCTTCATGTCTTCACTCTCTTCTTTAATAAACGCCATCTTTAGTGTGTCACATGGATCTCAGTCGCTTCACCAGGAGTTTTTCTGTTTGGACAATAGGTTAAGATTATGCTGAGAATAATTAACAGAAAGAAAAAATAATCCAAACTACTAAATATATGGGTGCGTCTCAATCAGCTCCCTAGTTCATTAGTCAGCACACTGGTAAGAGTCAGTCAGAGTGATTAGTCAAACAAAAATAATAATAAAGGAACAAAATATATAACGTTAGTACCTTCTTTACAATTGGTATATTACACTTTAAAGAAAACATTTGGAGTTCCGTTTATTAAAGTTGTCATTACGCATGCTTGTGTGTTGTGTTTGTTTTCTAGTTGCATTTACACTGTTTTGACCAGCATGTGTCGTCAGCGTGCGGCGATTCGAATCACTGAATCATTATTTTATCATTGATTTCAAAAAGCTCCGTTTCTTCACCACTATTTGCCAGTGACTGAATTCGTGTTTATGATGTATTCATTCACTATATGGGGCGAAATGAAGCGCACCTTTTCTGTAATTCATTTGGGGATGCGCTTTACTCACAATAAATAAAGTTTATTAACGTAAAATAAAGCATTATAATGTTACATTCAATAATGAATAATCGTATTGCATAATGTATAAAAACTACGATTTTGAATAAACGTTCTGCGTTGATTTAAACAACTTAAATGCTTAAAAACACTAACCTTTCTTCAGTCGAATCACAACAGACGCAGAAGCGCGGCGCAGGCTTATGACGTCATATATCCAGACCAAAATAAAAGTCCTGTTCACATGCTACTGTGTCTAAAATCACAAAAGTGCATAGAAATTTACACCGACTAATATATATATATATATACATATACATATACATATATATATACATACATACATACATACATATATATACAGATGTCAGTGGAAAGTACATTTACACTGGTTGTCCAATTATGTGCTGACAATATTAATCATATTATACCAATCCTCTCATGTGGCCTCATGAGATAGTAAAGTGTCCATTGAATACAAACTTCTGAATCTGGGTGGAAGTAGTAGGTCACCCAGGGTTGCCTACTGTTTTATATGTATTCATACATACTACTCTGTTGGTGTACTGTTTTTCACATACAATGAAGGGAAGTATTCTATTTCAAACTTAGCGATGAAGTATTGGAGGATTACGTCATTATGTAATGACATCATTAAGCAACTTTTAACAATAAATCAACCTACCTCTAGCAACTTCTGAAAATGATTTGGCAACAGTGTGCGAAAAGGAGAAACACACGGGAGGAGTGGTAAGCAGCAATTTACTTTAAAAACAGTTTTTGACTTGTCAAAGTAATTTTTTTGTATATCAGATGTAATGGCTGCTACATTAGGGTGACCAAATGTCCTTTTTTCCCAGGACATGTCCTGTTTTCAAGTCCTGTCCCTAATATAACAATTTTCTATCCATACAGAGGGGGCATACTTTAAATGAATTGAAATGAATAAGGAATCTTTGAGTAAACTTCGAGTATCATTTAAGTATCTCATTGCCGGGCCGAGTGTCCTGGTTTTCAGTAATCAAAATATGGTCACCCTATGCTACATCAAAACTGATCTTATTAAATAAAACTTAAACTTATTAAAAGATAAAAATATTTATGATGCATGTTGGTGATTTACCAATGTGTATATCCATGCAAATCATTTAGCTAAATATAACCCTGAATTGGTAAGTTAGTTCCCAGTTTATACTTCAATGTAATATTACGCAACTGGTTTAGTTAATTATATGTTTATTGAAGTTATTTGGACAGTCAAAGGTGGGTAGTAACAAAGTACATTTACTCCTTTACATTTACTGGAGAAATGTTTTGAAATATTTTTAGATTAGATTAGATTAGATTAGATTAGATTCAACTTTATTGTCATTACACAAGAACAAGTACAAGGCAACGAAATGCAGTTTAGGTCTAACCAGAAGTGCAATAGCAGCAAGTGCAGGATATACAATGGTTGCGTAAGTGCAGGACATAAAAATGTACTGAATATATATAAATATGTATAAGTAGAGAGATGGTTATTACTATAAGCAGAACTGAATTTACAGATGAATATATACAGTGAATAAATATACAGATGGCTATTACTATAAACAGAATTTACAGGTGAATATATGTACTAGAATATAATATACAGATGGCTATTACTATAAACAGAATTTACAGGTGAATATGTACTATGAATATAATATACAGATGGCTATTACTATAAACAGAATTTACAGATGAATATGTACTATGAATAAATATACAGACGGCTATTACTTTGAACAGAATTTTACAGTTAGAGGTATACAATAATATGTTAGGCTAATATGAGGAATATAGCAGTGGATTAAGTTAGTACAATAAATTATGGACAGAGCTATCCGAAAGAAAGTGTAAAAGTGCAGTGGAAAGTCACTTTTACTTTTAAGAGTAGATTTAATTGTGGGTAATTTTACATTAACCCAAGTACATTTATAATAATAAAAAAAGAAAACTGTACTATTATGTTTTATGTATTTTGTTAACTGTTTCTATGTCTCTTCTTTTGTTTTCTGTCTTTTAAGTCATCAAATCGCTGCTTATTTGAATTGTGTCAGTGGTTAATGGACACTAAGTTGGCTGTCCTTTTAAAACACCTCTTCCACTGTCGTACTGTTCCAAACACCAGATGAAAAGTGTTTTCTTAGTACTTTTGAGTGTTTCTTTCAATTGTTTGACTTATTTAGAATGTGGTAGTAATGTAGGAAAAACCTAACCGTTTGTTTAAAACGTTTATTTTATTTTAAACCTTTGATTTAACGATGGTTAGTTATATTGCGGTTTAATTTCATTAGATTGGTTTTGTATTGTATTTTCCTTTGCTTAATATAAGAACGTAAACAGCTACATTTGAATGATTAGACAATGTCAAAATAAAGAGTTTTGCGTTCAAAGGCATGTAAAGGGAACCACTGACACAGAGAAGAATACAAATAGATACATAGAAAAGAGACCGTATTTCCTCTGTGCTGTGCTTCCACAATAAATTAATTATATTTTTAAAAAATACTACTCAGATTTGTATACTTCAGAGTTTCCACATGTAATGCTCTTATGTCAACATTTCTGGCTAATTTAAATTTGCACAAGATCAAAAGAGTAATCTGGATAAACCTTTACAACTTCAAGAGGTAGAGGATTCAATCAAAGCCATGCAGAGTGGTAAAGGCCCGGGACCAGAAGGATTTCCTGTGGATTTCTATTAAAAAAAATATTCTCTAAACTGTCTCCTTTACTTCTTAGTATGTTGACTAGTCGAGAAGTCGAGAGATCGACTACTTCAACCACTAGTCGGCACTGTTGGAAACAATCGACTACTCGAGCATGCATTAACCAAGTAATTCATCAAGGATGACAAAAATATCGTAATTTGCCAACTTTACAAGAATGCTTTAAAATACAGCAGTATGCCTACGACAGCTCTGCACAACAAACTACGATTGAAACATCCAACAACAAAGGCAAATGTTAGTGTTACGAAGCAAATGAGCATTGGTGAATCCTGTAAACGCCGGATTATAGAGCAGATCGGTAATAACAGATTTACTAGTGGATTTTATAGTAAAGCCCTGCACGGGCCTGAGACACTCAGGCCCTAGCCCGTCCCGTGTCCGACAGCTTATCAAACTCTCGGCCTGAGTCCGACTGGAGCCTGTGTTTTTAAAAAAAAAGGTTTTATCCTCACTATTACACACTGTTGCAGCTATTAATCTAGTTCAGCTTTGTTTTTAATGTCAAAGTAGTTATATTTTGTTTAATTTCTTTATTAACATCACAATGTTAGTTTAAACGTTTTGCCTACTATCTCCACCACAGTAAAAAGGCATTTTTGACAAGTTGAGGCAGGCTGATGCTGGTCGCAAAGGCGCTCGCAAACGAAACAGGCTATACGATCTTAACTAATAAACAAAAAAAAACAAAAAAAACATGCAGGTTGTCTTACCTTACACCTCTCCACAAAGCGAATATAAATCTGATCTTCAATTCCTGCTTTATATGCACATTTAGTTCACGTCAACGAAAGCAACAGATAGCCTATGAGCTGCATTTTACAGGTGCTGGTCATATAATTAGAATATCATAAAGTTTATTTATTTCACTAATTCCATTCAAAAAGTGAAACTTGTATATTATATTCATTCATTACACACAGACTGATATATTTCAAATGTTTATTTCTTTTAATTTTGATGATTATAACTGACAACTAAGGAAAATCCCAAATTCAGTATCTCAGAAAATTGGAATATTACTTAAGACCAATACAAAGAAAGGATTTTTAGAAATCTTGGCCAACTGAAAAGTATAAACATGAAAAGTATGAGCATGTACAGCATTCAATACTTAGTTGGGGCTCCTTTTGCCTGAATTACTGCAGCAATGTAGAGTCGATCAGTCTGTGGCACTGCTCAGGTGTAATGAGAGCCCAGGTTGCTCTGATAGTGGCCTTCAGCTCTTCTGCATTGTTGGGTCTGCCATATCGCATCTTCCTGTTCACAATTTTCTATGGGATTAAGGTCAGGCGAGTTTGCTGGCCAATTAAGAACAGGGATACCATGGTCCTTAAACCAGGTACTGGTTGCTTTGGCACTGTGTGCAGGTGCCAAGTCCTGTTGGAAAATGAAATCTGCATCTCCATAAAGTTGGTCAGCAGCAGGAAGCATGAAGGGCTCTAAAACTTCCTGGTATACGGCTGCGTTGACCTTGGACCTCAGAAAACACAGTGGACCAACACCAGCAGATGATATGGCACCCCAAACCATCACTGACTGTGGAAACTTTACACTGGACCTCAAGCAACGTGGATTGTGTGCCTCCTCTCTTCCTCCAGACTCTGATTTCCAAAGGAAATGCAAAATTTACTTTCATCAGAGAACATAACTTTGGACCACTCAGCAGCAGTCCAGTCCTTTGTCTTTAGCCCAGGTGAGACGCTTCTGACGCTGTCTTTTGTTCAAGAGTGGCTTGACACAAGGAATGCGACAGCTGAAACCCATGTCTTGCATACATCTGTGCGTAGTGGTTCTTGAAGCACTGACTCCAGCTGCAGTCTACTCTTTGTGAATCTCCCCCACATTTTTGAATGGGTTTTGTTTCACAATCCTCTCCAGGGTGCGGTTATCCCTATTGCTTGTACACTTTTTTCTACCACATATTTTCCTTCCCTTCACCTCTCTATTAACCCTCTGGTGCTCTTCGGTAATTTCTGACCGGAAAATTTTCTGTTTTGAAATGTTAAAAATCACAGCTTTGTCGGAATGATATGAAATTTGGTGACAAAAAATTGGGGTCATGATTCGAGCATGCTAATTGGTCGTAAAAAAAAAAAGTAGCGTTCATTGTCTTCAGTCAAAAATGACCGACCATAGGAAATTAATGGGAAATCGGCAAAAACACAAAAATTCACAGAATATTTGTGTGTACAATCTACAAATCGGCCACAATGCTGAAAAAAAGTACACAGCTGTAAAGGGGTGACACTCTAAAACATCAAGAGTGTGATATTGACACATCCACTCACACGCACACTTATAAACACATACACATCTATGAAAAACTGAACCTATGAACCACATTTGGAATTTTTTAAATCACAGCTTCATCGAAAAATATGAAACTTGGTGACTTTTCCAGCATTAGGTATGTTAACACACAAAAAAATTGAGGGCATGATTCGAGCATACTGAGTGGTCATAAAAAATTACTCCCACTTCTGCTCTTTCGTCAAAAATGACCCCCATTGGAAATTAATGGGAAATCTGCAAAAACACACACAAAAAAACTTTAAAAAGTCTTTGAGATTCTTTAAATATATATTCAAATCCATCAGCAAAAAAATCATTAAATGTGTTCAAAACAGAACTAGGGAATTCTCCATAGAGACCTCTAGTGAATACACCCATGGTTGCATGATTTCTTAAATAATTCCAAAAGAGGGCGCTAATCTGCCTTCAAAAAATATATTTTGAAGGCCTAGTCTCTCTTTTAACCTGAAATACTGCAATAATATATATTTTTTTTAAATAAAATGTAAAAAAAAAAATGTTGTATAATTTTCAATGGCAAAAATAGACAACAATTATTGCATAAATATTAAAAAATACCATCAAATCTCAAAATACAAAATTTAAAAGAAAAATATTATTGAAGAAAAATAAATTGCATTGGTTTTACTGAGGTGGAGGAAGTTTAAAGGTCCCATGGCATGACATTTTCATTTTATGAGGTTTTTCAACATTAATATGAGTTCCCCTAGCCTGAATATTGTCCCAGAGTGGCTAGAAATTTTGATCGGTGTAAACCGAGTTCTGGCTGTCTTTCTCTGCCTTTGAGAAAATGACAGCCCCATACGAGCTGATCTGGAATTTTCCTGTTATGGCGTCATAACAGGAACGGTTACCTCCCTTTCCTCCGGCCAGAGAATTTGGCACGCCAATGCAAGCGCTCGAGAGATCATGGCTTGTGAACCAGTGAATGCTGGCAGTTTCTCAGTGTTTGGATGTACAAATGAAAACAGAAGTCTTTTTTCAGTTCCTTCTGATCTGTGATCAGTGATTTCTTATGTGTAGCTAATTATTTATTATTCGTGCACACGCTGCGGCTTCTCTCTCTCCCGACAGAACGGTGTTTTCGTGTTTTCTATCTTGTGAGTCAGTGTTTTTGTACGTCCTCGTCGCGTCTATCTGTTCTAAAATGTGCATACAGTTGCGAGATTCTGCTCAACATCGACAGAGTCACATCTCTTTAGAGATAAACCTCACGTACGCCGAAGCTCGGGCTGCACTGGCCGGTCGGCCTTCAACATCCCCGACCCCCAGTACTGCATCTGGCCCACAGCGGAAGCACCAAACGCGGCGTGAGATTAAGCAGAAGGGGGTAAGCGTGAGCATATCCGGGCTAGCCAGCTATCCCCACAATAAACTGGATTACATTCGATTACTGCTGTTGTGTATTTGTTTGCGCTGTGTACTTAATGCGCGTCACTGACACTTTTCATATGATAGGAAAATATCTAAAAATAATGCTATAATCAACACTTACTCGTAACTCGTTCATCTCCTGTAATGGCACATTGCATGTGTTACAAAGTTGGTAGAATAATAATGAAGACGGACTCGGTGTGACTGGGACTCGTGTTTATTCAGAACTCTCAGATACAAACAAAATAAACTTGCCCTGACAGCTCTCACAACTCAGTAGTTATTATAAATAACTTTGTTAGCAATCGCTCCGTCTCTGGTCTGTGCTGTCCGGTTCGCGAACTAATCATTCTTTTGAACTGGTTCTTTTTAGTGAACCGAATCAGTTCACCAAATCGGACTGAATCGTTCTAAACGGTTCGCGTCTCCAGTCAGCGCTGATTCATATTTTACTAAAGTTACTAACTTTCTGACATGAGTGACAGACAGCCCCTCAGACTAGAAATAAACTAATAACCTGAAGTATATGCTAGTAACTACATCAGTTCACTGAACTGAGATGTGCTGAGAACTGAACTCGGGTCCATCCGTCTCTCTGGCAGCAGGCTTGTGCCTTGTAGACCTCGTTAAACTACGCCCCCTATATAAGTACACCTCAGGAAACATTATAAAATAATAGGAAAATGCCATGCCATGGGACCTTTAATTTTTAGGTGTCCGGTCACTTATGACCGGGAAGACAACCAATGCAACCCCTAAACGAAGACCACCAGAGGGTTAATGTGCTTGGACACAGAGCTCTGTGAACAGCCAGCCTCTTTTGCAATGACCTTTTGTGTCTTGCCCTCCTTGTGCAAGGTGTCAATGGTTGTCTTTTGGACAACTGTCAAGTCAGCAGTCTTCCCCATGATTGGGTAGCCTACAGAACTATGCTGCTTCCCAATTCGCCTACTTATACTACGTCCCAAAAGTATGTACTCTTTTTGTTAAGAAAAAGTACATACTTTTGAGTGTGTAGCAGAAAAGTATGCAAGCTTTGGGACATACTACTTCGTCATCTTTAACGGACTCTGTTGCTTAGTTACGTGAGTCCCGTCACCGTTTAAACTGCCCTGTCAATCATCGTTACAGTTAAAATCCTCCACATTCAATTTAATTTCCTACCGTATCGGAGAGAAATATAGTAGCACGTTGGTCTGCCATTCGTGGGTCTTTAATGCAGAGACTCCTCTCATGTGTTTGCAAAGTTAATGGCCAAACGTATCATTACAAAAGTTCACAGTGCTGCTGCAGGTGAAATATAATGTGGCTAACATTGAAGAAATATCTTTTCGTCAGGTTAAATACTGACAATTGCTCACTCAAGTCCCTTTATCTAATCCTCTCTACTTAGACGTCAGACTCGCGTAACCGTCATGTTTGTAGTTTTTTAACACTTTTTTTATCCGCGTTTGTAGTTCTCGCAATGGGTTGTGGGCAATATCAGCCGTTAGAGTGCGTATCGATCTGCACTTCGAATTCTGACCGGAAATAGTAGACCATCCGGGAATCTTTGGAATACTCTTTTCAACATACTACGATTTGGGACATACTAATTCTTATTCTCGAATACTATTTAGTACGGATAGTATGCGAATTGGGACGCAGCACTAGACTGAGAGACCATTTAAAGCCTTTGCAGGTGTTTTGAGTTAATTGGCTGATTAGAGTGTGGCACCAGGTGTCTTCAATATTGAACTTTTTCACAATATTCTAATTTTCTGAGATACTGAATTTGGGATTTTCCTTAGTTGTCAGTGATAATCATCAAAATTAAAAGAAATAAACAGTTGAAATATATCAGTCTGTGTGTAATGAATGAATATAATATACAAGTTTCACTTTTTGAATGGAATTAGTGAAATAAATAAATTTATGATGATATTCTAATTAAATGACCAGCACCTGTATGGCCCCAGACAACATTCTTTTGAATAATAAATGCAGATAACCATTTATTGTTTTAAAATTGTTCAAAAACTTGTTCCTGCCTATTTAGAAAGATAGACAGACAGATAGATAAACAGTTAGACTGTGTTTAGCTAATACAAAACCCACAGCTGGAACCAGCTTCCAGATGTCAGCAGAGGAGCCCCAACATTTACATTAAATCATTTAGCACACGCTTTCATCCAAAACGACAAATGAGAGTAATTATGCATTAATTATGCACTAAAGATTAAACAAATAATGCAGTGGAATGCTCATTTCGGTTTCCGATAAGCGGGTGAAGGTTTCTGCGCGTTCAGTCTTTTCAGCTGGGCAAAGTAATTTAATTCCAATTTACCTTTAACTGACTCCATTTTATCATGACATCAAATTTAAGTTAGAATGCCGATTGGTTATTAGGTAATTTGTATAACAATTTAACTACACATTTGATTAATCTGTTTAACTCTTTACTCTTATTAAAATCATTAATTCGGCTCTTTGAGTCGCACAGGGTCCTCGCACCGGCCGTTATGTAGGCCCATGATCACAAAGTCCCCAGTCCGATCATTAACTAGTGGTTATGGCGAAAGTGATTTAACAATGCCACCCATGCTTGCTATTGTTAAAAAGTACCCATGTAGCCCCCTATAGCTGCCTATATAACAACTTAGTTAAAGTTGAAACAGTAACCAGAGATAATGCCGTATTATCTCAATAGTATTTTATCTGGCCCCCTATAATGCGACTGCATAACAACTTAAAGTCGAGCAGTTAGTCAGAAATCTAGAATCTCGCCAGATGTGCCCCATGCTCTATGCAATCCGAGATCTAGTATGTACTTAACCCTGGTCGCAGATTGGCGGTAACAAAGGATGCATCATAATGCACTAAAATCAATCATTTCAGAGTAAGTCAGAATAAATCAAATATAACAATTTATTAGTCAGGTAAATGTATCATGCCAATTTCATAATCAAAGATAATCCATACATAACATCAAATGCTCTGAAGTAAAGAGTAAAAGATGGATACCTGACTTCTGAAAATTACATAACACTGAGTGTCTAGTAGACACTCAGTGTTAGGGCTGACCGATGTAAAGGTTCGCACCCTGACCCTCCTGCAACATCTTTTTAAATACCAGACCAAGACAGAAACCTCTTTCAAATGTAAACATGAGTTCACAATGGGCATTTGCATTATTCAAGCCCTGTATACCTGTAATTTACACATTATTGAGGACAGGAGGTAAAGATCAATTGGCAGTGGACACACCCACACACAATAAACAAAATATCTCTAAACTCTTAAAATCTTTGTTACCTTTTGCTTTACTTCTGTGGGAATGAGACCTTTGTACCAGTCGCACTGAGACATTTCAAATGATACCAAACATGTATAATACTGTATAGTACTTGTTTATATTAACCAATATAGATTTTGGGTGAATTATAAAGGAGAGACGAGGGAAGAGGCAGTGAAGGGAAAGACGTGTAAATTAAGGCAATACTTGGATGATAACTCTAAATGTTCAGATGTTAATTTCCTTTGTTTTCACACTGTCACACTGATATTTCTTTCCAGAATGAGTTTGCAAATGACATTTCAGGTCTGTGAAATGTGAAACTCTTTTCACACTGAAGAAACTCTCTCTAGTGTGAACTCTCATGTGAGTCTTTAGGTTTGATTTGTTTGAGCGAGTCTTTCCACAGTAATGGCACATAAAAGGCTTCTCTCCAATGTGAGTTATTACATGATTCTTAAGATGTTTCCTGTCTGTGAAACTTCTTCCACACTGATGACATATAAAACTGTTCTCTCTTGAGTGAATCCTCATGTGGCAATCAAGGTCTACTTTACGTCTGAAGCTCTTTCCACACTGATCACATGTGAATAACTTCTCTCCAGTGTGAATTTTTGTGTGGACATTAAGGGATCCTTGATGTGTAAAACTCTTTCCACACTGAGAGCATACATAAGGCTTCTCTCCAGTGTGAATTCTCATGTGGGTATTAATTGTTGCTTTATGTGAAAAGCTCATTCCACACTGTTGGCATGTGTAAGGCTTCTCACCAGTGTGAATTCTCATGTGTTTTTTAAGGTTTCCTTTTTCAGTAAAACCTTTTCCACACTGGTGGCAGGTAAAAGGCTTCTCTCCTTTGTGAATTCTCATGTGGACATTAAGGTTTCCATGTTGACTGAAACTCTTTCCACACTCAGGACATGTGTAATCGCTCTCTCCAGTGTGAATTCTCATGTGGACTTTGATTGTTGCTTTATGTGTAAAACTCTTTCCACACTGTTGGCAGGTATAAGGTGTTTCTCCTGTGTGAATTCTCATGTGGACTTTAAGACTTCCCTTTCCAGTGAAACTCTTTCCACACTGAGGGCATGTGTAAGGCTTCTCTCCAGTGTGAATTCGCAAGTGATTTTTAAGGTTTTCTTTTTTGGTGAAACCTTTTCCACACTGTTGGCAGGAGAAAGGCTTCTCTCCATTGTGTATTCTCATGTGGACTTCAAGGTTTCCATGTTGACTGAAGCTCTTTCCACACTGAAAGCAGGTGAAATAACTTCTAGTTCCAGTCTTTTGAGCAATTTTTTGTGAGGAAGTCTTTTCAGTCTTGGAGCAACTAAAATATTTTTCTGCAGTTATGAAATCATGATGTTTCTCTTCCTTTACATCCTTCAGTTCTTGACTCTCCTTATTCAATGGCATCAGATCTAAGGTGAAAAAAGATAAAAACTTGTTTAAACCCAGTTTAATGGCATAAAGCAACAGACATCATAACGTTTAGACCAGTGGTTCTAAATGTTTTTGGGGCCATTATCCAGGCCCCTTATCACCCCCATCAAATAAAATGTAGTCTAATTGTTTTCCCTAAATATAATTTTTGATTATTATTTTGTGTTTATTAGGGGCCAAGCACAGATGGTGCTGTAATTCCCTTTGTACCAGTTGTTTTTATTCTTATTATTCCTCCCCAATGGTAGTCTATGACAACCCTATGAACCAGACCTTCTGAAATTATGATTTTGACATGTTTCATGTGTGATGTTTTCTAAATTATTTGGCATTGGCAAATTTGGTAGTTCAGCATTTTTATTTTATTTTTTACAAAAAAACCTTTTTGCATTTGAAATGTCAGTATCATTCCATTCCTTGGTTTATGACAGGGTTCTCAATCCCTGCTCCTGGAGAGCTACAGTCTTGTAGAGCTCAGCTTCAAACCCAATCAAACAAACCTGAAGGAGCTATGTGCCTAATCCACTGTTTCTGCTGAATTGAATCCATCCAATTGTGAAACTAATCTCTACAAAGTTGGCAAAAAATAAATAAAACATGCAATTTAAGGATGTTTCCATCAAGTTGTTCAAGTGGATGATTGTGGTATTGGCAACCTAGTAACTAACACTAAATAAAACATATAAACATATGAAAAATGGGTGAATTTGTGAATCATCGATGAATTTCCTATAACTCCAGAGCGTTGTAAAATCCAAAAGTCAAAATGTATTGAAAAATAATAGAGATAATAGAAATAATAGAGTGTCAATGGTCAGAATGACTACTATGGCTATTCTATTAGTTATAGAATTATGGTAGTTCTAGTGTTAAATGGAACACCCTAAGCCTTTCCTCCTGAATGTGCAATATTGCATTGTTAGATACACAATGCAACTTACTTGCGAAATACATTAGTTTCTGTCCTCTCCTCCTGCCCGTGCTACCAGATGATATGCTGGTGCAGCCATCTGTAGAGTTTGGTGGCACAGGTGTCACTGCTCTCATATGCTAGTCTGGAGCTACATGTGTTTTTTCGTTTGTTTGTTTTTTATTCAATGAATATTTACTACTATTTATCTTCAGGTATGTTAACGTGTTATTATGACTTTTTGAGATGAGAAAAATAACTTCTAGACAACAAATCTATAGTTAATAGGGCTGTGAATCTTTGGGTAGACAGCAAATAGTTTCGGTTCACGATTCATAGGTTTTCGATTCAATTCAAGAACGATTTTTGCAATTCAGAACGATTCGATTCGATGCTGCATTTTTTAAGTGAATTCATAGGATTATTAAAATGAATATGTTATATGCAAATATGTAGAATATTTTTATGAAGAAATTTACACAAGCCAAAATGTAAAAATGCTTTAAGAGTATTGTTAGTTCATGTTAACTATTGTGTAGGATAGTGTTTATCAGGTTTTGAAATTAACACCCACCAAATGCGGGTTAAAATGAATTGTGGAAGGTAACACTGTCAAATCACTAGCCAATTTGGCAGGTTACTTTATTTTGTTTACTCACTTTTAGTGCAGATTTAGTGCAAATGCACAGCTCGTGAGTCATCATGATATATTAAATACAGCATATTGCGCAAAATCTGTGCATATCTGGCTTACTTGAACATACAAGTCACTACGCAACAATGGCGCGCTTGTTAGTTTGCATTGAAGCAATAGTGAAGATAAAAAAAAAAATATCTGGCCATACTAGAAAAACTTAACTTCCTTACTGATACTCTGAGTATACTTACTGAGGACTCTGAAGATGAGAGCTCTGAGGACATTTGAGCATTCGTTTAACAGAAAAGACACTCGGGCCAGTGCGAGCCAGGGCTTTTAAGGGGCCGCGCTGGACTAACCTGTAGCACTCAGGCTAGAAGCTCCGTAGAAGCTTCTCTAAAACCCGGCCATAACACGCCTCTCTGAAACAACGTCACACAAACCCATAATATCACCAACAAATGGAAGTTTTATCAGAAAACGAATCAGAAAGAAAAACTGGAAAATAGCGAGATGATAAAAGCATCCGTTTGTTGGCATTTTTGTGGTGTAGTTAAAGATTTAAACCCCAAGCATCTATGTTTTACCACAGTTTTACAATAATAAGTGATACATTGATTAGTCAAGATTAGTTAAGATCTGCAGTGCGAGTGACCTGACTGGTGATTCTCATGAATAGAATATGATTGGAATAAAAAGGAGGCCTATAGCTCCCAAAATGCATCTACACTGAACAACAATTACGTTTCCTACTCCGATTCATGCTTTCAGTAAAAAAAAACAATAGGCTTGTTGGACTTGAAGCAGCGCAGGTGTATGACATCAAAGTACCGTGAAAGCTATTCAAACGCATAGGGAGCGGTCTGCTCTCTAATTGCTTTCACGGTACTTTAATGTCATACACTGATTGGTCTGTGTAGCGCTGCTTCAAGTCCAACAAGCCTTTTGCTTCAGTCAGCAGAGCAAGTGCAAAAAACGTGTGCGATGGACAACACTTCAAAGATTGTGCACAAGATGAAACAGATGTGACACAGCCATGCGCACTTACCAGACCGTCTCACGCTGCTGATGTTTCTTTGCAGCCAAATTAACTGGAAATACTACATTTGGATTATCATAAACAAGGGCGGAAATTAACGAGTTAACACAACTTGTATTTTTCGGATGTTTAATACGCAAATGTTTTAACAGCGGCTATTGTTTAGGGTCCTTGCCACCACGAGATAAACCGGCATTGCAAATTGAACATGTAGCTCGACTTGAATTGCCTTCTTTTGACTGAGAGTACTGCCAAACAACACGTTTTCTGTTCACGAGTTCCATTTTCACTTTCTCACAGCCTACTGCACCCAAACGGTCCACCTAGTAAACACCTTCTCGTAATCAACGGCGGCGTCATTACGTTCGACCAGTGGAGTGCGCATAGTGCAAGCGTATAGGGTTCGGTTTGGTGGAAAAAAATTCTAAGGTTTGGCAGAAACCGAACCCCATCAAAAAGCCCAATATTTGGCTGAATCCGAACCCTGGATCCGGTGCATCCCTAATTGGAATGTTCTTTTTTATTACTTGGCCCGCCCGATCAGTGAATATAACCGTGAACCGTGTACACACACACTCGCACACGCAAGAAAGGAATGTTATTTCACTATTTAAGATAAGCCCGTCAGCAGGCCGGTGATACGTTTTGGTAGCCCGTCTGAAAAACACATAGCCCCGGGCAGGGCCGTCGCAAGGGGGGTGTGAGGCCCTTGTGCGAAGTTGACGTGCGAGGCCCTCTGCAATTGATTTGTGCGCATGTGTGCGGGTATTGCTATAGTAACGAAACCCAACTTTTGCGCATCTGATCGACAAATTAAAAGTGGTTTGACCCATTTCAGATGCTGCCATTAGAATTTAAAATGGACTGAGTAAAACTCTGTATACAATTTTGATGTGTGTGATAGGATATTATGCTCACTGACATGCAGGATGCAAAATACGTTATATTAAAATATGCAAACATTAACCCTTATTCATCTAATAGTGAAAACGCAAACATTTCTTATCACATTCATTTATTATTTACATGAATCGTGATCGCAATTTCAATTCAAAAGTTGAGTAGTTTGGATCACTAGATAGTCTATTACTGTTGGTCGCTGAACATTTCTAATCATACAGTACTTGCATCTCTCCACGAACTCTCATTGCGTTGTGACAGTAATACCCGCCTTCTTTGATTTGATCTCACTCATTCTGACAGTGACGAGCGCTGTTAGACCGCTGAGGCAGACTAGACTAAAACTTTTTAGTCATTCTAACAAACAGATTTACTCATTCTACACTATAATATGAATTATTGCCTATTATTATTTATTTTTTATTCATAGCTCAGACAAAAACATTGGCTATACTATCAGCTATGACCATTATAGTTTTTCAAAAGACAAAAAGTGAACTTAAACACCATTGGCTTTACATCAGTTCAGCTGTCACTTTATTTTGACATGTTGAACAATGACAGACAATGACAATGAATGACAGACATATTACAATTGAATCATTCAGGGCTAAAGGCTATAGCCGATTTCATTCAGATTTTATGAAAAAAAAAATTTCAGATGAATATTTACACACATAGAGACAAAGTATATACATTAGGCTTATATATTTATGTCAATAATTTCTGCAGCTGCAGGCTGAATACATTTTGAACTGGTTGACATTTATACAGGAAAATTATAGATTTACAAAAAAAAAAAAACTTGGAAAGTTTAGATTTGGTTGAACACATTTAACTAAAAACAATAATTCATGAGATGAACTCTTCATACAGTCCGACTCTCCATATGAATGAATTAGGTGAAAGACACTTTCCTTGCCTTTTTTGCTGCAAACTCAGCAATAAAATCATTGTAATCCAGCTTGGACGCAATATCCTTTTTAATTGATAAAAGGACAAGACCACATAGTCTTTCCTGCGACATGGTTGTGCTCAAATAGTTTTTAATTAATTTAAATTTCGAAAAGCTTCACTCACTTGATGCCACCGTTATCGTGGGATAGTCAGTAGGATCCTGAGTGCAATTTCACAGTTGGGAAAGTTTCCCTCAATCCTTCTGATAAACCAAAGTGTTTGAAGTGCTGTAGTTACTCCCTTTGGAATAATCTCTCGAAGTATCCTCAACTCGTGGAAAAGTCCACTGCATTTATATCCTGAGATTTGGACGCACTCAGAGCATCATTCAGTCTTGTGCACAGTCTTTGCAGTTCAGTTTCCTCCATTTCACACAGTTTGGTCAGGTCAAAAAGAAATCAGAACATGTTGCCAAACTCCTGCATTTGTTTAAAATGGGTATGGAGAGCAGTGAGAGCCTGATCTACTAATCACAAAAAAGTAGTCTGTTACATATATGCTTGCTCTGGGTCTGGGGTATATTCATTTTGATTTTCATCCCGTTTGCATTTCACTCGTCGTATTGCTTTAAATACAGGTTCAATGTCAATATCAGTATCAATCTAGCCTGGATGCCAGCCGAACTTAGACCCGCCCACAACATTTGAGCTCGGGCAGTTTGGTCTGGACTTGATCCGTAGAGGAGTAATTATGCCCAAACAGAAACTGTTCGGACCAATTAAATTGTCAGGGTGGGCTTTAGACGATGATGGACAGATAATAAACAGTAACGTAATCATCCACGTCATCAAAGGCGCTTGGGTTGAATTTGTTCTAATCCTAAACGGAGAACTTGTTCTTATAGGCATTCACCTTTACTATTTCTCTCAGAAATGATGATCGTGTTGGTAAGTACTCTGTGTATCCTTAAATTCTTTTTTTACAACACCGGCAAAGATCGTTTACACTCATCTTTTTCTTCTAACGTTACTTATTCCATCGTGCGGGCAGACAGGGTTGCCAAGTTTTTACAACAAAACCCACCCAATTGCTACTCAAAACTAGCCAAAAACAAGCCCAATAGCTTTACGAGGGGGTTCTCCGGAAAAAAATGGCATTTGGGGGGTAAAATATGTGTTATTTTGGCAGGGCTGGCAGCTAAAATTCGCATTCCTCGGTCTGTATATCACATAATTGGGGTCGCTTCAACAAGCGGACATGGAAAAACCCGCGGACTTGGCAACACAGTGCAGTTGAGTTCTGTTGACATTTGACAACTAACGTTATGCGTAGCTCCGTTGCTCTGATTGGATGTAGGTCTATCCAATTGATGTCTTTCCTGGTTCGGTTGAAACACGGCCCATAATCACAGCCCAATGGAGCAGTATCAGACTCAAATTCTGACTAGAATTGAGTATGACGACGTCAGGCTAGTAGCAATCTGTATTGCAGTGGATTTTGACATCCAGCTGCATGTCCTTCGACTGGAGTGTCTTACTGACGGTGTTCACGGAAAACAGAATATCATACCATATGACCATAGACATAAGGAATTCAAAGCTTTGGATTTCAGTTGCCAGCGACATGGTTTCACTTTTAACTTTTACACTTTAACTTCACTTTTAACTTTTACAGTCCTCTGCCACTTCAAGCAAAGAATCCCTAATATCACTTGTTTGATAGCGTATTGCTCTTACGCTCTCTACGTGATATTCCCACCTTGTTTCAGACAGAGGTTTAACAGTGAGAGATGGGACTTTCACTTTAACCCCTAGAAGTCTGAGCTGTTTTGGGGCCCTTTAGAAGTTTTGAAATGCTCTGACATTTGTGCTTTTTTCAGTTGCTTATAAACACATTAATGGCAAAAGTGTCATTACACTGTATTCAGCACAAACTGGACTACCATAATATCTGAGCAACATGTTTGTACATGCTTGTATTTTTGAGAGAAAAATGTTAATGCGTGGTTTTTGAAAAACAAAAACAAAAATGTATTAAGGCCTTAATTAGGGTTGGGTATCGTTTGGTTTTTTTTCGATTCCGGTGCCAATCCGATACTTTTAAAACGGTTCCGGTGCCTAAACCGATACTTTTTTTTTTTTTTTAAATGGCCACAAAACGAGGTGGATAACATTAAATGGCTTTTTATTTATTTATTTAAATTGAACCATTTATTAAAAGTTTAATGTATACTTAAATGTATGAATATAAATAAATACAAAACACAATTGACTTATTTACAAATTATAATTGACTTATTTACAAATTCACAGTAAAACCTAATAGCCACCTAACCCAACTACAACAAGCCTAATATAACTCTAAATAACAGTTACAGTAATAACAGCAGTTAGCCTAGTCTGTATTCTCGGTCTGCTACTAACCAGCTTCGAGCTTCAGCTTTATTTTGAAATATGATCATTTTCTCTGGCTAAATATTTTAGAACGCATCGCCTTAATGTTTCCATGACGACGCGTCATGTTTCTCACATGACACAGCAGCCGCAATAGCGCTGACAGCTCAGCTGTATCGGGTTTATTTCGTTTTTTCTTTTTATTCAAAATATTCACAAACTTCTTAACTGTGTCACGAACTATCTGATGTTCAAATGTGTGAGTCAATGTGTGTTAGTTGATCTATAAAGCGCAATGGGCGGCGCCATGTTAGTTTGCACCTCAGAATCGGATCTGTCGGATTTACAACACTTGAGTTCATTCTCGTCTTACAAAATACATGAAAGTGAGTGACCAGTGAACTGGAAGAAGAATAGAGTAAACGATATAGCTACTATATAATGTGCATGTATCTGATGTGAATAAAACATGTAACGTTAGTCAAATTATAACCGCCTGAAAGGATTGTCATTGCCGCTTTCATAGACATCAGTGTGTGTTTTTTGCTAGTAGCCTACTTATGAGCATTTAAATGTCTGAAACCTGGAATAAACATGATGTCGTTGAAAACACTGAATAGTTGTCATGAGTTGTGATGTGACCAGCGCTGAGCGTCTGTCTCTGGCTCGGTGCCAGCCAAAGCACCCGAAAGCACGTTTGAATTTTGGCACCGAAATGAGGAACCGAAATCTGCGTTCTGATTCGGTCCGGTACATACCGGTTATATAAGTACCGGTGCCATATTGGAACCGGATTTCGGTACCCAACCCTAGCCTTAATAGATATGTGTCCACAAGACTTTTGACTAATGGGTGTTGTTACCTTGAGTTTTTTTGCTTCAAACTGATGTGAGAATCATTGAGCCTACTCATTCACATAAAATAATATATTGATTTACATTTTGTAAGACATTTTTTCTTTACAATGGCCATATGCGAGGAGGCGTGAATGATCCATGAATAATAAAGTGTCACACCTGAGAGAACAAAAGAACCAATAACTGCATAATGAATGAGCTTCAGGTATGTGTCTGAGAGCAACAGGACAAAATAAATATATTTTTTATTGTAATTTATTTAGTAATTTATTTAGAATGTGGTCAAAAAATGAACATTACAATACTATTAAAAAAATGAACATTACATTACTATTATATTTTAAATGATCAAAAGATTTGACTACACTGCAAAAAAATGCTCTTCTTTTTTAGTATTTTTTGTTTCCAGTCCAAAAATCAAAAAAAAATCTTAAATCATAGAGTAAATGCATCTTAGATATTTAGACTAGAAACAGGACAAAAATACTAAGAGAGCATTTTTCTCAGTGTACTATTTTTTTTTTAAAGAAGTCTCATGCTAAAAAAAAACAGTAATATTGTGACACTGAACACAATTCAGTATTCAATAAATACAAATAGCTAAATAATTGGTAATGATGAATGTTATAAGCAAAATATTTGTGATTTAAAACAACATAAATGCAATACAATTATGATTTCAAAGTTCAAATCAATACTTTTTTCCCAGTCATTTCAACGGCAAAATTTTCAGAATCATTTGATTTTGTAAACGATCAGATACACACAATACTCAAATAAATATAATTTTGAGTTTCAGTTAATTTATGAGACATGCATGCAATGCATGACTGCCAGCTCAGGCTATTGTCTGCTATATTTGCTTCTTATTAAATAAGCAGCAAATATATCTAAAACATTGATTAAAATTAACATACAATTTATACAAAACGAAATTCACTTTAAAGAAAGGCTTTCTACAAAACAAAATAGTTAAACAATATGAAGCAAAATACTTTTGACTGGTACTATATTTATAGCATCTGAGCAGACATTTGCGAATAAAAGCTTTATTGATGTGACACTAGGCTATTTTACAATAAACACTTCATAATCTTTCCCAAACCGGCCTATTAAATCTTGTCTAAACAGTCTTGCATCTATGATGTACATTTTATGTTGCAACAGGATTCATATTTTAACTGTCTTTTTGTGTTTAATATTCACAGATGCTAACAGAATAAACGTATGCCAAGTTCACACTGCCTGATTTTAGCCCCGATTTTGACTCGGCGACAGGTTTTGCGAAATCGCAGACAAATGCCTGAAATCATAGGCAAATAGGTGCTAGTGCATGTGAGTGTCAATCACGCAGTGTGAATTATCAAAGACGCGATCTGAGAGAATCACAGATGAGTCGCCGACGCCCGCGAGATATTTGGCATGCTAAATATCTGGACCTGTCGCCGAGTCAAAATCCTGCTGTGTGAAATGTGTTCTGACTGAAAAATGCATCGGTGATGACGGACAGCCAATGAGAGCGCAAGATACAGGGCAGTGGGAGGTTTGGGGAGGAGTTAAAGACCAGAATATCAGTATTTTAATAGATATATTTACAATTATATCAAACAGAAACAAAGCACAAACATTTGCTTGTCTAGCCGCAGCAGCAGCACATTGCAAAATTATTTATGTACCTCAAACTCTCTTTGCAGAACACGATCCTTGCTCTGTGTCTCCTTAACCATTTCCTCCACCATAATGTAAATTATTCCAGGATTATTCCTCAACGTGTCTCAAAACGATCTAGCTGAAGTATAGCACTACACTTGATGTGTTTATGTGGGCGTTGATGTATGGTCAGTATTTTAAACTCTAAAGATCGCACGCTCCGTGGACGTGGTCGCATTAGCGGATAATGAGACACTCGCAAACGGCTGACATCTCTCTTTTTTCAAACAGATTACATAAACACAATATTTTTTTTCGATTTGATTTACACTATTTAAAACCTGACGTTTCAATGTTTCCTTAGACATATGTCTCATGTTTGTGGGACAAGTATTCACTAAGCTAGAGTTCCTTTTCTGAAGACTATCTGAATGAACGTCTTTGACAGAGAGGCTGCAGAGATATTTGTTTTCTTAATTTTGCAAAAAGCACAACAATCTGGTTTTTTTTGTGTCTGTAAAAAAAAAAAAAAAGCAATTTAACAGATTATAAGGATGTATAACACTTGCCTGAATGATAAAAAAAAAAAAAAAAACGTTATTTGAGTCTCTTTGGCACTAATAAGAAAAAAAACGAGTTGATCGAGGGGATTAAAGCTGCTGTCCGTAACTTTAGTTTGTGTTCAAGATTTACAGAAATTATATAATGAGAATGTACAACATAAATCCATTTTCCAAACAGTGTTTTTGTCTTACCCTGAATCATTATGGTACTCTTATAATAAGTGTTTATATAGGGACTATTTCAGACCGGTCTGGTAGGAACCGCTACGGAGGAGCACAGTTCCTGCGTGACTTGCCATAGAGATAAACAGAGAGAAGTAGCTCCGGCTGCAATGTTCTTCCGCAAGACGAATGCAGTTCTGTATATTAACCGCTAGAGCGCTAACAGTTACGGACTGCAGCTTTTAAAGGTCCCATGGTATGAAATTTTCAACATTAATATGAGTTCCCCTAGCCTGAATATTGTCCCCAAGTGGCTAGAAATTTCGATCGATGTAAACTGAGTTCTGGCTGTCTCTCTGCCTTTGAGAAAATGACAGCTCAGACGAGCTGATCTTGAATTTTCCTGTTATGACATCATAACAGGAACGGTTACCTCCCTTTCCTCCTCCCAGAGACTTTGGCACGCCCATGTGAGCGCTATAATTGTCCTCGAGAGATCATGGCTTGTGAACGAGTGAATGCTGGCAGTAGGCATGTGCCGGTATCAAATTTTCATGTTGCGATTAATTGCTGAAGCTTTTATCACGGTATACAGTATTATCACGATATTGAAATAAGTTGCAAAAAAAGTGTTGTCATACTATAACAGGTTAAATCACTTTCTTATAACAAAAGAACCAAACATTTAAATACAATAAAGCAATACACAAAAATGTATAAAGTAAACAAATATTTAAAACAGATTAAAGTGCAAAAGAATTATAAAGAACAATAGGTATGCTGAAATGTACATTTAACTAAGATTAATACATGCTTTAGAAGTATTTTTCATTGTAAGTTTGTTAATGAAGGAACTAATGTTAAATACTGGAGCCTTGTAAAGTGTGTGATTGAACAACAGTCAGAACATATTCAAACAATATCTAGGGCATGTAATTTAGTCCAGATTAAAATATAAAATGCCAGTTTGAAAATGAATAGCCTTAAGTCTTTAAGTATTATGTATTAGGTTGTGATTACTGAGGAACCGGCTGCATTTCTGGTGTTCCGTCAGCGCCCTCTGCTGTCGAAGAATGAATGTGCACTTCAGCGAGTCTCCTCATTCCGCCATGTGCTCGCTCATGAACGGTCTATTTACATCAGTGCGCGTTCCTCTTTGACGTGTTGTTCATTTTAAACGGTTGATGGGTAAAGTATTCTTAAAATTCATTCTAAAAATCTGAATAATTCGTAATAAATAATTATTCACGGTATTTTGAAGTGCCCACGATAACAATATTGTGCATGTTCATTATTGCGGTATATCGTATTACCGTTTACCGGCACATGTCTAGCTGGCAGTTTCTCAGTGTTTGGATGTACAAATGAAAACAGAAGTCTTTTTTCAGTTCCTTCTTATCTGTGATCAGTGATTTCTGATGTGTAGCTAATTATTCAAGTTCACACAGAACTGTAATGTTCATGCACACGCTGCAGCTTCTCTCTCTCCCGACAGAACGGTGTTTTCGTGTTTTCTATCTTGTGAGTCAGTGTTTTTGTACGTCCTCGTCACGTCTATCTGTTCTAAAATGTGCATACAGTCGTGAGTTTCTGCTCAACATCGGCAGAGCCACATCTTTAGAGATAAACCTCACGCACGCCGAAGCTCGGGCCGGTCGGTCTTCAACATCCCCGACCCCCAGTACTGCATCTCGCCCACAGCGGAGGTGCCATACACGGCATGAGATTAAGCAGAAGGGGGGTAAGCGTGAGGGTCTCCGGGCTAGGCTAGCCAGCTTTCCCCACAATAAACTGGATTACATTCAATTACTGCTGTTGTGTATTTGTTTGCGCTGTGTACTCAATGCGCATCACTGACGCTTTTCATATGATAGGAAAATATCTAAAAATTATGCTATAATCAACACTTACTCGTAACTCGTTCATCTCGACAGCTGTAATGGTACATTGCGTGTGTTACAAAGTTGGTAATAAGGATGAAGACGGACTCGGTGTGACTGGGACTCGTGTTTATTCAGAACTCTCAGATACAAACAAAATAAACTTGCGCTGACAGCGCTCTCACAACTCAGTAATTACTATATATAACTTTGTTTGCAATCCCGCCGTCTCTGGTCCGTGATGTTTGGTTCGCGAACGAATCATTCTTTTGAACCAGTTCTTTTAAGTGAACTGGTCGAACCAGTTCACCAAATCGGACTAAATCTTTCTAAACGGTTCATGTCTCGAATTAGCGCTGATCCATCATTTACTAAAGTTACTAACTTTCTGACATGAGTGACAGTCCCTCCGACTAGAAATAAACGAATAACCTGAAGTATAAGCTAGTAACTACAACAGTTCACTGAACTGAGAAGTGCTGAGAGAACTGATGAGAAGTGAACTCAATCCGTCTCTCTGGCAGCAGCTCGTGCCTGGTAGACCTTGTTAAACCACGCCCCCTCCGCTACAAGATCTGATACTCATTTCAAATGCAAAGATGTCAGCCAATCACAACAGTGGGCGTTTTTACTGAAGTCTCGCAGCAGACACGCCCCTTGAAACAGGGCATTCAACCACAGGGCAAACATCAGTATTGAAAAAATGCCTTTTATTTCTAAATTATGACATTTTATGATGTAAAAATCATACTAACAATACAAGTACCTCAGGAAACAGTATAAAATAATAGAAAAATGCCATGCCATGGGACCTATAAGTATTTCCCACAGTTTAGGAGAGCCTGAAAATATCGTATAAAGCCTTTGTACAATACCAAAGAATGACATTACTTTTGAACAACATCTTGCCATATCTCCCAGTGTTAAATTATGGTTGTGGCAACCGCATGGCATGAAATAAGCCCGGGGATTGAGGTGAAGAATGTGGGCTTGGACTCCCTGGTTTTGTCCTTTCATGTTTGCCCCATTATCGTATCCTTGGCCCCCACAGTCATTTATGTGCAGTCCAAGGGCCTCTAGTTCGGCCAGGAGTGCATTTGATAGTCCCTTTCCAGTTTGGCCATTTATGGGGATAAAATCAATGAAGTCTTCTTCTACAGTCACGTCTAATGATGTCATATTGACAAAATGGAGATTCAGTGACATTTGCTCTAGGTGGCTCATATCTGGTGTGAGGCCCTAGATAATGTGCATGAGTTTCCTTATTTCTTATACGTCTGACATGTTCTTGCATAGCGGGATCAAATTTGGCGAGCACCTCTATTAACCCTAAAAAGTTGCCATGGTTTTCTTCGTATAGCTTTGCATTGGTTCCTCGAAATGCCAAATTATCCTCAGACTAATACTGCACCCTGCCATAATTCGTGTCAAAACGCTCTGCCAGTGGGCCTGTTCTCGGTTTATCTCTCTTTGATGTGCATAGTCTATAGATGTCATTGTCTCTAATCTCAGTTTAGTCTCCATTTTGCAGCACTTGTGATATGATCACGGGATGTTTCGTGTTGTTTCAACACAGCAGCCAAATGTCTCCAATCATTAATTCCCTTGTTAGCAAGTTTGGTCTGAGGCTGATTGAACAGTTGTTAAACAATTTACAACAAAAGCAAAATACAGAATCTCTTTTCTTCAAATAGACAAGCCAGTCTTTATGAGCTTTTTCACCAATGGGTAACTTTCTTACATAGAAGTCATCAGAAAAGTGTATTTCGTCTTGATTTGAGGGGAAATTAAAGTTACACACCGTGACTGGACCCTTTTCCATGAGTAAAGCCACTGTCTTGTCATCTAGATGCACAGACCAGTTGCTGGGGTCGTTAAGATCAACAAGCTGTGAGGCGTTCTCAGCCTCTTGTCGGAGCAATGCTCATCAGTAGAAGTTGGCGGGACCTCATATTCCATCATAGACTCTAACAAGTTGTGGTAGAAAATAGGGCTGCACGATTTTGGGGAAAATATCTAATCGCGATTATTCTGGTTAAAATTGCGATTGCAATTTAAAATGCGGTTATTATTATTTTTTCATTTTCACAAATGAAAAGTGTGTATATAACAATTTTGTGTTTACATATTAATATTGCTAATATTAATTATGATTATTATTATTGCTTAATAAAAATAAGAAAAATTACTAATACAATAACATTTTCATAATTAAAAATGTAAAATAGGATTTAAGAATAAATATAACAGTATAATAATAATTATAATTATATTTGACTAGAAAACTTATTTTACAAAAAAAAAAATATGGGTTACCCATTAATATGCAGACAGCCTATGACTAAAAATCATTAGAAAGGTCTAAGGATTTATTGTAAAAAATATATAATAAATATCTGTGATATCAATTTCTTAAAGTCTATGTAATATGAGCCTCTTATGCATCCACTGTGGGGATTAAAACTCCTGTACATTGAAGAAAAACGTATGGATTGTCAAACTTTTGGGTAGAAAATAATAAGAAGAAATACTTCTAAATAAATGTATAGTTGATACTGGAAGCCAGAGGGCGCCCTCAAGCAGAAACCCCACATTTACCTCAGAAGAAGTAATCATTCGTTTTCAGGAAATCCCTTCCCTATGGGAAATCCCTAAAGTGAAGTTTGCGCTGTAGGCTGAATAAAATGAAGATAGAAACGCTTTGACTGATTAATAATAAACATGAAGATAATACATCTGCGACAAGATATGGTTTATTTGAGTTCTTCATGCCTTCTCTGGTATTTTCATGATAATAAAGCAGTGCTGATTGACATTCTGTGATAAGAAGTAGTGCTGGGCGGTATGACCAAAAATGTATATCACTGTATTTTTCTAAATTATATCGGTTTCACGGTATATGACGGTATTTTTTCCCCTATGCTTGACAAGGTGTTAATCACATTTTCTACTGATTGAGAGAGGAAATACTGCAGGAGATTGACTAGAATACCCTGTTTTACTGTCATGACGAGTGAATATTGTAGAAAAATTCCACACTAGAGTTAATAGGTCTACAGGTTTACAAAATGATGCTGTGGAGAGACAACAACCAATAAAACACAGAACGGCAACACGCTCAGAATCATACTTACAGACACCTGAATATTAAAAGTTGAGTTGAGGGCACCTTAAGCATTTTAAAAATCTAATCCTATATAACAACAAACTGCCAAAACGAGGAGAAACGCAGATATTTGCAATAGCCTACATTTAAGAGGACTCTCTGAACGAATGACACACATCAGTTTAACACAGAAAGAATAAAGCAGTTACTTTTTGGCCCATTCTTCTTTGAATTGTCAGTTTATTTATTAACTTACATCATTGTCTTTTGAATAATCCATCGTGTCAGCGCGTTCGTGATCAGACATAGGTTATCAGTGTAATCAGTGCATACATTTCATTTTAATAAGACGTGATGAAATATGCGCGCATACACGCTTCTGGTTCTAGAGCACTAGAGTTTATGAAATATGTCCATAAAAAATGTAAACGTGCTCACTCCGGTCTATATCAGTGCTATATGATCCATGTGGTGACTGTTGAGCGTTGTTAAACTCATCGCAGCGCTCCGTGCAGAAACCGCTCTCTCTCGCGCGCCGCGTGTAGTTTGAATTCTCAACAATAATCAAGGGCTGAATCCGACATCGCTCCCATAACCTCAAATATAGCATTATTTGGAGGGCACAGCGCTTTGTAGTGGTGTCCGAAACCTTAGTGGACGTTATTGAGTCCACTCATTCTATCCCATTGCACCGCAATAACGAGTGTACAGCCGATGTACACACAACGGTTGTCCGACTTCACGCACGTTTTCATTCACTCCTTCAAATAAAGTGATAACGTAGGGAATAGTGAATGAGAGTATAGGATTCAGCCAGGCTGTGCTGTAATGCGATCTCAACTGTGCTCTGACTGCTCTTACTACAGTGCATCAATGAAATGGGTCCCCTCTCAAACAATGACGCGCTGCGCCGCGTTCCGAACGTTGTTTAAGCGACATATACCGGTATTGCGGTATCATCAAAATTCATATCATAAAATAAATAAATACCGGTATTCGGTATGAACCGGTATACCGCCTAGCACTAATAAGAAGCCACATCAGCTCGACTGACTATATGAAGTGAGTTAAAACCTGTTATTAAACATATTATGCTGGACAACAGGTTTATGAACACTTCACATTACTAGTTTATGAAGATGTTTGACGCGTGTTGTTTTTTCAAACACACGTTTATAAGCGACTCAAACTTGCAGTGCTTTCAGACGGAGCAACGTTTACTACTGATCACAGAGCCGCTCTTCACACACACTGGGCATTTATTTATTTTTATAAAAATGTGCAGCCTTTGCGCCTTCATCTTCGCACATAACCCAAATTACGATTATGGTTCAATTTCGATTAATCGTGCAGCCCTAGTAGAAAAATAAATAAATTGATTGTGTGGTTCAATTTAACTAAAATAATACAAGCCGGTAGGGGTGGGCGATATGACCCAAATCTTATAATAGACCAAAGTTACCTGAAAAAACTTCAAGCACTAGAATTACTTTGCGAGCCTTGGCCCATAACGTTACAAGTCAGAGTCTGATCACGAATTAACCAATAACACCTCAAATAAAGGAGCCTGTGACAGCGTGCTAAGGTATGTAATCAATAGATATCAAACGATCTGTAACAATGCAATACTAACACATATAAAAACATGTTTTACTCACATAAGTGTGTCGCACCATTCCTGTCGGATCCAATATTGGAGGCACAGCATTGTGTTTTAGTCTTAATATGTCTGCAAATCCAGTCTCGACCTGTATCATGTTTACAATCAATTCCGCGGTGAAATGAAGCGAACAAACGCGCAATGTCTTACGCACATAAGCTGGAACCGGCATGATTATTGCTCGGTAGCGACCCGTTTAGCTCCACGAGTCGGTGGGCGGGCTTGAGGGGTTGACATATTCTGAGATCTCTTGTTTTCTGGGCCTGGTGTCAATAAAAGCTTTTCTTTGACTAACAAGGAAGTTTTTAGCTCCGAAACTTACAGGATATTCTTATATCACAATGAACTTTTATATATGAAAGTGCTCCTAAATTTTTGACTCTGCTCCTAAAGAAAAATATTAGTGTAGGGGTGGGCGAAGGGGTATAAAATAGAATTGGGATAGGGCCTTAATTAGAGGTCGACCGATATTGATTTTTCATAACTGATACCGATACCAATTATTTGCATGTTTATGTGCCCGATAACAAATATATAGAACCGATATTTATATGTTTTATTTCTGTGTTTGACAATCATAACAACAGCACTGAACAGAACAAACTGTTTTATTAAACACTTTTTAAATACGGTCATTTTTGCTATTTCACTCCCTCCATGCATAAAAAACAAAACCCTCAAAGAGTGTAAAAAAAATTACAGTGCACTGTCACTAAAGTGTCTAAATAAAATCTTTTATAAGGTAAACAAAAAGGTAATTAATATAGCATGTAAAAATTATTCTAAAAAATTAGAAATGCATAAAACGTTCTAACCTGCCTGAATAATAATAATTAAAAAAAAACATTACTGCTGTTGCATCTTTTTATTTATAACAACAGCATATTAACAACAGGCAAGTTGTCTAATGTTTTCAAATGGAGAACATTAATAAATGACAGGGGACTCCATGAACTCCCCATAAATATAAGCATTAATTTTAAACTACAGTTTTATACGGTTTCTGTACACAATTTGAATAAAACATCTGTTTTCCATTCTTGACAAATGGCCACATACACGCTTCAATACATAGACCCATCCATGTCAATATCCATGGATCACTGAATCTTTGGTAAGTTGTAAGGAACACTATATCGAGTCCAACCTTTAGTTTAAACTGATCGTTTGCTTTACTCGCGTTTTACGCTATTAAATCCAGTCATGCAGCAGCTCTTCTGCCACTCAGTCCCGCTGAAGGGGCATGTAACGGCGGAAAAGTGACATTGATGCATGGCCCCCATTAAATGTATACATCGTCTTTTGTCAATTTCTTGAATTAAAAAAGAAAATTCGTTTTTAAATGTTAATTTAAACAAATTCAGTTAGAACAATAAAGACAGTTATCAATCAAAAGAAACCAGAATTAAAAAAAAAAAACATCTTTGCACTGCAGAAGTGGCACAGAAGCTCCATCTGAGTAGTGTTTAGACACATTTACATAGACTGTTTTATGCAGCTCATGGGTAAATGTTGTATGAATTTTTTTAATTTAGAAATATGTAAACATTTAACTTTAAAAGTTTGATATTTTAAATAAAAAGGTATGCAAAGTTTAAATATGAAAATAATAGATCTTTTGGTACTGATTTCATTCGATTATTCACAGTCTGATTGGGTCTTATTGTTCTAACTGAATTTATTGTTTAAATTAACATTTCAAAACAAATTTTCTATTTTAATTTAAGAAATTGACAAAAGATGATGCATACACACAAGTCTTAATGTGTGAGTCCTTCATTCAATCGTTCAAAACGCAGATTCATTCCGGAATCATTGTTGCTTGGTGTTACGTCCCCAGGGACGTTTGGAGTATTTTTAATTTTTTTTCCTGTTTTCTGTGAGGTTCCTTTCTGTCTCTTGCACTGTCACTTTAACAGGTGGCGTGCTGATTGGCTGTCTGACCTGTCAATCACTCCCGATGACGTGATTGGCTGTGTTAGTTTGAAGGCGTTCTCCTCCGACGAGCAACACCTGTGGAATGCGCTTCTTAAGGGACGTTAGGGCTGGGACGGTATGGATTTTTTCTTACCGCGGTTGAAAAGCAAGAAATTCCCGCGGTTCAGCGGTAAACCGCTTTAAACGGCTCCCGATCGAGTTTCGCGCACAGCCGCTCACGCACACACCAGCGCAGGCAATTGAACATAACAAGGAACATGTTTATTTTACATGTAGCCTATTTTTTCACGTTTAGAACAGGAACAATTAGAACAGAAATGGAATGATATCTGGAAAAAAAAAGTGCTGGCAAAACGAAATATAGACTAGGCTATGGTTTACATCCCAGTCATATTTTTTGCTGAGAGCACATCAGATCATGACTGAGAGATCTGAAGATGAAACAGCATAAACAAAGACAAACAAACACATTTTTATTTATCGGTATTGATCAGTAATATAGCCTATATTTATTTGTTCATGTTTATTTATTTCCCATATTTTTACTTTCAGATTACAGTCGTCGTCATCAAACAATCACTTAAACTATAACGACTTTCGCGCACACCCGCCCATATAATATAATATATTATTTATATTTATAGTATTTATATTTTTATATTACATATTTTTACAAATTCAGGCTATAATTTACATTTACAATTTACATCTCGTGTGTGCTTTTGTCTCAGTGGTTAATGAAGACTAGGCTATTTAACGAAGGCTCAAGGCTATTTAATTTAACAAAGTGTAGTCACTCGCTGCTCACACTACCGTGATTGTATATTATGCTACGTTTATTATTTATATTTATTTTTTTTATTTTATAACATTTACATATTTATATTATTTTACATATCTCGTGTGGTGGTGTGCGCTTTTGTCTATTCGCTATTTAACGAATACTTTTTAATTTAACAAGGCTATTGAGGCTAATGATTGTGTATATATATATATATATATATATATATATATATATATATATATATATATATATATATATATATATATATATATATATATATATATATATATATATATATATATATATATATATACATACATGTGTGTCATTTATATTACATAAATAATTTTTACATATTATATAATTATTTATATTTATGTTATTTATATTACATAAATAATTTTTACATACTATATTATTATATTAGGCCTATTTTTACATATTTATATTAATTTATATATAGGCTATATGCCTATCTCGTGTGCGCTTTTGTCTCAGTGGTGCTATTTAACTAAGGCTATTTAATTTAACAAAGTGTTGCTGCTCACACTACCGTGATTGGATATTACTTATTATTTTTATTTATATTACATATTTTTACATAGGCTATTCATATTAATTTATATATCTCGTGTGCGCTTTTGTCTCAGTGGTTCAAATATTTAACGAAGGCTATTTAATTTAACCAAGTGTCGCACACTACTGCGCTTGTAAGCCTGCCAGACGGATATCTTTTTCGATAGCCTTTTAATCAAATTGGAATTTCAGAATCACATAGCCTACTTAGTAATTGCCTACAATAGATTATTTATTGATTATATTGAATTAAATTTCGCAGGCCCAGCTTATTTGTAGTCAATCTTTCCCAAACAGAGTTGGAAGAGAGTAAAAACTTACCAGTACTAAGGAGTGCTGAGGCAGGTCCAGCTCAGTTTTTTTTTTTCTGAAGCAGTGTTTTTTTTTTTGCCAGCTATGGGAGAAATCGGTCACCAGCGTTCGACACAAACCCATGGTCCGGGCGGTGCGTTCTTTTTCTGCTTTCATGACTTCTATCTCCCTACCCGCTATTGTCGGCTGCGCAACCATGTGAGAGAATTGTGTTAAGCACGTGCAATTAAAAACCTGCTTATGCGCCTGTATTTTATGCTTTAGTAAAATTTAATTCAAATTATAGGCTACAAGACATTACACGGATACAAATGTAATGTTATAATGGAAAATTGCGCTCCCCAACTCGCGAAAGGTCGGATTTGCTCCATCTTTTGATTCAGTTTTGTTTAGAAAACCTTGAATCCATATAAGACGCACGTCATTAGACACAATCCATGTCTTTAGAATCAATGAATCCATGGAATTAGACACAACGTGCACACATTGCGGTGATGGCGGTGACGATCTCAGACCCGCGGTAGGCGTCACGTGACCGCGGTATTGCGGTAATGCGGTAACCGTCCCAGCCCTAAGGGACGTGCTGTCGCACAGCGAGGGACTGCTTTTTGTTCTGATTCTGTTGTTACATTTGTTTCTGTTCTCTCTGTTTGAACTTAGTTTGCGTGTCGCCATTTTGCTCTTTGTCATGTTGAGTGCTTTAAGTTACCCTTAAAACTTCTCATGTGAGAGATTTGAAATTTGCCATTTAAAGCGAAGCCAATCTGGATGGAGAAAAGGGGCTAGGTAAGATGTCACGTGACATACATGGGCACACTCAGGAACGTTGATTGTTTAGACACACTAGGTTAGTGGGTCTGTGCCACACTCTGTATTTTTGTGTTTGATAGGTAGTGTAGGGAAGTATAAGGCGTCACAGACGCTGAAGACATTTTCTTTTCTTTCTTTTCTTAGCTTAGGATTAGTTTGAAACTGTTTAGCAAGATTCTTTTGATTATATTATTTTCATTTCTTTGGCACAATCCAGTTTTCCCTTTGTTCTCCCCAGATCTTATTTTTTTGTCTATCTGTTTTTCTTTATCATTATGAGTTTATTCATTGGTGGTTAATTATTGGTTTCTATAATTATTAAATAATTGTTTAATCGCCGTTATTTGTGTGGTCTCGTTTTTCTCATCACGCACACAGTGGTCATTACTGGTGGTATTAAGAACTTGGTTAAAAATGTTCCCCTTCTCAATCCCTAGATTGTTAACATCCAAAGGAGGGTCGTAACATATGGGGGCTCGTCCGGGATCTCAAATTGGATTATTTCGAAGTTTGAGTTAATGATCCCATATACAAAGAACCAGTTCATGATCCAGCCTTTTTGATTCACTGTGCGTATTTTGAGAATTTGTTTGTGCTGTTGCAAGCCGTCGTCGTTATGGTTGCGTTTAATTTAGAGAGGTTCCTTGAAAGTCCTTCGTTAGAAGAATTGGATGTTTGTAGGAAAGACGACTTAGTGGCGATAGCAAGTCATTTTCAGATTTCAGTAAATAAGCAGGCTCTTAAGGTAGAAATTAAGTCTATGGTGTGTAATCGTCTGGTTGAGATTAGGCTTGCTACGATAGTCGGTGTTGCCGGTGTTACCGGTGTCCAGACTCAACACCGGTTACATCACTTGCCCACCGTGGCACCGCCCACCGTCTTTTTGATTTTTTTATAGTAATAAAATAATTTAGTTCAGTTAGAGAACAGACAATACAAATAAAAACTGAACGATCTGCTTAATAAAGCAGGATCCGACCGTGAGTCTCGGCAGCGGCAGGAGTCATTCATCAGATTTAAGAGTGAGGAGCTGACTGAGATGATCGCGGAATATTTGGTTTCAAAGCGAAACGTAAAAGCGCCTATTTAAGGGAGTTTGTCATTTGTTTTGTTGTTGTGTTTTTCATTAAAAATAATAGACTAATGAACCCATAATTCAAGCAACCCGCAGCCGAATTGGCGCTAATTCAAAACCGAAAGTTAAATGTGCACGGCCGCACAGAGAGCGCATTGTTTACTTTCGCCTGGCTCCGCAGTGCGAGCCTCCGCTACGCTGACTGCGCGCATTTCTTTTTGCCGCGCGCACCCTCGCGCTCGTGCGGGCGCGTCGAGTATAAACGAGGCTTTACGGATGAAATCTGTTATTCATTCATGGCGTGCATCTCAATCATAGACTGATCAATGCTTGATCAGTGCCCTGACTACTGAACTAGGGAACTGATTGAGACGCACCCATGGCCTCACAGAGCGCGCATTTACAGACGAGCTGTCATTCACTGTGTGTGAATACGCAACACTGGCGCATTTTCAGTTCAGAGCGGTCGTGTGCATGTTACTTTCGGTTAGATAGAATTAGTGATTTAAAAGCCTCCGCCGGTGATACCGGTATTACCGGTGTTGTCACACATCAATTAACCGGTGGGAAAATTTCCTCACCGTCACATCCCTAGTTGAGATGAATGTGCTTAGTTTGCCGGAAAAGACAGGTACAGTTGGGAACAGTGTGGAGGTAGATAGAACTATGTGTGATAGGAGTGGGAATGGGAATGTTGAGAAACTACTGCCTACGGCGGAGGTTGAGGCCGATGCTAGGGCAGGGTTATCTCCATTTGAACCATTCTTCCCTATGTCTGTTTGCTCAAAAGGGGAAACGAGACTTAAGGTCCGTTTGACCCGTTTGCAACTTGAATCGCAGGAGAAGATTCAGACTCGGCAGGCGGAGATGGAGTTGCGGTTACAAATTCGCAAACTCGAGATCGAGGCGGAGAAGCAGGTGAAAATGCGACAGCTGGAGCTTGACGCGATGCGAATTGTGGGAGGATCCGCTGCGCCACCAGTTCTCCCTCGAGTTAGTCCCGCTGCCCCTGTTGTCCGTGCTCACTCTGTGGTGTCTACTACTCCCACTGTTGCCCCGGCGACTGTGTCATCCGAAGCAACTGAGTCATTCGGTGTGAGTAGTCACATTACACTAGTACCACATTTTCGTGAAGCTGAGGTAGATTCCTGTTTCAGTGCATTCGAGCGAATCGCTATGTCTCTTCGTTGGCCAAAAGAATTTTGGGCTTTGTTATTGCAGTGTCATTTAGTGGGAAAAGCGATGGAGGTTTTCTCTACTCTTTCATTAGAGGAGAGTATGAATTACGATGCAGTAAAACTGGCAATTTTACGTGCTTACGAGTTAGTTCCAGAAGCTTACCGACAGAAATTTAGGGGGCATAAGAAGAATTCTTCTCAGACTTTTGTAGAATTTTCGCGAGAGAAAGCTCTTCTCTTTGATAAATGGTGCAGTGCCACTAAGACTGATGACGTTAAATCCTTAAGAGAATTAATTCTGCTTGAGGAATTTAAAGGTTGCTTACCCGAACGTGTGGTGGTCTATCTGAATGAGCAGAAGGTTTATTCGTTGTCACAAGCTGCCGTTCTAGCGGATGAGTTCATGCTCACTCATAATGGTGCGTTCACACCGGACGCGATTCGCGCGAGTGATTTACATGTTAAGTCAATGCAGAGACGCGAAATGGCATTCTGCGGCGCGATTCGCGCGAATGAGGCGGCGAGATTCGCGCGATTGAGGCGGCGAGAAGGACGCGACTTGAGCGTTTTGAACGCGCGAATCGCTCAAGTTGAAAAATCTGAACTCTGGCGGAAATTCGCGCCGCGTTGACCAATCACAAGCTTGCTCTAGTAGTGACGCATTTACAAGCGGAGGCAGAAATCCGAACAACAATGGAGGACAAGATTATCGTGGCTGTGTGTGGGTACCCGGAGCTGTACGATACGTCCTCCTATCATTACAGGAACAGGAATAAAAAGGATCTTGCTTGGAAGAAAGTGAGTGAGGAGGTCGGACAGTCTGGTAAGTTGTAAAAAAACGTCCTTTACTCAATTTGAGCTATACATCGAGACTACAAGCTAGATAAAGCAGTCACATTCGCTGTACTTTACAAATACTTTCCCGCTGAGTTGATTTGCTTTATTCAGATGAATTGTGCAGAAAGAGGTGGAAGGGTCTCAGGGACACATATTTGAAGGAGAGGAGAAAAGAGATGGATAAGAGGAGTGGGTCAGCAGCAGGGTCAGGAAAAAAGTGGAAGTACTCTGCGGTCCTGTCTTTCCTCGACCCCTTCGTCTCCCCACGGGAGACAAGTGGAAATATGGAGAGGGGGGATGAGGAGAATCAGGCCGCAGGGTACGACCACCCTGATGAGAACCAGGGCGAGACAGCAGCAGCAGCAGGGTACTCAGAGACAGGTGTGTTGACAAGTGAAGCAACACAGCAGGGCATATATGTTGTTGTATTTTTATGATGAAAAGTCTAAAAAAAAAAATTCTCTAACTCGTGTAACGTGCAATGTGTGTAATGTTGTAAAATATATTTAATTTTTGTCATAACAGAGCCGATGGGCTCTTTTGATGGCAGTGAGGCTGGGTCCCCTCTGCCAGAACCTGCTGCTGCTGCTTCTTCCCCTGCCGGCCCTTCAGCATCTGCTGCTGTACCCACAGGTGTGTACAGGCAATAATGTCCATGTTTAGATGCATATTATATATACTGTAAGCACTCGTAGTTTAATCCTTTTCTGGGGATGTATAATTTTAGGAGAATCTGTGACAGATAAAATATATGGCATTAAAAAATTGAGTGTTTATAAATATGTGTATATTATATCTACTGTAAGCACCCGTAGTTCTATCATTTTCTGCCTTCTCAATGTACAAAATGTTATCATTTGATACAGTGCCACCAAGAGGAAGAGCCCAGAGAAGGCGCAGGGAGCAGCCTTCAGAGGTGGAGCGGCAGCTCCTGGAAGCCCTCAGGACCCGTCCTGTGGCTCCAGCGCCGCCTCCACGCTCAGAGGATGAGCTCTTCTTCTTGAGTCTGGTCCTTTACCTGCAGAGGTTACCGCCTCAGACGAAAGATTTCGTCAAATTTCAAATTCATAAATTAATTTATGAAAGCAGCACAGTTCTGCTTAATTTGGAACATTTGGAACCCACTCAGTAATTTTTAAGAGGCAGAAATCTCTGCAGGGAATGAACCAGACATTCTCTCCTTTCTCCTCTCCTTCACTTTGTCCCTCACTCTTCCCTCTTCCAAGCAAGATCCTTTTTATTCCTGCATGTTAATTGTAAATAGTTTTAAATGTTCTTTGTATATTTTTTTAATATATTGTTTATTTTATTTGATTAATTTTGTATAAATAAATTTTTTATATAATGAACAAAGGTTTTGGGATGTTACTTTGTGCACAACATAGTAAATCATAATGTATAGTTGTTACATAAATATTATTTCTATGTTTAGACTAGAATACGTATGGCAAACATTTGTACATTAATTCTAATTATATCCTATTGCAAATACACTCACAATAGTATAGTAAAAATTTGTTATTTGTTATTGGAACAGTGTTGTGGTGTAGTGTAATGAGAATGCAGCAACGAGACAGGTATGCTTTTTGGAGGCCGGCTCCATTTATCATTTGAAAATGAACAACAAACTGATGGGTGATTTACAAGATAAAAGAAAAAAGATAACAATATTTACAAGAGAGGATAAAAAGATGTGATTTAAAATATAGTACAAAAGAAAAAAGAAATATATACACAACTATTCAGTCGGTTGCCATGCGACTGCTCCCTCGGCTGAAAAGTGAGCCATGAAGCTGTCCCTGACCCGGATGGCCTCTCTGGCAGAATAGTTTGCGGCACCCCGACCAAGACTCTGCAGCGAGTCCTCTGCACCTTGCACCCCCCCACTCACAGCAGGTGCCTCAGCAGATCGCCGCATGAAATTGTGGAGGATGCACGTCGCCTTCACACAGCGCTCCACAACATCAGGCTGAACCTCTATGAGGCGACGATACATCCTCCACTGAGAGGACAGGATCCCGAAGGCGTTCTCCACCACCAGCCGGGCTCTGGAGAGACGGTAATTAAAAACTCGTTTCTCTCGGGGAAGGGTGCGCCCAGGGAATGGCCTCATGAGGTTTTTCCTGAGGGGAAAGGCCTCATCTGCCACAAAGACATGGGGCTGGGGTCCTCTGTGGTCCGCTCCTGGAAGAGGATGGTCAGGTGGCAGATGGAGGGTGCCACCACGGAGTGCCTGGCCAAAGGCGGAGTTGGCCAGAGTTCCACCATCACTCGTCCGCCCATATCCCCCGACATCAATGACCCTAAAACAGTACTTGGAATCCACAACTGCAAGGAGAACTAAAGAAAAAGTTCCCTTGTAGTTGTGGAACTGGGAGCCGGTGTTGGGGGGGGCCTTGATGAGGACGTGCTTGCCGTCCAGTGCTCCACAGCAGAGGGGGAAGTTCCACCTCTCCTCGAAGCCCTCTGCGATTGACCGCCATTCATCCGTGGAGGGCACAGCCATGAACTCGTCCACCAAGCAGTCCCAGATTGCAGTCACCACATCTGGGACAACCTGGCAGACAGTGGAGACACCAACGCGGAAGCTGCTGGCAATGGTCCGGAAGGAGTCTCCAGTGGCAAGATATCTGAGAGAGAGAGAAAAAAATTAAATAAAATAAACATTGTTATAAATGAAAATTGCAATTTCATATTAGCAAATATAAATGTATAATACTGATACAATACTGGGGTTTTTGAGGGGTTTTTTTACAGTTAAAGAAGCTTGCTAAATGCCCTTAACTTTGCATTTGCTCTGATTTGCTTGCTACATTGCAAAAACAAACTATTATTCAATATTATAATATAGCAATTACCTGCATAATTCAAAATTCACTTTGACTGTTGTATTTCAATATTTCAAAATTTAATAACATTTCTCATTTCAATAACCATGAAAAAATACTATAGTATATTATAGTACAATTACTCTAGAAAATACTATTGTGTTTTTGAACCATCCTATAGTAAAGGTACTACAGTAAATTGTAGTATATTATAGTATTTACTACACTTTGTTAATTTACTGTATTATATTTACTATAGTACGATTCAAAAACACTAGTATTTACTAGAGTAATTTTACTATAATATAGTATTTTTAAACAACCATTTTCATTAAAAAATCATATTAAAGTGCTATATTGAGAACTGTGTGTTCAGAATATATGAGAGACTATATATTCTGTTATATAACATATAACATGTATAATTTTATATGTTCTCATCAGTCATTAATTAACGTTACTTGTAATCACACAGAATATTAAATGATTTACTGACCGGAGACAGATGGACAGGCGCTCTGCAGTTGGAATGCAGCGCCTGTAGTTGGTATCCTGGAGGGAAATCCTCTCACCGACACGGGACAACAGGTCATCAAACTGGGACCGGCTCAGTCGGAAGTACTGCTGAAAGCGGCCGTCATCCAGGCGCAGCTCCTGGAGGAGTTGATGAAACTCACCGAGCTGGGTGCGCTTCTGGAGGATCTGATGGACCCAGACACGGCGCCGAACGAGTCTACGCCGCTTTTCAGCCTTCCACATCAAATAAAGCGCAGCTACCCTCTCAACAAAATCTATGTCAGCCATTTCAGAACGAGACTGGAGCAGAAAAAAAGAGCAGGAGCCAGCGGCAAATGTGAGAGAGACTAGCCGAGGAAAGGCGGGTCTCGCCGGGTAAACGCGCGTGGAACGCCGCTGATTGCCTGGATCTCACAACTCCGAAAACGCTAGGCAAAATGCTTAAATAGGCACTCTTTTTATAAATTAATCACAGATTTAAGCTTTAAACAACTATATTACCGACTGAAAAAGTATTTAAACTACGTTTTGTCACACATTAATAGTATTATATTTTACAAAAAAGACCTCAAGTGACCGAGACGAGCTGGCTATAGGCTCATATAGGGCAGAAGCCCCTCCCATGACGCGAATTCGCGTCTGTTGTGTAGTTGTCACACGCGAATTTCACGCGCGATTCGCGTGAGTAAACTCAAAATGTACACGTGTCCACCTTCGCGCGATTAGCGCGAATTATTCGCGCGAATCGCGTCCGGTGTGAACGCCACATAAGGGTGTATTTTCGGTGACGCGCACTGACAAGAGTGGGACTGTTAGTCATTCTCAAGTTCATGGTGCTCGGATAAAGTCTGAGATTTCGCAATCGAGAGAGCAAAAGGACTGCTTTTACTGTCATAAACTCGGACATCTGATTGCTGATTGTCCGGTGCTTGGGCGTAAACAGTAGGCTAAAAATACGAAAAGCGTCGCATTCATAAAGAGCGTATCACCTTTTGAATTATCGTGTTGTACTGATGTTGTTGACCCAAATTACAAACCGTTCGTTATGTCAGGGTTTGTTTCGTTGTCGGGAAGGGAAGAGGATCGGAAAGAAATTTGTATTCCCCGTGACACAGGTGCTATGCAATCGATTATGATTTCTAATGTTTTACCATTCTCTGATGAATCATATTGCGGCTCAAACGTTTTGATTCGTGGGATAGAAATGCAGGTAGTCCCTGTTCCGTTACATAATGTGCATTTACAATGTACACTGGTTTCAGGTTTTGTGCGAGTTGGAATTCGCCAATCACTCCCGGTAAAAGGAATTACTCTTATCTTAGGAAACGATTTAGCTGGAGGCAAAGTCTTGCCAGCTCCAGAAGTGACTGATGTCCCGGTGCTTCGTCCGCTTGTAGATGTCAGTAGTTTGCATCCTGAGGTGTTTGCTGCTTGTGCAGTTACTCGTGCTCAGTCAGATAAGAATAAAGGCAAGTTTGACTTAGCTGACTCATTGTTAGGTTCGATGTTCGCAGATGATGGGAAAATGTCTGAAACTAAGAGAAAGTTAGAACCTGTTGCTAATGTGAAAAATTCGGAGAATTTGCTTGGAAGTTTCGATTCGTTGAGTTTGCCCGTTACTCGTTCTCAGATTGTCATTGCACAGAATGATGATCATTCGTTGAGTAAATGTTTTGCCGCTGTGATTAGTTCTGAAGCTGCTAAGGAAAGAAACACGGCCTACTTCCTAGATGATGGGTTACTTATGCGGAAGTGGTGTTCTAAGGTTGAAGAGGATTTGGATTGGAACGTGGTATATCAAGTGGTAGTTCCAAGCAAATATCGTTTGCATGTGTTGCGCTTGGCTCATGAAAATTTCTTTGCTGGACATTTAGGGGTAACGAAAACTTGCCATCGTGTTCTACAACACTTCTTCTGGCCAGGATTGAAGCGAGATGTTGCAAAATTCTGTCGTACGTGTCATACTTGCCAAATTGCAGGTAAGCCAAATCAGGTTATCTCACCCGCTCCACTTTATCCTATCCCAGTTATAGGGGAAGCATTTGAAGAGGTACTGGTTGACTGTGTCGGTCCATTACCGAAAACGAGAGCAGGTAACCAATATCTGTGTACCATAATGTGTAGAGCAACTAGATTCCCTGAAGCTGTTCCGTTACGGAAAATTACGGCTCATGTTATTTTGAAAACTTTGACAAAGTTCTTTTCTACTTTTGGACTTCCAAAAGTTGTCCAAACCGATCAAGGTACGAATTTTTTGTCGCGAGTGTTTACCCAAACTCTTAAGTCTTTGTCCATAGAACATCGAGTTTCCAGTGCATATCATCCGGAGAGCCAGGGAGCGATTGAAAGGTTTCATCAGACCTTAAAGTCCATGCTTCGAAAATTCTGTATGGACACAAGTAAGGATTGGGATGAAGGAATTCCTTTAGTGTTGTTTGCTGTACGTGAGAGTGTTCAAGAGTCGCTCGGATTAAGTCCGGCCGAGATGGTTTTTGGTCATTCTGTTCGAGGACCGTTAAAAGTTTTGAAAGATCAGATGATGGAGAGTACAACAGGAAAACGAACGAATGTTCTAGATTACGTTGCGAAGCTGCATGGTGCATGTGATCTTGCGCGGAAATTTTTGAAGGATGCGCAAACAGAAATGAAGGATAGATATGACAGACACGCAGTTGTACGATCTTTTCAGCCTAATGACAAGGTGGTGGTATTATTGCCGATACCAGGATCTGCATTATCTGCTCGATTTTCTGGTCCATATCACATAGTTCGAAAACTCAGCGATACGGATTATGTGATAGGCACTCCAGAAAGAAGGCGTAAGACACGAGTCTGCCACATTAACATGCTTAAAGCATATCATGATCGGTCTGAGTGTGAACTTAAGCAAGTTACGGACAATGCACCTGTATTGATAACGTCTGAGGTTTTGTCTGTTGCAGTGGGTGATGCGAACGTGGATGAGGATGGATTATTACTGAGAAATACTCCTCAACAATGTAGTAAGTTGGATAACTCGGTTATTCTGTCCAATTTGAGTTCTCATCTATCTTCTTTACCTGATGAGCAAAGGCATGATGTGGTGGAGCTTATCACCTCATTCCCTGCTCTATTTTCTGATGTTCCATCACAGACTAGCGTGCTATCGCACGACATTGATGTGCAAGATGCAAAGCCGATAAAGCAACATGCTTATCGAGTTAACGAGATTAAGAGGTCCGCTATGAAGACAGAAACTGACTATTTGTTAGAGAATGATTTAGCTCGTCATAGTTATAGTCCGTGGAGTTCCCCGTGTCTTCTTGTAAAGAAACCTGATGGTTCCTTCCGTTTTTGTACAGACTACCGAAGGGTAAATGCTGTCACGGTGCCTGATTGTTATCCCCTTCCTAGAATGGAAGACTGTGTAGACAGTATTGGTTCTGCTAGGTTTGTGAGCAAACTAGACATGTTTAAGGGATACTGGCAAGTGCCGTTGACCCCACGTGCATCTGAGATATCTGCGTTCCTAACTCCGGACTGCTTTCTACAATATAATATCATGGCGTTCGGGTTACGAAACGCCCCTGCTACGTTCCAGAGGTTAATTCAGACAGTTCTCGCTGGAGTACCAAATTGTAGAGCTTATTTGGATGACCTGGTGATCTTTTCAAATGAGTGGAAAGAGCACTTGGCTCTGTTGCGTACTGTGTTCAAACGTTTAGAACGTGCCTCTTTAACACTTAAACTCGCTAAGTGTGTGTTCGGTCAAGCTACAGTGACCTATTTAGGAAAGCATGTAGGATATGGACAAGTAAAGCCGGTAGAAGAGAAAGTGGCGGCTATTACGACGTTCCCGGTACCTACTACACGGAGAGAATTAAGACGGTTTTTGGGTATGATTGGGTACTACCAAAGTTTTTGTAAGAACTTTGCTACGGTAGTAACTCCTCTTACTAATCTCCTCAGCCCTAAACAGAGTTTCGTATGGACGGAAGAGTGTCAAGTCGCATTTGAAAATGCGAAAGCTTTGATGTGTTCCAGTCCAGTTCTAGCGGCTCCACAATTCGAGCGTGCGTTCAAACTGGAGGTTGACGCGAGCGCAGTGGGCGCTGGAGCAGTCCTGATTCAGGAGGGAAAGGATGGTGTGGACCATCCCGTTTGCTTTTTCTCTCGTAAGTTCAATAAACACCAAGCAAATTATTCTACTATCGAGAAGGAAACCCTAGCTTTGTTATTAGCTCTACAGTTCTTTGAGGTTTATTTGGGTTCTTCTAATTTGCCTACTATTGTGTTTACTGATCATCACCCTCTTGTTTTCTTGTCCCGCATGTATAATGCAAATCAACGTCTGATGCGTTGGGCTCTGTTCGTGCAGAATTTCCTCCTGGAAATTCGTCATAAGAAAGGTTCCGAGAATGTCCTTGCCGATGCTCTTTCTAGAGTTTGAACCTTTGCTGAATGCATTAGGGATTTGTTCATGCGTTGGTTTTGATGCATTGTTTTTTTTGTTTTTTGTTTGGACAAACGTGGAGTTTGTTCTTAAATGTGGGGGTGTTACGTCCCCAGGGACGTTTGGAGTTTTTTTTTTTTTTTTCCTGTTTTCTGTGAGGTTCCTTTCTGTCTCTTACACTGTCACTTTAACAGGTGGCGTGCTGATTGGCTGTCTGACCTGTCAATCACTCCCGATGACGTGATTAGCTGTGTTAGTTTGAAGGCGTTCTCCTCCGACGAGCAACACCTGTGGAATGCGCTTCTTAAGGGACGTGCTGTCGCACAGCGAGAGACTGCTTTTTGTTCTGATTCTGTTGTTACATTTGTTTCTGTTCTCTCTGTTTGAACTTAGTTTGCGTGTCGCCATTTTGCTCTTTGTCATGTTGAGTGCTTTAAGTTACCCTTAAAACTTCTCATGTGAGAGATTTGAAGTTTGGCATTTAAAGCGAAGCCAATCTGGATGGAGAAAAGGGGCTAGGTAAGATGTCACGTGACATACATGGGCACACTCAGGAACGTTGATTGTTTAGACACACTAGGTTAGTGGGTCTGTGCCACACTCTGTATTTTTGTGTTTGATAGGTAGTGTAGGGAAGTATAAGGCGTCACAGACGCTGAAGACTTTTTCTTTTCTTTCTTTTCTTAGCTTAGGATTAGTTTGAAACTGTTTAGCAAGATTCTTTTGATTATATTATTTTCATTTCTTTGGCACAATCCAGTTTTCCCTTTGTTCTCCCCAGATCTTATTTTTTTGTCTATCTGTTTTTCTTTATCATTATGAGTTTATTCATTGGTGGTTAATTATTGGTTTCTATAATTATTAAATAATTGTTTAATCGCCGTTATTTGTGTGGTCTCGTTTTTCTCATCACGCACACAGTGGTCATTACTGGTGGTATTAAGAACTTGGTTAAAAATGTTCCCCTTCTCAATCCCTAGATTGTTAACATCCAAAGGAGGGTCGTAACACTTGGAGATGCGCAACAGTTTTGGTGTGGCTTTGTTTGAAACTTTTCACGAAATAGAGCAAAAATGTAGGCTAAATAGGGCTAAAACGTTGTTACTTAATATCACCTTGTTTATTGGACTTTTACACAAGGTCAGGATCACATTTGCCATCATGCCTATACTCGGAGAAACAGAAGTCTACTCGTGTGACATTGCTTAAAGCTGCAGTCAGTAACTTTTGTCGCTCTAGCGCTTAATAAATATAACTGCATGCGTGTTGCGGAAGAACATTGTAGCGGGAGCTAGTTCTCTCTGTTTATGTCTAAAGTATGACAAGTCACGCAGGTACTGTGCTACTCCACCAGCGGTGCGATCCAAACCGGACTAAATTAGTCAGAATATAAACTTATTATATGTGTACCATAGTGATTCAGGATAAGACAAAAAACGGTTTGGTAAATGGATTCATTATGTATTCGTTCATTATATAAATTTAGTAAATTTTGAACACACAAAAGTTACGGACTGCAGCTTTAACTATATATAATGTGATAATTATTAAAATAAATTTTTATTCATTTTTGCCCCAAGGCCTCGTTAATTTCCGACCTTGTTTAGCATGAGACGGTCTGGTAAGTGCGCATGGCTGCGTCACACATATTTCACCTCGTAAACAATCTTTGAAGCATTGTCCATCGCACACATTTTTTGCACTTGCTCTGCTGACTGAAGGAATGAAAATCATTGATCACAGTACGAAACGTAACTTTTGCTATGTGTTGATGCACTTTGGGAGTTGTGTATTTTTTCACAGTCGCGGAGTCATTTTCAGTCACAACTGCGACCATTTCGGTCGCAGTGTAAAGCCCTGACTAAGTGATAAAAATGAATGATATTCATTATTTTTAATTCAGAAGTTGATATTGGGGTTAAATGTTACACAAATTTTTTTTTTGTGATCTCAACATGCACTCATGTCAAATAAAACCACTTAAATTAAGACATTCATTTGACATTTTTCTAAAATATTATTCATTTCTGTAGAGCTGAATATTTTAATAAGGATCAAATGACTGAGTTCAGCTTTGAGAATGAAACCAACCTGTTTGTTCCTCAGTATCTTCTTGTTTCACTCTGCATGTTTCTTCAATCGTCATTTCTTCACTCTCCTCTTTAATAAACGCCATCTTTATAATAGTGTGACATGGATCTGAGAGTTTTTCTGTGCGTTTGGACAATCTGTCAGGTTTAAGATGAGAATAATTAACAGAAAGAAAAATAAATCCACACTAAATCTCTGAGTGTGTGTCAATCAGCTCTAGTTCAGTATCAGTAACAAAACATTTGAACAATACTCGCTATTACATTTAATAGCTTCCAATTTCATGAAAACATGTGCAGTTCGTTTGATAAAGTTGTCTTACACATTGTGTTTGTTTTCTCGTTGCATTTACAATGTTTTGACCAGCAGGTATCGTCAGTGCGGTGACTTGAAGCATTCGCTTCAATTGACTAAAAGCTCCGTTTCTCCATCACTACTTTCCAGTGACCGATTTCGTTTTAATGATCAACTTATTCACGATACATGGAGAGAAATTAGACGCGCGTCTGTTACACACATGTTGAAGCGCTTTACTCACAAGAAATACGTTCATTAATGTTTGATAAAGCATTAGAAAATTTGCATGCAATTAATTCATTTTGCATCGGTGAAAACAGTAACATTGAACGGTTTGTGTCGATTTAAACCATTTAAATGTAAACAACAACAACAACAAAAACAAACCTTCCTTAAGACAAATCACAACAGACGCAGGAGCGCGGCGCAGCCTTGTGACGTCATATCATCAGACCAAAATAAGAGCCTGCTTCTTTAGATTTTTACTGGCGGTTGACAAACAACGAAATGGTGTATTACCGCCACCGACTGGTATGGAGTGTGGATCAAAATGACATTTTGCTTTCTGAGTGACTGTATTGTAAGCTAGCCAATGATAAGCTTGAGTCTGAACAAATTATTAATTTCAAAGGTCTTATCTCTTCTATCCACTGTGTCACTAATAATATTGCAATCATTTTCCCTGTAAAAACAGATAATTCATCACTGATCCTTTTCCCTACAGATAAATTAAATTCTGGAACAATGAACGCTACTCCTATTTTATTGTCTAAACTTATGTTTACATTCCTTATCCTTGTTTTTCTTTTCTAACAATGCAAAATCTACTGTAACATCTTTGTCTGGCTATCACCAGACCAAGCTCAATTTAAGATTGAACATTGGTCTGGGGAGTCTGCTATGTATTTTTACTGCACAAGACGTGTGATAAACGAGCATAATTTAAATGACTCTATACGCAATTGGATAGTCCTTCAACCAATCAGACCACAAGAAGCATGATCAACAGGCATCGATTCGATCCATCGCTTCTCTATCTGTCATCGTGTTAAACCTGCCAATAGCGCGCCGGGTGGATAAGCCAGTCTGTGATTGGTTCCCGCAAAAGTGTGACAGAAGCAGGATAAATGAATGTACAGGTTTCCAGCCTGATTTGCAGGGCGAAATCAATCGCCGGCAGATCAGGCTGGGTTTACCCAGTCTAGTAACATCTGTAAGTAAATTCTGTCATTAATTACTCACCCTCATGTCGTTCGACACCCGTAAGACCTTCGTTCATATCTAAACAAATCTCGCGCATGACAAATCTCGCCAGAATTTTCATTTTTGGGTGAACTAACCCTTTAACTGATAAACTTTAAATTGTGTTGCTTTCTGTATCACTGTCCATCCAAAGCTTTTCATTTTCCTCCTCTCTTTTTCCCAACAGGGCAAAAGGTTTTTGTTTTTTTTCCAACTCCCAAAAGTTTCTATGTTACTATGTTACTAAGTTACTATGGCCTAGTAAATTAGCCCAATAAGTCACTGATAACAGTATCCGTCTCATTTTTAATTATATTTCTCCCATTTCTACCTGAAGCGCTGCAATAGGTGTCATTTTTTTTATAGCTCCTGTATAGTCTCAATACCTGATGCTGTATATAATCTAACTTTCTAAGCAACGTTTCTGCTGCTGATCCATACACCACTAAACCATAATCTAATCCAAATCTAATCAATCCATTATAGATGGCAAAATAAGAGTCCACATGCTTTGGTGCATTTCCGCCACCTACTGGGGTGGAGTGTGAAGCATTAATGAACAAGGAAAAAAAAAAATCTAAATAAAATTCTAATAATTTAATTTTTCTAATCAATCGTGTTTGTTTTTAGATATTCTAATAAAGCAGTGATCACTTTTGATTTATTGTTCAGCAAGTTAATTAATGTTAACCTTCTTATTCAACCACATATTTATTTTAGGTTTCAGGGCATGATTGCATGAAAGCCCTGAAGTTAAAAAACCCTTAGTTATAAGGTTAAGGGTACACTTAGTGAAACGTGTTGCAAGGAAAAAACATTTGTTACATTTTTTGAGATGCAAACAGATAATGTACATGCTGCCAGAGGTGGACAAAGTACACAACTCTATTACTTGAGTAAAAGAAAAAGTACTACTGGTCAAATATTACTCCGTTACAAGTGAAAGTTCTAAAAACAGATTTTTACTTAAGTAAAAGTACAGAAGTATTTGTTTTTAAAAGTACTTAAGTATCAAGAGTACATTTTCTTTTGTATGTCAATGCATTATTTTATTATTGTTGTATAAATGCACGCTATGCCATCATGGTGGTTTAAGCCAGTCAGTGATGCTCCATCCGACATGCTAGCATACGACTACCTTAAACTCATTTCACAGACATCCCAACCTGCGAAATGTCATTTGCCGAAATCAGGATGCTCTCTGTCTTACATGCACTTCTCGAGGCACACACGCAAGGTCTCTCGCTCCCCCTCCCTCTCTAACGTGCGCATGTGCCCGCTCTAGATTCTGGGAGATTTTAACTAATTTGCGGGCATCAGGGAGCCGCTATCAATTTGCGGGAGACTCCCAGAACTTCCGGGAGACTTGGGATGTCTGATTTCAATACTTGTGTAAAAGTTACAACTCTCTTTATAAAGCTGCTGTCACTTTAAGGCTGAATGCATGGATCCTATACTCTGATACGCATCCGATATTCTCCCAACTGTTTACTCTTCTCTTTCTCCCAGACATTTAAATTTTTTTACATTTTATGAGACATGCGTCAAGTATATGCCAACTAAACTAATCTTTAATCTTTTGAGAAAACTGAAACACAGTTTTGGCCATGTATGGCCATGGATGCACACACTGTGCCAAGGAACCGTCTTCTTCCATTTTGCTATAAACTGATCAGTGTTCAAATTTTTTTTAGGAAACTTCACATGACCCTACATGAGTGATTACTGATAGGCTGTCTGCAAAAAAATTAAAATTAAAATTAAAAAAAATTTTAAAGAAAAAAATCATCCACTGACTTTCAAAGCTGCTACAGAAACGACTTTTGACTCCGAGGACCTTGATATAAATGTAGTGGAGTAAAAAGTACGATATTTGTCTTTCAAATGTAGTGAAGTAAAAGTAAAAGTATCTCTAAAAAATAATACTCCAGTAAAGTACAGATACTCAAAAAGTGTACTTAAGTACAGTACTCAAGTAAATGTACTTAGTCACTGTTCATCTCTGCATGCTGCACATCCCTGAAAACACTAAAAGCACTCTATAAATGTTACCAATAAGTGGAAATTTTGTTCTTCCGGGTTTAAAAGCAAAGTCGAAGCAATGTCACGGAATGAGGTAGAAGCGTGCCTTTGGAGTGTGGGCACGATTCTACGTCAGCTGGTCCTCTGCATTTATTTATGAGAATGAGTTCTTTTAACCCAATCACTGCGATATATTACGCATGAGATAGCATTACAGCGGAGAATTCAATCAACATGCAATGTACGCATGAGAGCAGTTTCTGCTCAGAACGCCTCAATGAGTTTAATAACGCTTACCACGTGGATCATATAGAACAGATATAGATAGGAGCAGGTGCGTTTTAAGTTTTTTATTTAATCGCGTCTTCTTCAAATGAAATATATGTGCAAATAAGGATTGATACAGCCGTACGTCTGATCATGAACACGATGACATTATGTGCATTATTCTGATAGGAAAATTCTAAGAATGGGCAAAAAAGTAACTATGCCTTTATTCTTTCTGTGTTAAAGGGTTAGTTCACCCAAAAATGAAAATAATGTTATTTATTACTCGCCCTCATGCCGTTCCACACCCGTACACACCTCTGTTCATCTTCGGAACATTTTTGTTGAAATCTGAAGGCTCAGTCAAGTCAAGTCAAGTCAACTTTATTTATATAGCGCTTTTAACAATGTAGATTGTTTCAAAGCAGCTTTACAGTGTTAAACAGGAAAATAATGCAGCATAATTTTATTCAGCTGTATAGCCATTCTGGAAAAATTTCAAGTATCATACAGTTACAGTGTGGGCTTTAGATCAATAATTTGATCAGTAATTTAGTTTAAATGGTTAATTTAGTTTATTATTTAGATGTATTTCGATGTTTAGTTGAAAAATTTAATGTCCCCAACTGAGCACGCCAAGCCAGAGGCAACAGTGGCAACGAAACCAAAACCCCATTAGGTGACCTAATGGAGAAAAATAAACCTTGGGAGAAACCAGGCTCAGTCGGGGTGCCAGTTCTCCTCTGGCCAATTAACAAACAGCGTATTATTATTATTATTATTATTCTGGCAGTTTTACAGCTCGGAGGTCATAATAGATCAGAATATTCGAGGGACCGGGGGCAACATGCTGGAGACGGGTTTATTGAGGATGATGTTGATTAAATAATTATTAAAGTGCAATATTCGAATGATCAGAGGCAACACGCTGGAGACGGGTTTATTGAGGATGACATATCGAATTAAGTATTATTTAATTGTAATATTCGAACAATCTGAGTCAACACGCCGGAGACGGGTTTATTGAGATGCCGTGTCGATGAGGCAGTTGCAGGGGGAGTCTAATCACGGTCTCTCAGACACTTCGGGGTCCTGTGTTGGTCTTCTCTGGGCGCAGGTCCACCATCTGAACTGGATACGGCCCGGATCCGGCTGACTGCAGTAAACTTCGGGATAAAACAGAGAGACTATCATTAGCGTAGATGCCATTCTTCTGATGATGTAACGAGTACATCAGGTGTTATGGGAAGTGTTCCCGGTTCCGGCTGACCTAGTTAATGCAGCCTAACAATCATTTAATCGAAAAAGTGTTTTATGTGTATGCCACAGTAAAGAGATGTGTTTTTAGTCTAGATTTAAACTGACAGAGTGTGTCTGCTTCCCGAACAATGTTAGGAAGACTGTTCCAGAGTTTAGGTGCTAAATAGGAAAAGGATCGACCGCCTGCAGTTGATTTGGATATTCTCGGTATTATCAACTGGCCAGAATTTTGAGACCGCAGTAGACGTGATGGAGTATAATATGTTAAGAGCTCGCTCAAGTATTGAGGAGCTAAACCATTTAGTGCTTTGTAAGTAATAATTAAGATTTTAAAATTGATGCGATGTTTAATAGGCAGCCAGTGCAGTGTTGACAGAACTGGGCTAATATGGTCATACTTCCTGGTTCTAGTAAGAACTCGAGCTGCTGCGTTTTGGACCAGCTGGAGTTTATTTATTAAGCGAGCAGGGCAACCACCCAGTAGAGCATTACAATAATCTAACCTTGAGGTCATGAACGCATGAACTAACTGTTCAGCATTTGGCATTGAGAGCATGTGCTGTAATTTAGATATATTTTTAAGATGGTAGAAAGCAGTTTTACAGATGCTAGAAACGTGGCTTTCAAACGAAAGATTGGTATCAAAGAGCACACCCAGGTTCCTCACTGACGACGAGGACTTGACAGAACAGCCATCAAGTGTTAGACAGTATTCTAGGTTACTACTTGTGGAGCTTTTTTGTCCAATAATTAAAAATAATTTTTTTTCTGAATTGAGTTGCAGGAAATTACCGGTCATCCAATGTTTTATATCAGCTATGCATTCCGTTAATCTTGTGAATTGGTAAGTTTCTTCAGGGCGTGAAGAAATATAGAGCTGAGTATCGTCAGCATAACAATGAAAACTAACGCCATGCTTCCTAATGATATCTCCCAGTGGTAGCATGTACAGGGTGAAGAGTAGCGGTCCTAGCACTGAGCCTTGTGGTACTCCATACTGAACTTGCGATCGGTGTGACATATCTTCATTTACTACTACAAACTGATAAAGGTCGCATAGGTATGATTTAAACCATGATAATGCAATTCCACTAATACCTACATCATTTTCGAGTCTATTCAAAAGAATGTTGTGGTCGATATTATCAAATGCAGCGCTAAGATCGAGTAACACTAATAGAGAGATACAGCCACGATCGGATGATAAGAGCAAATCATTTGTAACTCTGACGAGAGCAGTCTCAGTGCTATGATACGGTCTAAATCCTGACTGGAAATCCTCACAGGTACCATTTCTTTCTAAAAAAGGAACATAATTGTGAAGACACTGCCTTTTCAAGTATTTTTGACAGAAAGGGTAGATTTGAGATTGGTCTATAATTGACTAAATCTGTAGGATCAAGTTGCGTTTTTTTAATAAGTGGTTTAATAATAGCCAACTTAAAAGTTTTCGGTACATATCCTAATGACAAAGATGAATTAATGATATTAAGAAGAGGATCTATGACCTCTGGTAGCATCTCTTTTAATAGCCTAGTTGGTATAGGGTCAAGCATACATGTTGTCGATTTTGATGATTTAACGAGTTTAGCCAATTCTTCTTCTCCTATAGCAGTGAATGAGTGTAATTTTTCCTCAGTGACACTACAATGCTCTGTCTGATGTGATGCTGTATTAGACAGCTGCATGGTTTAAAAATTTTTCCTAATATTATCAATCTTACATGTGAAGAAGTTCATAAAGTCATTACTGCTGTGTAATCATCAGAAGTTGAAGCTTTATTTTTGGTTAATTTAGCCACTGTATCGAATAAATACCTTGGGTTGTGTTTGTTTTCTTCCAAGAGAGTTGAGAAATAAGCAGATCTAGCAGTTTTTACGGCCTTTCTGTATGTGATCATGTGCTCTTTCCACGAATTACGAAATACCTCTAATTTTGTTTTCTTCCAGCTGCGCTCCATTTTTCTGGCTGCTGTTTTAAGGGCCCAGGTGTGCTCGTTGTACCACGGCGTTGGACTATTTTCTTTAATCTTCTTTAAGCGCAGAGGAGCAACTGTGTCTAAAGTACTGGAAAAGAGAGAGTCAATAGTTTCTGTTGCAACATCGAGTTCTTCTATTCTATCTGGGATGCTGAGCAGATGATACTGATGAGGGAGATTATTTAAAAAGCAATCTTTAGTAGCGGCAGTGATTGTCCTGCCATTTTTAAAGCGAGGGGGCGGCTTTGCAACCTTAGCTAAATTAAGTATACATGATACTAAGTAATGATCTGAGATGTCATCGCTCTGCTGCAGAATTTCAACGGTATCAACATTTATTCCATGTGACAATATTAGGTCTAAAGTATGGTTATGGCGATGAGTGGCTCCTGACACGTGTTGCCTAACTCCAATAGAGTTTAGTGTGTCTTTAAATGCTAATCCCAATACGTCTTTTCCGTTGTCTACATGGATATTAAAATCACCAACAATTAGTACTTTATCTACGGCCAGTACTAACTCTGATAGAAAATCAGCAAATTCTTTGATAAAGTCTGTATTATGCCCAGGTGGCCTGTATACAGTAGCTAACACAAATGTTGAACGGGTTGTATCATGTACACTACATAGCGTTACATAAAGCACCAAAACTTCGAAGGAATTATATTTGAAACTAGACTTCTGAGTAATACTTAAGATATTATTATAAATTACAGCAACCCCTCCCCCTTTACCTTTCAGACGCAGCTCATGTTTATAACAATAATCTTGGGGGGTGGACTCATTTAAGGTAATGTAGTCGTCAGGTTTTAGCCAGGTTTCTGTCAAACAGAGCACATCTAGATTATTATCTGTAATAATATCATTAACAATAAGCGCTTTTGGGGAAAGGGATCTAATATTCATCAACCCAAGCTTTATAAATTGTTCATCTGTATTATATATTTTGTTTATTTGTTGGACGTCAATTAAATTTTTACTGTTGAATGGTTTTGATGTTTTTTTGTATTTACTAATTCGGGGAACAGACACAGTCTCTATATGATAATATCTAGGTGAAAGAGTCTCTATGTGCTGGTGAGGCCTCCATAGGGAGCAAAGCAATTGATCTTGAGTGTAAATTGCTTTGCACTCTATGGAGGCCTCACTGAGCCTTCAGATTTCAACAAAAAGGTCTTAATTTGTGGAACGGCATGAGGGTGAGTAATGAATGACATTATTTTCATTTTTGGGTGAACTAACCCTTTAAACTGACACGTGTCGTTAGTTCAGAGACTTTGCTCGTAAATGTACTGAAAATATTAATAGACATTTAAGTGTTCCATGAAAAATTCTGGAGGTTTTCCTGCTACCTCGACATGCTTGGTTTCAAGGTGTCGTATCTGTATCTGTAACAAAGTATCTGTAACAAAGTTCGTAGTTATGGGAAGAAGGAGGCGGGAACCGGCGAACGTGCAAAAGACTTTAATGAATAAATAAACGAACTGAAAGTAAAAAAGGCATTCTCCTCACATATGACTGCCGAGCACACATAATAAAACATAAACAAAACACAACATAAAATCCAGGCCTGGTCCTCTCTCGTCCTTCACTATCGTCGCTCCTTCTTTTATGCGTCCGATCTCCTCCGTTTGACACGAGACGGTGTAGCGCTCATTATCACTCACCACCAGCCTCGTCCTGTTCTTACGGTCCCTCAACCTCGCTGCTTGCCACATACCTCCATCGCCCCTCGCAGGCCGGGGGAGGCTACTCCCGAGACTGCGCACTACTCCCCCCCCACCCCTCTGGGGGGGACCGATCATGGCGGTCACGGCAACTGGAGGTAAGGACAGACGAGGCGAGAGAAAAGGAGCCGGAAGCATGAGGAGCGAGAGAGGGGAGAGAGGAGAAAGAAAAAAAAAATCTTCGTCTGGTTCCCGGACTCACTGCTGCTCGGTCCTCAGCCAGCCGAGAGGCTCTTCCTTGCGGTGCCATGCGATGGTACTGGACGCTCGGTGGATGGCTCGATCCTCCTCCGCCCCCTGGCTGGCTGGCGATGGCTCCTCCAGCTGAGGGCAGCCGACAGCGAGTCCCGTGCTCCCTGCTCCTCCCCATCATGGCGGACGGCAGCAGGCTCCAGCCCACGGCAAACGCCGGCGACTTTTTTGTAGGTATTGGCTATTAAATGTGTCTACCGAATTTCATACTCGTACGTGAAAAGTACCGCGAATGCCGCTTAATTGAAATTTTGTAGGTGGCGCTATCGAGCCATTTTGCCTAATTCTGAAGCCCATATCAGATGTAAATTTTCACCTCTTAAGGCGCAAATGTAAAGTTTCATGAGTTTTTGAGCATGTTTAGGCCCTCAAAGATGCAATTCATTTCGGAAGAAAAATAGGCTGAGCAATTATAATTACAATAGGGTCCTCACACCATTGGTGCTCGGGCCCTAATAAACTGACGCATAAATGTATTATGAGCCAGAATGCAGAAGTTTGCTGACCCCTTGGGAATTATTATCACTTAATAGGCTATCGACTGTTGGATCGTCTTTCTACGAGTCATCAAGAAATTATGGTTCTATTCTATCTAAAGAAATGTGAGGTCATCGTGTGAATACATATTTCTCCAAATTTGCACACTTTTGAACTAAAAGTTTGTAGCCTTGTGTACCGAAGCACCGCGATAAAAAATAAATAGGCGCAAACGCAATTGAATATGTACAGGTTTGTGTCTCGTTATTTTATTCAGAATATCAATAACTACGGATTGATTTTGCAAGGTTTTGCATTCCTATCTGAAATTAAGAATGATTAGTGTCATTGTAAATAATTGTCAGAAATTGAAGCTATCTAATCTAATACTTCAAAGCTCAATATTAAATCAGAATATTTATTGTAAAAATGTTTCCAAAAATAGTCTATATAGGCTATATAACACCACTGTGGTTTGTGATTTATTTTCAAGGAGGAACAAAACATCCCCCCTGTTTTTTTTTTTCACAAATTGCAACCTGAAAACAGATATACATAAATAAATGAAAAAATAAATAAATGTGGCAAAAAGTATAAATACTCATTTATTTATTTATTTATTTCATTTCTTAGTATGTATTTATTTATTATGTCAGCTTTAAAATTCCATAGGTTTTAAACCCCAAATCCTTTACTTATAAAACTCTTCATTAACAATTATTCAGTACTTTCAATGTAGCTAGCTAGTTTGATAGTAGCTTGTTGTGTAACTACTTTTTCAGAAGGGTAGCTTGACTGTATCTTAACTACTTTAACATATGAGTAGCTTGTAATTTGTCAAACTATAGTTTCAGAGTAGATTCCCCAATACTGAAAATAACTTGTTCAGTTGTTAAAATGTTCAGTCGACTGGTAAATTATTGAACCTAAACACATTCTTGTTATCTGGGATTAGGCTATATGTGATTTATACATCTTTGTATAAATAATTTAAAATATAAAAAATTGCCGACTTTACATGAAAATATTTTATTTAATATTTTGTTAAGTGAACATTATATATATATATATATATATATATATATATATATATATATATATATATATATATATATATATATATATATATAATTTTGACTCTAAATATTTGTGTACACTACACTAAAATGTGTTTTGGATTTATGGTGTAGAAGAAAGTCTCAGTGGTGTTCAGCAGATGTTTACAAATCTAAAGGTATTGATTATGCTTAGAAAAAAATATGTTTTTTGTGACATTCACCTCTCTCTCTCTCTCTCTCTCTCTCTCTCTCTCTCTCTCTCTCTCTCTCTCTCTCTCTCTCTCTCTCTCTCTCTCTCTCTCTCTCTCAATAAATGAAGAGTTTCGTTGCAAAACGAGATATATCCATTTTGAGAAATGTTGGTTATTTGACATTATTATTTAAGACATCAACAGTCAAGTTCATTCACAATTTTTTGTACATTAAACTATTACTTGAGCTCAGTGAAGGCCGGGACACAATATTCTTCAAATCCAGGATATTTTTTATTTAATTTTATGTCCATAAATAAGTCAAAAACCATGCCAAAATGCAACATATTTATCTTAACATTGTCAAACATCTTAAATTGGTTAAAAAAACAATACATCATAAATATATGGAATAGTATATACAAAGATTGATTAATAATAATAAGATTCCGAGTTAGTTTTGGTCAGAACATACACAACATAACGTTTTTTTTTTTTTTTTTTTTTGCAAAACGCTATATATCCACCTTATAATCTACTACGTAATACCATTAAGAAAAGCTAGTGAATCAATGTTTTGTGTGTGTGTGTGTGTGTGTGTGTGTGTGTGTGTGTGTGTGTGTGTGTGTGTGTGTGTGTGTGTGTGTGTGTCGGCATGACAGACCAACATTACTCGCAGTCGCACGATGACAACAATTAATCTTTGGATGTTTTCCCTCCCCTGAATGCCTTGCCCGTTTGTCTTCTCCCTTTGATGATTTTCTTAAGATGCCTTCCTCTTTCTCCCAACAGCAGCTGGAATGACCGGCTCCAATCCGTCATCGAAATCCATAACGTTAGCTTGACTCTGAAGCTTTGATTCTCTGACTGACAGACAGCTGTTGATCAGTGACTTAGCCTACGTGACTGACAGCTCGCCTACAGTATAAACTGGTAAACGTTTTTTAGTTAGCCTATTGAATCCTCTTTTTAAAAATATGTTTTTTGTTTTGATATTATCGTTAAATCACTGAGCAAACTCGGAGCACTTCACCGGCGGTGACTCTCTCCTCGCGTGACATCCTGAGCTCGTGCAGCGTCCTAAACGTTCTATATCGCACTTTGTAAAGAAACTGGGCTGGCGGATATCGCGTTTTGTGAAAAAATACATTTTGTAGTTGGCTTAAAATGTACATTTTCAAATCTTATTAATGGCAGCAATTCACACATAGATTAAGGTACATCTAAACAGTGATTTCCAATAATAAAATCCAAATGTCAAAAAATGGCGTTTATCGCGTTTTGCAACCAAACTCTTCAAATATAGATAGATAGATAGATAGATAGATAGATAGATAGATAGATAGATAGATAGATAGATAGATAGATAGATAGATAGATAGATAGATAGATAGATAGATAGATAGATAGATAGATAGACGTATGAACAGGACTTTTATTTTGAACTGACGACATGACGTAATAATTGTGCGCCGTACATCTGCGTCTGTTGTGATTCGGCTGGACAGAGGTTTGTGGTTTTAAGCGGTACTAACCGTTCAATTTATGGGTTTTATAAGTGATGTAAATTAATGAATTATTATTGAATGTATCGTCTGACTGTTTTATCTAACATTAATGAACGTTATTTGTGTCAGTAAAGCTCATCGCATCCACACATGAGTAACAGAAAAGGTGCGTCTCATTTCGCTCCCTGTATCGTGAATCAGTTGATCACAACCAGTGCAGTAACCATTGTTTTACTTGTGTAGTAAAATCATAACACAAAATGGCGTTACAAAACAGGTTCTGAATCAACAATAAACCAATAGTAACTACAACATTAACCATGGTTTTACTGCAGCACATATAGCTTAACTATGTTTTTTTTGGTAGTATAAATAATTTTTTTCACTCACCGGCCAATTTGGCTACCAAATTTTTATAATTTACCGGCCACTCAGAGCTTTTACTAGCTAAACAAATAATAAAGGAGGATAAATAAACCAGATTAACGATGTCACAGTTTATATATTTAGATTTTATATGTTAATTTCTTAAAACAAAATCCTGTCATCCAGAGCAATCTCCTCCCTTCCTCTTTCATCTTCATCACCAAAAAATTTATTTTAGTTGGACAGCTATTCAGTACAAAGAATATCAAACACCACATGGAACAAATCAAAGTCGTCTCATGATAAACCAGGGTCAGCGAAGATTTTGTTGGAAAATAATGTCTTTGTTGCGTAATTACGTATGTTCAAGTAGCCAGATGTGCGCAGATTCTGCGCAATGCGCTGTATTTAATATATCATGATGACTCATGAGTTGAGTATTTGCACAAAAATCTGCACAGATTTGGGATAAAAAACTTTTCCAGCAAAGTGAGTAAAAATAAGTAACCCGCCAAATTGGCTAGTGATTTGACAGCGTTACCTGCCACAATTAATTTTTACCTGCATTTGGCTGGTGTTAATTTCAAACCCTGTATAATGATAATAAACACAACCAATTTGTGGTTTGACTATAGTATGTTTACCGACTCATTTATACTGTAGGAGAAATAGCATGATTTTGTAATGAAAACTTAAAAAATGTCAGTAATGGAACAATTGCTGTTATTGGAAACAATTGCAGTAATTAAAAACTTTTTATTAACTTTGCAACCACATGTCAACTAACTCTCATTAGAGTATTTATAGATTGTCTTCATATCTGCAAAGACCTTATTTAGATGGACAGTCTTACTGACTAGTCTGTAACTTGTCAAGTGCATGTCAACTTATTCTACTAAACAGTCTACTAATACTCTAATGATACTCTAAGATATGGTTTATACCATCCCCTCTTTTTGGGAGGCTTATGCATGAATATTATTATTATTAGTTATTATTCTAATAGTCAGCATACAAGTGCATATTCCATGTGAGCGATCTCTGATTGCTGGTTCTCTCAGGCTGTTGGTGCACTTTTGTCGTTTGAAAGGTCACATCACAGCTTTTCTTTACTGCCAACATGCAAACTTAAAGGGATAGTTCACCCTAATTAAGTCATCATTTGTACTACTTCAATATTATTTTGTAAAATTGTAGTTCATTGTTCTGAATAATTTTGTTACATGCAAGAACATGTATATTTTCTTTCAGATGATGTAACTGCTGTAATAAAGTCTGTATCATAGAATAGTAACTTGTCATTCTGTTTTTATTTTTTAGATGTTTATTGAACAACTGTTTATGTAATACAAGGCGCTTTAAAACCATGGTTCAACTATTGTAATACAACCCTAGTTAATGTGTGGTATATGAACCATGGTTAGCACCAAAACAAAACATGGTTACTACAGTTGCATTTTTACTGTATTATTACTACAATATTACTATAGTGGAACCATTGTGCCAAAAACACAAATGTGAAATGACAATACAAATGTTTTCATAACAGTATAATCGAGTATGTAGGCTAATATACACATTATTAACTACCAAATATAAATCATAACTAAGTCTCCGTATATTTTGTATTCCCTATTAAGCACTAGAGTTTTAATTTAGAGCAGGGGTTTTCAAAGTGTGCCTCCCTTTTCACATAATCCACACAATGGCGCCCCCCTCCCCCCAGTTATTATCGGAATAATAACAATTTCATATTTTTTAAACTTAGAACAATGAAACGTTTTTAAAACTTAAAATAATGAAAAACTTTTTAAAACATAGATTAAAATAATGAAACAAAAACAATGATGCTTCCATATGAAAAGAACAGAACAGCTCAATTTAAAATTTTAAGAACTGTCATTCCCACTCAAAACAGTCAGATGATCTGTAACAGAGAGAAAGAACTTTTACTTAAATTTTTTGGCCACATCAGTGGATTCGTCAATTTGGAGTGTAAAAATTTGGATGTGTCTGGATGTGCCATGTCTGAGATGCGCCGACTTATTGTGTTGTCAGATAGTGGAACAGAATCGATCTTAGAAGTTGCTGCCTCTCCTACCGTCAGAGAATATATGTCTTTCGTTGCCGACAGAACTAACGTCTCTCCAATGGTATGTGCTTTGCCTGCCAAGGCTATACGCAATGCAATTTTTTTTACGGTCTATGAATGCAACGCGATATGCCAAAAAGCAAAAATCTCTTGACAAACCACACATAAAGGTTGTGGTTCATCAATTGTTTCTGTCCACGTAAATCCTAAACTCATATACTGATCGTCATATCGTCATCTTTTGGGTTTAAGCTCTGAATTTAAAGGGGGTCTCAGAAATCACTCCATTGTAGGCCATTAATAGGCATATACCTGTATCGGCGGGCTTGCCAAAAAGTAGCGAATTCACAGCTGCATTCTGGGTAAAACATTTTTATTTTATTTTTGCCTTATTATATTTAGTATTGTTTAAATAAAAACATTTAAATATAGAAAAAATAAACAAATTATTAGGCTATATATATTTTTTTATTTTTACCACTCTCCAGGCCTCCCCTGGCATGCTCTGGTGCCCCCCCAGGGGAGGCGCGCCCCACACTTTGAAAACCCCTGATTTAGAGCACTAGATCTGAGTGCTAATCAGTCCATTAAAGTCCATTATATCAATACTTTTCACTGACTCCCTTACCAGTGCGCTAACTACTGAACTAGGGAGCTGATTGAGATGCACCCGGAGATATAGTTTGGATGTATTTTTCTTTGTTAATTGTTCTCATCTTAAACATGACAAATTGTCCAAACACACAGAAAAACTCCTGGTGAAGCGACTGAGATCCATGTGATGCACTACTATAAAGATGGCGTTTATTAAAGAAGAGATTGAAGACACGAAGATTGAGGAAACATTCAGAGTGAAACAAGAAGATACTGAGGAACAAACAGGTTGGTTTCATTCTCAAAGCTGAACTCAGTCATTTGATCCTACAGATGATATTTATACAAATTATATTTTTTGAAGAATGTCATACGAGTGTTCTATATTATTGGCATAGAGCGGATATTGAGATCAGATAAGACAAAAGGTGTATTCAACATCGGCTAGATGTAACCCATTGGTTACCCAAACTGGGGTGCGCTGAGTTATGAAAAGGGGGGTGCGACAAGGCTGAGGGATAGTGTACAGTCAGCAGATTATTATGCAAAAGAAAGCTACAGGGTGATAAAATACTACACTTTGTCATTTTCCCGGTTATTATGCGGCTACTTGCCAGATAAGTAAATAGTTGAACACAAAATATTAATTTGACATATTTTTGTCCTGTTTTCCAATACAAATATCTAAACAAGTTATGTAAACAAATTCAATATCTAAACAAAATGTAACAAAATTAAGCGAGTTTATGCTTAAAACAATAACAAATATTTGTCAAAACTTCTAAATGAAGCTGATTTTTCTGAGCTCACTGGCAGATTTGTTCTTATTTTAGTCATAACATTTTTGATCGATTTCATAGAAAACAAGAATTCATATTGTTTACAACCTTTACAAACCAGAATTGGAGGGTTTAACTCAGGATGTCTAAGCAAACAATTCACCAGGCAGAATTTCAGTGGAGCAAAACTTAACTTTCTTTATTATTCATAAAGCATGGGAGAGAGGATTGGGAGAAAACTGTACCTCAGGTATTTCTTTTTTTCTCAAGTTGCTCCTTGTGACATCAAATTACACCTGGAAGCCTGGCAGAAGAGATGTAGGATTAGTCAAGGTGGTTCAGTCTACTCACATCCCCCACGAGACCTCTATATTCTTAAGCGTGTTTGGGTTAAGACTAGGGCTGGGCAATAAATCGATTTTATCGATTAAGTCGAATGTGTAGTTTACGTTGACTTGTTTGAATGAAAATCTGTTTTCTCTTTAACATCCATCGAGGCTCCCGTAGTTCCGAATGGGCTCAACCCTCCCCCTGCGCGTTTGCCATAGAGATGCACAAACAACAAGGACAGTGTCATCTTACAACATACAGTGTCATTCGTAATTGGTTCGGTTTTTCGGCGTCAGTCGCAGAACAAACAATACCCCACTGCAAAGTCTGAACGGAACTGCGCTATTCATTTGAGCTGCGCTGCATGGACCGTTTATCAGCGTAAGCTCATACACGAGCCGGTCTCGTGACACCGATACACAACGCTGGGAGATCCAGTGAGAAAGAGTTTGAATTCACCACAGAATTAATAACATCGCCACTGCGAGATCTAGTGGAAGCGCTCGCCGCAGAATTCTCTGTTTTAAACCACGGAGATCAGATCAAACAGCGCTGACGAGGAAACCAGGAGAAATATTGAGCCATGAGCGAAGATCAGGGGTTTCAGTCACAAATCACCAACATTCACCATGGACTTAATGTAGTAACACCACATGGTATTGTGGAAGAAATAGTCCATTTTTTTTATGTTGTCATTATTCATCTCAGGGTTCGTACAACCTTTTGAGATTGAAATTCAAGCACTTTTCAAGGGTTTTCAGGAGCTTAACACTTTTTCCAGCCCTTCAAAGCTCTAAATATTATCCAATTTTAATGTTTTTTTTAATGTGATGATTTGTAAAACTAAAAGTTCAAAGGTGTAGACCACTTTGTGGCAAACAAGCACTTTTATTTGTAAAAAGACATGAAATTACCACTATAACCACGTAGATGGCAGCACAGGAGCACATATTGACTTATTAGCCATTTCAACTCCCTAAACAAAAGTAGGAAGTCCCAAAGTCTCATGAAAAACAAAAAAAATTGTGACTAAATTACCCAGAAACCAAGTAAAGCGGTCCTTTTATAATCACTGAAGCTGTCGATTAGTTCAGTGTGATAACCTATTTAATAAGAGCAGAATATTTAAATTTTCCCTGTAATTTTTTTGCAAATTACTGTTGTTAATAAAATTGAGTTTGATCTGCATATCAATTCATAAACCTTTGAATAGTTTATTCACATGCTGAAAGTTTTGGACCCCATGTGCTACCAAGCTGCAAATATTTTACAAAAACAAAATAAAGTTAACTTGTTTTGAACAATTTCTTTGTCATCTGCAGATTGTTTGAAGCAGGAGGAGAAAAAATCGATTTAAATCGTGAATTGTATTTTTGTGAAAAAAATTGGGGAATTTTTTTTAGTTCATATCGCCCAGCCCTAGTTAAGACTGGGCCTGGGCTGTGAACCATCCAGCACTCTGTCTGCTCACCTTCCCTGCTTTCCCGTACTGTGGCGTCTTTGTTCTCTTTTTTGTGGCTGATAATTGGGCCCAACAGCCTGCAGCTGAGGCTCCCTGTCAGAGGGGTATAGTTGGAGCTATCCTTGGTCCTGAACATCAGTGGGTAGCCCAACCTTGTGTCTGATGGTGCTCTCCGTGGTGCTGCAGGTGAACGTGCTGCGTTGTGAGAGACCGTGCTTCCTTCTGTCCGCCACAATATTATATGTTATTTTACATATGAAGTAAAAGTATCTTGATTTAGGAATCTAGGCTATTAGGATATTTTTACAAAAAAGAAGAAGAAAAAAAAACACTTTTGTGTATGCTTACTTCATAAAAATGTCATGCATCTCTCAGTTCAGTAGAATAAGGATGTTAGGAGTAGGGATGCAATGATTATAGATTTTGTTGGTACGATTATAGTCTGAGAAATAATCCCGGTTTCATGATTATCATGATTATTATGCATTCATTAATTTCACAACAATGTATTAAATCACATGAACACTCTTTAGATTTTAAAGTGGTATTTTTTGCTACCTTTTGAACCAGAAATAACACCGTAACCAAATAATACAGCAAAAAATAATATAAGACAAAAGTCCATCTCTCCCTTTGGAATTAAAGAAAGGTGACCTCTGCTCCGTAAACATCTGTCAGTGTGAGGGGAATAAACTGAACTGCTACTGTCACCAACTGTCATCCATTCGTATTCATTTAAATTACCTTTTAATAATTCATCTAATTTTACATGTGGCCTGAGAAAGTTGTATCTAGTATTTTGGTTTGTTTGTTTGCATCACTGATCAATTCAAACGTGCTTCCGCGCTGAGCCAGAGACGACGCGCTCTGTGTTTTTCATATATTACTATTCAACCACAGAGAATAGGTTTCAGAGATTTAAATAGACATTTAAATGAATTACTAGCCTATATAAAAAAGACATGTATAGTTTGTTATTCCATTGATATCTATGGAAGCTGCAATGATAATGCTTTCAATTATTATTTAAATAAATGTTTTATTCACATCAGATACACATTGATTGTGCATGAAACAAAGTTTGTTCTTCTCTTCTCCCATGTTCACTGGCCACTTCTATGTATATCGGGGAAAACTGATGAATTTATGTGATGTAAATAGATCCTCTGAATTGCAAACTCATTGCGTGTTATATCAACTAACATAATCATTATAAACGTGTTTAAACGACAAAACGCATTCATTTACACATATTTGACAATCGGAATATTCCTAACGTGATCATATAGCTTTAAGGACTGGGAACCTAGCTGACCAGCAAAGGCATGTGATGTGGCAGAACCTACAATCAACACCTCAGTTTTGCTCTCAACCTAAAACCGCGTAAAAAAAATACATTGCATTAAGCCAAATACACAGAATGTTCTTTTTAGAACCGTCATGTGGCCCCTTTAAAGACAACATTTGCTTCAAGTGAAAAACATTATTGACATCACTTCACTTTAACTTTTTGTCACACCAGTCACAACTTGCTGGTCAAAAAGTTTATTTCTTCTGTCTTTTGGCTGCATTAAAGAGGCTGCATTTTGCATACCCAGCTATGTCAAAAATAAAAATAAATAAATACTGAGACAGCCTGACAAAGTAACTTGGAATTTGGCAAGTTAATGTTACTGTAGCAACTAGTTTCCTAAGGTTAATTTAGTTAAAAATCATTACATTGCTGGCAGCAAACTTAACTCAGAATTGTAATACCACAAAAAGTGGTCTTAATCCATGGAAAAGAAGATAATGCCATTATCTTGATTCTGATTGACCAAAAGACTTGAGGCGCCACACCAAAAATGTTTTATTGGGAAAAAACTTTGTGACAACTGGGGAGACATCTATGGTCTCACTCACTCCAGGGATCCGTTCTTCATACCTCGCTTAAAGAGCACCTATCATGGCATTTAAAATGTTCCAAATATTGTTTTAGAAGTCCCCAACAACAGTTTTGCATGCATGCAATGACAAAAAAGACTTTAGTTTTCTTATAATATGCATTTATTTTTACCTGTTTTGACAGCGATTCTCAAATGATTCCTTTAGTGATTCACTTTTCAAAACCCCGCCTTTACGTGACGCTAATCTGCGGTGATTGGTCCGATGACCCAGTCAGTTGTGATTGGTATAGTCTGTGCAGATATTTTCGGAAACGGAACGCCCATCAAAGTCTTATAATGACAGTAATTTGTTAATATGTGTCAGGAGTTATGAATATGAAAACCGCGTCGGTACTGTTTGATTGTAATATGAGCCTCAGCTGATCTCATTCATAAAAAAACTCCTCACGAAGACTCGCGACAAATCAACATCCCTCAGGGCTTTTAGTTCAAAAGTGTGCAGATGAGGAGACATATTGATAGATTCTCATATGTCTGTGTCAAATTTCTAAACAGAGGAGTATTTTTTATTCAATACTTCCTCAAAATGGGCAGAAATAGCCTAATCATGAGCGATTGAGTCTCTTATGTGTTGTTTTCAATTCATACTGGCAGCCGGGGGGCGCTCTGTGCACATGTAATCCATATATGGTACAGACAGACGAAGAAGAACCATGTGCCATAATAAAAGTCCATAATAAAAGCTTCCTGAGATCGCGAAACATACATTTGACGACTAATAATAAACACTCAATCGCGACGATGTATGGTTTGTCTTCAAGCCACTTAGTCTTCAAATGCTCATCCTTGGGCAGATGAAAGAAGTTTGCTTTTGAGTCGCACTTCAGAACACAGCGTCTCATCGCCATGATGTTTTCTAGTTTTCACTGGCGTCTTGGAGCGCAATAAGTGGGCGTATCGTATTCAAATAACTTGACAAGTTGACGTCATCTAGTCAGAGAAAAAGCTTCGGTCTTCTAACGATTCTTAAAAATGACTCCGAGTCGACTCTTACTTTTGAAAGAAAATAACTATATATACGGTGCACTGTCATATTTCAAGCTATCACAGGATGTTTTTGTTCACTTAGATCTATGTTACACACTACATGAAAGGTAAATTTCAAAATTCCATGATAGGTGCTCTTTAATACATCTGAGATGATTGGACAGATCCCAGATCTTTTAATCGTGATAACTGATCTCTGGCTAATTTGGTTCTTCAAACGAATTTGCGGATTGGATTAAAATATCTGGATTAAATTATCTGAGATTACTGCGCGTTCTTGTGTTCCCTGAAGTGGGCAGATGCATCAATACTCCAAACTATGATCAGCAATGCAGCGACTGGCTGGCGTCAAGACAGCAACGTAATGACATCATATAATTAAAAAAGCCACCTGACAAAAAACTTGACAATTAAAAAAAAAAAAATTTCTGGACCTTTATAAGGAAACAGCCAAACGACCAAACAAACATAAAAGTTATAATAGACAATTTATAAATGTTTAAAAAAAAAAAACATGATTCCCAATTGTTTATATTCACGATTTTATAGTATTTGTACACCCTTTACATTTTTACATTCAAGATCAAGTTCTCTGCATCTCCTGCATCAAGCCATCCCATAATATCCATCATCACTCAAATGAATGCATGGCTCAGAGTAACTGTACAGCATGTGTGTGTAAGACTGCGGTAACATTATAAAGTTATTATTCTATCACAAATAAATCGCTCAATCAAGTGGCTGTGTCTATAGTATTATACACAACATTTTAATATTATTTTCAAATACATTTTTACATTATTATTATTTAATATAATTAGTATTGCCTCTGGTTCAGTAATGAACTCTTGTAATAAAGTAGCAGTGGCTGGGACAGATTTTAAGTATCACCTCAAGATGCAATCTAATCCTGTTTACATGAAATAAGCTGCTCCCGAGCAGGTTTAAGCTTACGGACCTGTTACTATGACAGCAAGTCCAGGATGAGCGTCAAAGAACCAAACAATCCAAGATCATGCCAAATCGCCAACAATCAAATCCAGCTAACTGAGTTAGCGACGTACGAAGAACGGACCCCAGGTTAGAAGCATTGTTTCTTTTTAGAATGACTTCCTTAAATAGATCATGCTCTTGGGCACAATCAAGCTTACATTCAGTACATTCTACATATTTCATCCCATTTTAATATATATACATTTTAATCTATATATTTTAGTGTCAACAATCAGCTGTTTTTAAAGAATACATGTGCATAAATGCGCCACTACCCCTTAATATGACAAAGTAAGTCAATCTGCGATGAATCACACATAAAGTAAAACAATACGAAGTAGTTCTCAGATGCCATGTTTGTTATTAGAGAAATTAGAGAAAGTTGTTGACTGAGTTAAATATTTGTATATAGTCTACAGAAGTAAATGTGACAGATCACACATGACAATTAACTTGGGCCCTTTTTATTATTATTATTTTTTTTTTTAGCTTTTATCTACATCACAAATTGCAGCGGAGCCTACAAAAACATTATATTCAAACTTGCACAATAACAGACATATAATTGACATATAACAATAACAGTTTGTGATGTAAAAATAACATCACAAATGGTGTGATAACATGGTGTGATTTCTCTGTAGTATCTTGTTTAATATGTGCAGGAAGAAGTGCTTTATTCTTGAAGGAGAGCTTATTTTGACCTGGAAGAACAGAGCAGGGATGTCGCCTCCACCAGAGGTCCCAGATTTGTGCCCATTGTACATCAATACTTTTACACATTTGTTGTAACTTATAAAGTCCAATTCTTAACATGTGTTAGTAACAACTGAGAAGTTGATCCAAATGATTGTTCCAGACTTACTTTATTTTGGTTTTGTATATTAAAGCCTGCTTTTTCTCAAGTTTATTTGTTGACACAATCCTTGTTAAATCCTAGGTTCTGCTGTATATTTTTGCCTGCTCCAGTGAGATTTGTGTTGGGTCCTGAGGGATCCTAATCTCAAAGTAGTCTACTGTGGGTTTTTGAGAAGGGGTTTGATAACCGCTAGCTTGAAAGAATATGAGACATGTCCCAGGGCTCGACATTAACGCTTGTCCACATGTCCGGGACAAGTGGATTTTTTGAAGGGGCAAGTGGACAAGAATTTGACTTGCCTGACGGACAAGTATCCTGAGTAAAACGTCAAAACTAAAAATAACTAGGGAATCACCAAAGTGCAATAATGATTCTGCATTCAGTTAGTGTAAGTGGAGATCGATAGTGGATAATAATACAAAACAAACGGACATTAACAAGGTTGTCCTGTTGAGGCTCGCGAAGCCTCTCGAGGAGAAAATCGAAAACATATGAGCGCCGCTCATACAAAGAAACTCAGTTAACATACACAGGTAAAATGGTGTAGTTTTTATATTTATAACATATGATACAGTTAAGCATCATCACACTAACAAGAGTGTTGTTTTCCTGAATACCATCACAACTGGAAATGACACTGATTTCGTAATAAACAATTAATTAACATTAAGTCACTTACATTTTAGATGCAATATGGACTGTATTTGTTCTATTTCAGCAGCAAAAATAGTTCCTAACAAATATCACAGCAGAACTGTAACGCATCTCACAGCAACAGTGTGTGTTAGTGAATGATTCAGCGTTTGAATGAATCGGTTGAATCAAAGATTCAGTGACCTATTCATAAACGACCGCCTAATTCTTGAATGAATCAGCCGTTTGAACGAATCGACTCAATGACTCGCTCATTAAGACGGTCACATGCTGCCACCTACGGGTGGTTTAATTTCATCTTTCCAACATTTCTTATTTGTATATTCAAAAATATTTAAAATAATCTCATAACATTATTTAATGCAGTTGTAATTTTGCAGTGTAAATGAGTTTGATTGGTTGATTGGTAACAGCCTATAGTATCTTATTCTAATTTAATCTATAGATCAAATTTAAGAATATAAAAGGAAAGCTGAAGCATAGCCTATATTTAATAAGATTATGGAAAAATGCCCTTTATAAAAAGGTAAAAATATCACAAATATGCATATTTAAATATGCCAAAGCTGATTAAACACTGGTGAGAATATTGCTTCAGAATAGATTATATTTACAAAAAAAATCCAGACAAGCAAATGTTTTACTCGGACAAGTGAATGACAGATTTACTTGTCCGAAGGACAAGCGTGTGAACAGGCTTAATGTCGAGCCCTGTGTCCTTAAGGAAGAAAACAGTTAACAATATTTACAAGAGGTTCTGAGATGACATTACATACTTTCAGTAGTTTTGGGGGTCTAGCAAAGATCTAGTGTACATGTTTTTGAATTTAATTTTGAAGTCCATTGCTTTGTAGCATTTAACTGGGGTTAACTTATATTTGTCTTTTTCTGCTTTAGACCTGATATTGCTGAAAGTTGAGAGTCAAGAACTGTATGATATGGAAGAAAAAGATCTTCATGAAAAACATCATGAATTCATGACTGGAGAAAAATCTTTTGGTGACTCGCAGACTGAAAATACTTCCTCACAAAAAAAAGCTAAAAAAAACGGAACTAGAAACTTTAAAGTCCACATGAGAATTCACAATGAAGAGAGACATTTCACCTGCCAACAGTGTGGGAAGAGTTTCTCACTGAAAGGAAATCTTAAAAAACACATGAGAATTCATACTGGAGAGAAGCCTTACACCTGCGGTCAGTGTGGAAAGAGTTTTACACAGAAGAAAAACCTTGATGCCCACATGAGAATTCACACTGGAGAGACCCCTTATACCTGCAAACTGTGTGGGAAGAGCTTCTCACTAAAAGGAAATCTTAAAACTCACATGAGAATTCACACTGGAGAAAAGCCGTTCATATGTCCTCAGTGTGGAAAAAGATTTAGACAGAAAAAAAACCTTGATGCCCACATGAGAATTCACACTGGACAGACCCCTTATACCTGCAAACTGTGTGGGAAGAGCTTCTCACTAAAAGGAAATCTTACAACTCACACGAGAATTCACACTGGGGCGAGCTCTTTCACTTGCCAACTGTGTGAGAAGAGTTTCTCACTCAAAGGAAATCTTAAAAAACACATGAAAATTCACACAGGAGAAAAGCCGTTCATATGCCCTCAGTGTGGAAAGAGTTTTAGACAGAAAAAAAACCTTAATGCCCACATGATAGTTCACACTGGACAGACCCCTTATACTTGCAAACTGTGTAGGAAGAGCTTTACACTAAAAGGAAATCTTAAAACTCACATGAGAATTCACACTGGAGAAAAGCCGTTCATATGCCCTCAGTGTGGAAAGAGTTTTAGACAGAAAAACAACCTTGATGCCCACATGAGAAGTCACACTGGAGAGAATCCTTATACCTGCAAACTGTGTGGGAAGAGCTTCTCACGTAAAGAAAGTTTTAGGATTCACATGAGAATTCACACTGGAGAGAAGCCGTGTGTATGTAGTCAGTGTGGAAAGAGTTTCAGGTGTAAAGGTACCCTTAATCACCACATGAAGACTCACTCAAGAAAGGAATATTTTATATGTCATCAGTGTGGAAGGAGTTTCACAGACAGGAAACATCTTAAGAATCATGTAATAACTCACACTGGAGAGAAGCCTTTTATGTGCCATTACTGTGGAAAGACTTGCATAAACAAATCAAACCTTGAGGTTCACATAAGAATTCACACTGGAGAGAAGCCTTTCACCTGCCCTCAGTGTGGAAAGAGTTTCACACGTAAAGGAAACCTTAACATTCATGTAAGAGTTCACAAAGGAGAGAGGCCTTACAAGTGTCTTCAGTGTGAGAAGAGTTTCACATTTCACACAATCTTGAAACGTCATTTGCAGACTCATTCTGAAAAGAAAATGCAGCGTTCCTCAGTGTAACGAGATTTAGAAAAAAAAGCACTTCCAACAATCACAAGCACATTCACTTTTGAGGACGACCAGTTGTGATCATTGTAATGTATTTTTTTTCTTTGCCACCACACTTACAGATGCATGCAAAAAGTCATGCAAATGTGAGACTGTGTTCTTTGTGAAAGAGTATGGCTCCAGAAAATATGCATATGTGTGAAATTAAGACTATGGTCACACCACAGCTGAATGTGGGCCACATCTGAAGTCCACCTTCATGACCACTTCTTTTATAAGAATCCTTCACTGCTGCTTTTTATTTTCTTTTGTGCATATGAACTCCACAGCGGACTATCTCCTTTGCTATAGTTTGAAATTCTATCTTGCATTGAAATGAAAATGTACCTGAAAGATTATAAATAAAGGACATAAATTGAACAAAACAATGAACAATGCACTGCATTATTTGATTCATCTTTATTGAATGAATGGACAGGTAAACATGTTTTCAATCTGGGCTGCAATATGGCTACTGTTGGGACTCATCCGGTGGCACAGATGATTCCAGCTGTGGGTTGTGTAACTGCTAAACATTCTAGCTGTTTCACTGCTGATTCTAGGTGTTTCTAGCTTATTTAATCAAGTCAATTTCAATTTACTGTAGTAATATCGGGACAAGTTTACTGACAATTACGGAACCCTGGAAATATCAGGCAATTTTTAAAAACTGTCATCAGGAAATAACATAGAAATATATTTCTAGTTATACTTGGCTCTAAAATATTTTTTATCAGCACACTTGATTCTTTGTTGTATTTCAGGTAGCATGTGTGTACATATACTTATTTTTGGTGCAATAAACAATTTGTTTTCCTTTTCATGTTAAATATTTATTAGAGAAAGTAATTTAAAATCCTATTGTAATGATGTTCAAGGCTAAGGGAAGGAGGTGGGAACCGGCAAACGTTAAACTTAAGTTTAATTTTAAAATAAACAAACAACAAAACGGAAGTAAAGAGCTAGCCCCTCATGGACGACTTTCGCATATAAACATACAACACAACATAAATAGTCCAGGCCTGGGGGGTATTCCAGAAAGCAGGTTATGTGACATACCTTGGTATGTTTAAGAGTAAGTAAGCGGGTAACCTCAACTTTCGGTTCCAAAAACGGAGGTAACTTTCAGGGTATGTAAGTCTGGAGCTCTGGAGCAGGTTATGTTCAGAGAGTGAGCTGCTATGGTTACCAGGGTTAGTTTGCTTAAAGGTCCTGTTCTTCGTGATCCCATTTTTCAAACTTTAGTTAGTGTGTAATGTTGCTGTTAGAGCATAAATAATACCTGTAAAATTGTAAAGCTCAAAGTTCAATGCCAAGCAAGATATTTTATTTAACAGAAGTTCCCTTTCAAAGCCTACAGCGAACGGCCGGTTTGGACTACATCCCTGTACATCCTGCTTTAATTACGTCAGTAGAATGCGAAAAAGGGGGCGTGGTCTTGTTGCTCTCCCACGTAGAGAAGAGGAAGTGTTGCGTTTGTAGAGTGTGTTTTTCTCCATGTCGTTGAGACGCTGTTATTTTCATCCCGGAGTCAAATCACCTTAGTTTGGCCTTCCCAGGGATGCTGTACTTTGAGCGCATGCATCTCCCCGTTATGGTAAGAGGCGTGACCTTTCCGGGCAACGTGCGCTAAGCTGCTGTCGAATCACAACACGGGAACCGCTGGCACAATCAGAACTCGTTACGTATTTCTGAAGGAGGGACTTCATAGAACAAGGAAATCATCAAGCCGTTTTTAGGACAGTGAAAAGACAGACTCCTAATATGAGAATACTCAAAATTCTCTATTGTTGTTATTGTTTGTTCAAGAGCAAAAGAGAACTCGATGTGAGCAGGAGACTGACGCTAATCTGTCTGTGCGTCGAGTGTGTGTGTGTGTGTGTGTGTCAGAGTGTCCCTCGATTAGCTGACATGAGACGCAGCCACACAGACAGGACATTGACACACACACACACACACACACACAGACAGGACATTGACATACAGCGCGTTCTCTTGTGACTTGTCACGCTTGGAAGCATTTACATGAATAGGAGCGTGATCATGTAACGCTGGGCAAAAATGGATATAAAAATGGACGCTGCATTATTTGCGTTAAATATTTTTAATGCGTTAAGCTGAAAAAATTAATTGCCCGCGTTAACGCGTTAATTTGCCCAGCCCTAATAATAAGGTAATGTTTAAAATGTTATTTCAATTCAAATATATTTATTACTTATTTTATTGTCATCTCACACATGGATCTGAATTCAATTAATCAGCATCAAACAAACAATATAATCCTTATTCTCAGTGAATAAAGATTACTTATTAAACAAAGACATTGAACAAATTATTGCATAACCACCAAATAGGTGGCGATGTGCAGTAGTAGTGAAGTAGGTTATGTAAATCTCCATTAAACAAAAGAAGAAGAGGATGTAGAATGTTTCCATGGTGAATCATCAATTTGTCGCTCTGTTGAGAATGTCTTGTGTTCATGGTTAACATACTCTGGGTTGGCTAAACTTACTCCCGGACTTGTTTTTGGAACCAGCATACCTCGGGTAAGCAAGGTTTGGGTCAATCAACCAAGAGTTCAAAGTATATGTGATGGTAAATTAATCTTGCTTTCTTGAATACCCCCATGGTCCTCTCTCATCTTGCACTGTTGTCACGCCTCTTTTTATCCTTCCAGAACTCCTCCGTGAGACACGAGAGTAGTGTGGCACTCATTAGCACTCGCAGGACCGGCCTCGCTCCATTCCCATGGCTCTCGGCCTTGCCCTGCTGGCTACACATAAGAATTCAGTAATTCTCCAGACCCAACTTTTCTTTGCATGTTTTAGTGGAACCTTGTTATATTTAATTTTCAATTTGTGTACTTCCAAAAGAAGATCAGGGGTAAATTTCTGTTATGCTTCTGTTATGTTGTGCTTTACTTTATTTTCAAGGTTTACTACTTCTGTTTGAGAACTCTTACATGTATAATTTGTATATGGCCTTCTGAAGCAAATCGACAGGTTTTTGTAAGAAAAAATATCCATATTTAACATGTTATAAAGTAAAATATCTATTTTCTGCAGTACCGCCTTCCGTATTCAATTTACGAAAAAAGCATAACTGGCACGACGATGACGTCGGACGTAGCATAAGCATTTTGAATTGGGAGAGGCGTTGGACTTCCTTCGTAAGTTGAATACGGAAGGTGGTCCCCTGGAAGCTAGATATTTTACTTTATAACGTTTTATAACTGCATAATCGATGCTGCAAGGATAATAACAGATTAGATAAATTAGATTACTCATCGAAAATGATTTAAAAACATTTAGGTTGATTATACAATGAATTATAGGCCTATAATTAAAATGATTAATTATCACTGACTCACCTTCATGGTTTAAAACAGAAAAAAAAAATCTTTATCACCAATTGCCAAATGATAGACATCGGTTCATATTTCCCGTGATAATATAATTAATTAAATTTTAAATAAATGAGTAAATAAAGTGAAAAGTGAAACAAGTAAATTAAAGAAGTACTTCAGCGCTGGGAAGATGAAGAAGAAATGGTAGAAATGTGAAATTATTTTTGAATTTGGTGCCTTCTAGACTGAGAAAAGACAGAAAATGTATTTTTGTCTCATGTGCATTTGCTTCACTGCTCAACGAGGCCACTCCCAAAGCCACGGCCACTAGCTATCACTTGCCCACCATGACACCGCCCCCACCGTCGTTTTGATATTCATAGTAATAAAATAATTTTGTTCAGTTTTCGTGTCTTTTCAATAAAGTGTGAGTGAGCCAAACCAAAGTCACGACACAAATGCAGCAGGAGTCAGATTTCATTCATCACGAGAGCGAAGAGCTGAGCAGAGCTGAGGTAAGCGCAGCAGTCATTCTCGGCGCGTGTCCAGTCTGGCGTGTTTTCAGATCATGCCTATGGAAGCTAAACTTTCATAGGAATTCATTGAAAAGTTCAAACACTCTATTTGCTCCGCACCGCTCCGTTATGAATATCCGAGCTGAGCGGCAGCGGCCGTGCATATTTACATTCTGTGAGTGAGATCCCACCCCTATGGGCGGATTGAAAACATGCGGAACTAGAGCCTGGCTGTCCCTAGACCTCTTTCTAGGTTGCTGGCTGCTCCTGGCTTCTTTAGAAGGGGTAGAAGCTGGTGTGCTGACCGGACCACCTGTAGTGGCAGTCAGGTTTGCTGCGACAACCAGAGGTGGACTATTTGAGTGCTGCCCCTGGAGAACAGCATCAATTGCACTGTGGCCTCTATCCCTTTTCCTGGGTGGGTCCTTAAGCTACTGAACATGGAGTGAAACTTTTCATCAATTATATGTATTTACTACAGAAGCTATAAGAAGCCATGCAATATTATCTAGTTTTCTCAAGATCTCGACATAAACACTGAATGCTTCTCTGACAGCAGGACATTACGTACCTTATCCTAGGACATTTGTTGTATTAGACTAATAAAAGTAAGAGTACAAATACACAAAAAACATTAAGTAATTTCTGTTTCTGAATAAAGCAGTAATTGATGTCAAGTTCATTTTGGTCATAAGCGGTCCAACATGACGAATAAATAAAATCACATGTAATAAAATATTAATAAGTTGTATATACAAAATTATGTAATATAATCACATAAAATTAAGTTGGTTGAATCCAAGGAGCTCTAAAAAATTATTTTAGAATTGTTATCTGAGGCTAATGGCAGCATCCAGAACTGGGACAAAAAATATATACAAGTCGTAAGAAAAACATTTAGTTAAATGGAGAGGAGAAAACGAAGTCATGGTCATGAGAAAACAAGATACAAAAACAAAATAATAATGCATGGTCTCGAAGGCCTTCAGTAAATCACAGTCTCAAAATAAACTTAAAGGGTTAGTTCACCCAAAAATGAAAATTATGTCATTAATTAGTCACCCTCATGTCGTTCGACACCCGTAAGACCTCCGATCATCTTCGGAACACAAATGAAGATATTTTTGTTGAAAGCTGATGGCTGAGAAAGGCTTCAGATAGGCCTCCATTGGCATTCAGTACATTTACACTCCCAAGACCCATAAAAGGCACTTAAAACGTCGTTACAAAGTCCATCTCACCACAGTGACTCGACAATAATTTTACGATGCGACGACAATAGTTTTTGTGCGCAAAAAAAAATCTAAATAACACCTTTATCCAACTTGTTCTTGTCTTCCGTGTGTGCCTCCACGACGCATGCACGAGAATATTACGCAGATCCGGCGTTGCGGAAGCTTCCCATCCTGCACATGCATGTTTGCATACTCCTGATCAGGAGGGTTAGGCTGAGCCTCTACTGGAAGTTCTACTGGATCATCTGCTGCTGATGAATTCATAGATTCAGGTGTTCATTATTTTGTCCAGTGCCCTTGTCCCTTCCCTGTGTATTTTGGTAGTCCCGCCATTGCTGCCTCGTTTTTTCTTGTTGTGCTTTGGAAAGCTGACGTAATGTTTTTTTCAACTATTTTCCCACCATTCTTCATTTTTTGATAACTAAAAAAAAAACTATGACAGTTGTGGGTGATTAAGAGGTAAACAAGCTTACCAATGACCATGTAACATACCCATCTCTATAAAAGATACATAGTTTCAGACCCCTGTAATTTTAATTAAATTAAAATATGGGACATATCATTTGTGAAATAAATTATTTTCGTTTAAATATTGGTTTGTTAACCATTTGAATTCATGACACAACTATGCTCTTCTGTAATACTGTATGACACTGCTATCAAGTATCTATTATTAACATGTAATAACTTTAATTACCACAAAAATAACAGAACACCATATTAACTTAAGTTGTAATTTATCTAGACATACACAATGAACACAATACATTGCTTTTCTTTTGGCAAGGTACTCTGCCCTTGCAACTGGATCACTTTTTAACCCTAAAGGGACCTTCATATTACAGCCCTTAATTGGACCTTCGTGGACACATTTGAGCACATTTGGGTTCTGAGGTGTGATCCCAACATTTTTTTAAAAATAAATGTTATATCAATAGCTTCAATAATATAAAAACTATCAATTTATGCAGTTTTTTGTTTATTTTTGTTGTATTTTTGAATTTATTTACCACTAAAAGTACCATATTTATATGTAAAATATATCTATTTTATATATTTAATTTATGTATATTTAAAATTAATTTAACTTCAGTAAAATAATAATAATAAAATAATTCCAGTATGTTCAGACAGCCAAAATCTAAAAATGTGATGACTTTGGTGACATCTGGTGACCTATGTTGGTAAGTTTTAAATAAAGATAAAATATCAAAAGCCACTAGATGGCAATAGTACCCAATGGCTGCATAGCTGAATGAAGGCTGAACCAATGTTTTAACGAATTTAGCCTCTTAAGTTATACATTTTATCACAAGTTAAAATTGTAAATAAAAAATAAAAAAACATCTGTGTTGTTTTAGATTATACAAAAATGCCAAAACATGCTTAGACAAATCGGACCATGCAATAAGGAAAAGACAAAGTAGGAGATCAAATAACATTTTTATTTTAAACAAAATCCTTAAATTTAATTAACTCAAAAAGGTTAATGGTACCAAACAGGTAAGAATAACAAACATAACTATAACAAAAAACAAAACAAAAAGTAAGTATTAACTTTATGGTAAATATAAACAATGTAAACCTGACAAAAACACTTTATATTTATTAGGCTTACATGCACTTGTGGCAGCAGGTAATTGTAATCGAGTGTTCTTTGCAAATAAATTCTTTGCATTTTTTACAGACAATGCTGGGTTTTTTTCTGTTGCTAACACAGACATGGCACCGTTTCCTCTTGGTGAGGGGAGCTGCTGTGGAGGGGCCAGGCATGTCTTCTGTAGAGGGTTGTCTGGTCAGTCTCAGCATTCTTGCCGAGGCTGCTGCACTGGGAATGCTCTTCCGTCTTTGCATTTGCCAAGAAATCAGAGCTTTCCCTAGCTCTTCCAGAAAGAGCCGCCTTCTGTACGACTTTCCTGCATTCCAGGCAGGATTGATTTCCGACCACAGGATGAACGCATTCAGGGCAGACACATCAAGCATATTGGAGAAGACGACCATAGGCCAGCGGTTGGATTTCCGTTTACAGGTGTAAGCAGCGACCATCTTGAATAATACAAAAAAAAAAAAAAAAAAAAAAAAAATTATTCTCTACTTGCAAAAGTGCTTTTACATTATTTACATTACATTACATATTAATTTAGCTGATGCTTTTATCCAAAGTGACTTACAAATTGCAAACCACAAGCAGTTTGTCATAGGAAAATTAGTAAATAATGTAAAAAATAAATAGTAGTAAAATACCTGGTCAAGGCTGTCCACACCACCTTTGGTTTTGTTGTAATCCAAGATTACGTTTGGCTTCTTGTCCTCTCTTGTGCTCACTGTGGCGTCCCTGTGAGTTGTGCTCATCAAGAGCACATTTTTGGTTTTTTTAGGACAGTAAGAGACAAGCATGTGTGTGCTTGTACAAGGACGTCATTGAGGAGTGTTTCTCTCTTCCCCGTGTTGTCACCAGTGCAGATGGGAGCTCTGGCTTGTTTTTTCTCACAGTTCCGAGCATGGTCAATTTCCTTCTGAGAAGCTCCTGGCCAAGGGCATATGACGTGAAATAATTATCACAAGTTATGGTGTGCCTTTGGAGACCTGCTGACATGTCCAAGACAACACGCATGGCCAGGTTCTTCTCTCTCTGCCCATTAGCCGGCTTGCCAGTGTAGATCTGCATGTTAATGGCATAGTTGGTCCTGGTATTGCAGGCTGCCCAAATTTTTATCCCATATCTGGCTAGTTTAAATGGGATGTATTGCTTGAAACCGCAACGTCCTCTAAAAGGTACCAGGCATTCGTCAACTGTGACACCTGGGCCTGGGTTATACATAAGAGGGAGACATTCAACCCATTTGTCCCAGATGTTTCTAACTGCAGCCAGTTTGTCCTCTCTCCAGCGGTTAGGTCTGGGGCCTGTTTCAGAAAGGAGGTTCAACAAACTCTGAGTTTAAACCTGAACTCTGAGTTGACTTACTCTGAGATGGGAAACTCTGAGTTTTGGGTTTCAGAACAGCTGAATTGAGGTAGTTCAATCAACTCTGAGTAGACTGACTCTGAGTTAAGCTCATGCATTCCAACTATGAAAAGCCACGATCAATGGAGCTCCGAAATTACGATTCACCATGGCAACAGCACCCAACAAAAAGACGTTTGCATACTTCCGGGTCAATACACAAGTTTAATTCTTAATTATTTTAATTAAGTTTAATTTTCATGGTATCCAAAAGGCAAACAAAGAATGTGGCAGCAGCTAAAAAAAAAAAAAAAAAAAAAAACATAATTCAATCAGGAAAAGCTTTAAGCATAAAATGTTCATGGGTGTAGGTTTAATGACTTTACAAACATTTGACATATTAAATAAATATCATTCAGTGTCCAATGTGCAGCAGCTTTTCCCACATAGACCCTTTTCACAGACTGTGATGACGTGTTTTAATGGTCATCAATATCGTAAATCCTGCAATGTTTTTTTTATTTATTTTTTATGTATGTACATTTATAACACTAAAACATTGTATTATATTACTTTTGCATCAAATTACAAAAATCAAGTTACCGCTGCTGTGAGAGTGTTTCTAATACAGCGTCTATGGGAGTGATAGTTAAAATTAACATCTTTCTCTCTTTTCACTGCAGTTATCAATCTCACTTTAATTTTTCCATCTTTTTGAAAGTTGTGAAATCACTATTGTGGAGTTTTTCTTTTGCTATTTGAGCAAATGGAGACACAAAAATATATATTTAATGTATTCTCTCATTCACCGCTATAAGAGTTAACCCAACTATGACGACTTCAGCTTCGGAAACCCAGAAATGTGAAAAGGGTCTATGCTCTTTTCACATAATGAAATGTTCTCTGATCCTACCTGTTACATTTATTAATCAGGGTAATGACATTATTGACTTCTACTCAGGCCAGCCAAACTCCAGCACCACTGACAGATGAAAAGGAGATGGAGGAAGAATATTAACACCCAACAGGAAAAAGAATAAAGTATTTGTAGGAAATAAAGATGACTATAAAAATGTAAATAAATGTATTTAACAGCTGTGGTGGTGGTTATGCCATATATCTCGTACTACCATCTGGCAGCATCCTTCCATTCCATACAGTAATCCGTTTTCAGAAAGTGTGATGATGGGTATATGAGTGTCATAAATGTGTCCAACCACTGGAAATCCTAAAGGAAATTCTAATTATTAGGTTACTTCTAGAGGATTATCAAGTGAACGTCAGGATCTTGTATAAAACATGCCATTTTTGTCACTTTGACAGTGTCCTCATGTGCTTTTCTTACTTTGTATTTTTGTCAAGTGGCAGAAAATTTAATTTGTTTTAAGTAAACTTTGCTTACTTTAGATTTAGATTAAATTTATAATTTTTTTTATATTTATACTTGAAATATGACCAAAATACTCAGTAAGAAAAGCATTTGTGGCGTTTGAATGAATGAATAAAGTATTTAAACACTGCTGGTGCTTTAAAAAGGGGGAGGAGAACGAAAGAAACTCTGGGTTTACCAAAGAAAACCTGCCTCTGACCAGGTTAGGTTCACAGAGTAAGTTACCCTGGTAACTGACTCTGAGTATAAGTTACCTCTCTTTCAGAAACGGGCTTGGCTTACCCTGCTTTCTCGGGTTTGACATACCTCCCATTCTGAAACAGAAAACCCAGAGTTTCCCTTATTTCAGGGTTAACCTACTCAGAGTTTTCACTTAACCTCCTTTCTGAAACGGGCCCCTGGTGGCTCTGTCATCAAACCTGATTACCCGTGTCAAGGTTTTGAAAATGCACAGAGACATAGTCGCTCGAAAATTTGCCCGCCCTGTATCCGCATCCCATAAGCTGCTTGTTGCCTCGTTGTGTGAACGAAACATCCCAGCCAGCAGGAGCAGACCAATGTAGGCCTGTAAGTCCACCCAGTCCACCTCTTTCCAGGACTCCCCAAACACACGTTTCCCCTCTAAATTGGTCATATTGACCAGTGTCTCTTTATTTTCCAGAGGAAAAAATAGCTCAAATGCTGACCTGATGTCATCCACGCGGGAACATGCGAATCTCGTTGGTCCAGGAGTCATTTTTATCACACATTCTGCTGATGCTCTCCCTGGTGTCTGAGTAGCTGTAGCTGCACTCCAGGTGATCTCACCATTTTTTGATATGTAAGTGACTCCAGCCGGAACGTCTTCCTCTGAGTCTTCTGCATCTGTGTCCATGTAGTCCTCGTCAAACTCTCTATTATCCTCTGGTTCAGAGTCAAATCCAACTCTGGCAGGTCTCCTTCATCCTCACTGGATTCCAGTAAAAGCTCAAGAGTTTGTGAGCTTTTACTGGAACTTCTGGAACACTAAACTTCTCTGCCATTGTGCTGCTTCAGAATGAACTGAAAATGCAACTGCCACTGCCTTAAACCTTATGTAGCATGCTCCAGACATGTTTTGTTTGTAAGCAACCACAAATCTTGCAGCAGTGTTTTGATCTGACTTTGAAGTGTGTGTGTGTGTGTGTGTGTGTGTGTGTGTGTGTGTGTGTGTGTGTGTGTGTGTGTGTGTGTGTGTGTGTGTGTGTGTGTGTGTGTGTGTGTGTGTGTGTGTGTGTGTGTGTGTGTGTGTGTGTGTGTGTGTGTGTGTGTGCGTGTGTGAGTATTTGCCACAATCAGAATGTTGTACAGACTCACCCCTTCATTTATGTGTATGTATGATCTATATTGGGTAGGATTTATTTTATTTTTTGGACAAAAAAAAAAGCTCTGAAATCTATTAAATTCCCTTTAATTCCTATGGGTGCCCATTTCTATTCCATTTTTCAACCACTTAACCTTGTAAAATAAAGTCAATTAATTTTTTTTTGTGATCAGGTGGCAAACTTAGAAAAAGTAGCCAAGCCTTGTACCGCTCCAATTAAGGGAAGTATTTTTAAAATTAAAGAGAAAAGATTTTGCCCACATTTGTTCCGAAGGTCCCTTTAGGGTTAAATGAGCTCTGTCGTGCTGTTTTCTCCTTCCAATTTGGCGTTGGGGGAATTTCTCACTTGAACTGAGTTAGTGGGTCCCTAGACATGAAAAATCACAGAGGTGCTCGTCTGCCATAGTGCCACGAATTATGTAATGGTCAAATCAAATAGGGCCGCCGATGGATGATGATGAAAATCCAACTTCTTTGTTTCTGAATGTATATACACATGTAATATCTCCATTTAGACTTATGGTATGTGGAATTAATTTCTGATATTGTTATGACCATATTGAGTGGTTTTTGACCTTAAAAGGTCATGGTCAAGGTCATTTTCCTATTCTGAAGACCTTGGCTGTTATTAGGAATACAAACCAGATGCAATAAGTCTAATTCTACTAAATCTGACATTTAACATTCATTGCTAATATTGTTTTTAACAAGGATCATCTTGTCATTGAAATGTCAACGTCAACATAATTTTTTTTAAATAGTCACTTTTTTATTGCATTATTTAATATATTTGTTTTCCACAATGATTTGTTTTAATTATAACAAGACATGAATAGAAGAAACATAACGATTATAAACATTTTAGTTAAATGTAAGGTGGCGAGTGGTGCTCAGTGCATGCTGGAGATGGCATTCTGTCTGTTTCAAAGTGTGTTTGTTGGTGAGAAACTTGAGGTTATCAATGATCATCCCAATCTCATGGAAAAAGAGCTCAAACACAGCACAGTACCAGCCAGGGCGATCCTGCACAACCCACTGGCCTATAGAGAAGCGCCGGTAGCTCAGGATGTGTGAACTCTAGCACCTTGATTTGTTCAAGATACTGTAAGATTATAAATGTATTAATATGTTTGAAATATATTGTGGTACAGTTTAAAGTAAAGCTTGACTACATTCTAACATGATCAAGTTAATCAGCCCATTGGTTGGAGACATTAAGTCTTTTGTCTTTATTCACTTCCTGACCATTTAGCATAACAAGCTCAGAGCACAATATCGTTTGGCTGATTGGGTTTAGGATTGGTGATACTCTGTCTGGGCTGGTTTCCCAAAACCTGTATCTTCCAGGCCAGTTCCTGTTCTCTTCATTGTAAGTAAAATGAGCACCATTTGTCTTTAATGGCTCTTGGAGCCCCCGAGTGATTGAATTTTCATCTATGCATTTGAATGACACTGTTATGCTGATTGAATCTGGACGGGTGACACCGTTATGGTGTCTGTTATGGTCTGAGGTGTGTCCTTTTACCTATACAATTACCTACACAACATATGCATTCCTTTGTTTGAATGTCTCCTCCCCTGCTGTATAATCCCTCCCCCTAAAATGTAGATAAAATACAATGTACAACTTCTTTAGTTAGACTGTTTTCGGATGACCTGCAGCACAGAGAGTTCTCATTAAAAGAATAACTTCTGTTTGAACGCGATCCCGAGGTCTCCTGGTTTTCACTTCTGAGTTTCCTACACTTTAGAAGATAAAAGTTCACAACAATACCATGAGACATGACGAAGGTAGTTTATGCAGTCACATTCTGCAAAGATTGGCATAGAATCCTCTATAGTAGCCACGTGCAGGTTCCAGTTTCCTTCTCTTTCGGACACGAGGCAGAGCTCTGACTTCGCTTCACACTCCTTCTCAAACTCCAGAAAGTCCTGATTCAACTTCTGCACTTGTTCAATCAAGGCCTCAAACTGCTCTGGGCAACGTTGATTTGCAACCAGTGGAGTGTGCAGTGTCCTTGTGTAGCCAGAACATCTCCGACTGGAGTGACCTGGTCACATCCTCCACAATCAGCATCCCAGTGAGAGCCTGGACATAATGACTACCATTTAACACTGACTCTATCACACCAGGTCCAAACACTTCACACTCCACCAATGCATTATTCAGGCCAGAACCTCTAAGCAGTTTTCCCTCACATTTGAGTAGAACACGGGTCCAATGGAAAGGACCCATGCAAAGGAACAGATCCTTGAACTGTTCTGTCTCATGCAGGTAAATATCTACACACAGGGCAAACACGCTTTCATCACACCAAATTGCCATTGATGACTGATTCAGTTGTCTGCGAACACTTTGGAAGTTGGTGAGGCAATGTCTGGCGGTGGCACGCTCAGTAATGGGTCTTGGTATTACAGGGAGGAAGCCAACACGCATTATCGGCACCACAGCAGATGAGACAAGTGTGTGCACAGCGACCCATATCAGAGGGTCTCCTGCTGATGCACCGCAGCGGATCAGACTGATCAAGAATTCTCGTTTTACAGATACACTTTTGGCAGTTGCAACATCAAGTAATGTTGCTTGCTTGTTTTCAGGATGCAGCAGCATGTCTGGTGGCAGGGCAGGTCGAACCACTGGCTTGCATGGTGAGGTACCTCTTGGCATGGCAGCTTTGTCCGCAATATTGGATCAGCATGGCTTAATCTAGCACTGGTTCTAAAGAGCTTGTGCTTGGGGACCTTGAACAGAGCTGTTAAGTATGTTAGAAGAGGCGACAGGCATCATTGTTGTCTCCTATGATGCTTTCAAGTCAGTACTGTCACAGAAGCTGTCTTGCAGACCAAAATCAACGCCCAGGAGCACTTCTCTCAACTTGGTGCCTGCCTCTCTCATTATGTCCTGATTCTTCAGCTTGATGGCCAGGTCAGTAGCGTGTTAGATGAGAAAAAAATGTCTGATTCATTCATCCTACTGTTGGGAGCGAATGTGACCAATTCTCCGCAGTGATTAATGATCAGCTGTTTCATATCACGGGTCTGGAAGGTACTTGTAAGCACTTTGCCTTCTTCCAACAGGCTCAATGCAAACTCCACAATATCAGATCTGCAATTTGTGTGAAAACTACATCTTGGTTATGCTTTGCTGCAACAATGAGTTTCTTCACACTATCATACTCACAAATTCTGTACTTGTCACAACATTTCTTGTGTTCCATATATCCACATATAACAGGGCAATGTTCTTGCATCCTTGTCAGATCTTGGAGGTGCACAAGGTGTTACACTTCTCTGTAAGGTTGTCATGAATTTAACACTTGTAGAAGCCTCATCTTCTGTCTCACACACCTTAGATTCTTCAATTATTTTCTTCTCAATAGATGTCAGTTTGCGAGAATGGGTGTATGACTTGTAGCCTTTGTTGGTATTATGGTAAACAAACATGCTATTAGGGCTGTAATCAACCAAAGAAAATCTTGGTCCACTGAAGTCCTGAAATTTTAGACTAAAAATGACGTTAGGAAAAAAACCCTTTAAATTAATTAGTTGTGCACTGTGCGCAGTACTTGGTAGCCTTGTTGTCTGCCTAAATGAATTATAAATAAACATAAAAAACTAGTAGGCTATTGGCAGTATATTAAATCGTTTTTGAGCTGATTATTTTGCACTGAAATAAGTCTGACACACGAGTCTGTCGGCTCTGACAGCGTTGCATCACGTGCACCTGTGCAATATCATAGCCTATGACTTCCGAAAATATAGTACTATGTTGTCAACTAGTGATATCATCACAAGAACTTTTGAGGAATATGCAACATAATTTAGACAATTGTTTTTGTCATATGTATTATAATAACTGACGGACACTATCATTTCAGCCGCTCTGTGCAGCTCGAACAGGAGCTCAGCTCAGCTTCGCGGCTGAGACATGAATAGACTATTAACTTAACGCTTTTACTCTTAAACACAAAAGGCACGTCCACTTTAATAAAAAAAAGAATATTTATTAAACAAGCCAGATCAAGAGGAGAAAAAACGCTCTCACAGTTAAATAAATAATATACAGCAAACTAGCCTACCGGGACTTCAATCTGTCTCTCTTTTCCAGTGGGTTGGGCTAATCCAAAATAAGTGAAAACAAGGGGGGGGGGGGGTTCTGAAGACAGACTGTTACCTGTGAAACAGGGGTGCTCTAAAACACCCCCATTAGCAATAAGTGCTTTCCACCTGATGAAATGAACACGGCAAATCTGACAGTACAGATCCACTTTTGCAGCACGACTGAAGCGTGGAGTTGTGACGCTTCCCCTCATGTGTATGTTGATGGGCGTTCCTCAAGTTTACTGCTATGGGCGTGCGTTTGAGCCAGCGGGGAATGAAAAACAAAGGACCAGCGAGAGACTTGCGCACGCGGCACGCCCATAGCGGTAAACTTGAGGAACGCCAATCAACATGAAGGGAAGCGTCACAACACCACGCTTCAGTCGTGCCGCAAAAGTGGATCTGTACTGTCATTAAATGAACGCGGCGTGGCAAAACTAATGAAATGAACGCGGCAAAAAATCGACCAATCAGATTTTTGGTCAAGCCAGAACATATCGACTAAAAATCAACTATTCGACTGGGAGATTACAGCCCCACATGCTATTATAATTATCCTCATCATCACAAATCAGAGTTTTGATACGATTTGTAACCACATCATTACGAATTTTAGCGGCTTGTTTGATTCTCTCACGTCCTGTCATTTCACTTGTTACAGGCAATTTATTATCTTCTTAACAGATGTTAAAATACAAGAAAATGCAAACCTTGTCTTCTTTTTTCTGTGAACTCTGTAAAATACAAGAAAAGTCAAACTTTGTTGTCTTTTTTTCTTTTAACTCTGTCCAGTGCTGTACAAATACAGAGTATAAGGGCAGACTGTAAATTTGAGTTAGTTCTCATGTACATCTGTAATGCTCACTGTTGATCAATTGGTGCAATGCTCAATAGTGAGATGAAAACTTTAGGAACCTTGGAAATCTTTTGATACTCCTGGTAAAATACAAGAAAAGTTCAATCTTGTGTCATCTTATTTTCTGTCTAGTGTTGTACAAATGTACAGTATAAGGGCAGACTGTAAATTTGAGTTAGTTTGCATGTACATGTCTTTTGAGATACTTCGGAATAGGAAAACGACCTTGACCATGCCCTTTCAAGGTCAAAATCACCCAATATGGTCATATCAATGGCATAAATGAATTCCACATACCATAATTAGTCAAAATAGAGGTGTTACATGTTTATAAACATTCAGAAACAAAGTAGTTGGGTTTTCATCATCATCCGATGGCGGCCATATTTTATTTCACCATTACGTAATTCATGGCACAATGGCAGAGCACCTAATTTTTTCATGTCTAGGGACCCACTAACTCAGTTCAAGTGAGAAATTTCCCAACACCAAATTCTGAACAGGTCTACGGGCCAGGTCCAGGATTACTACAAAAACAAATTAAAATAGATTAACTTAAAGATGCAAAATGCAATTTTTTTTAATCAATTTTGGATATACATTCCTATATACTGAAAACTTGACTTCCTCCTTAACTACTGTTCGGACGCTCTTGCTTACTGCTCCACGCTTTGCTCTATCGCTTTTATATTTTTTCTCCTAATTTTAACTTCAGCAAATCAGCGCAGAGCTCAAACGACAAAGCTTGACATCATTGATAAAATTAGAAACTCTGAAGACTGGAAGATTACTACAAAAAAGCTGAATTTTTTACCAGCCTCCCACTGCCATCAGCTTACATTCCGGAGAAGGGAAAACACAGCTGCCTACATTCAAAAGGATAAGAAAATGCCTCTTCTAGTTCAAGAATCAACTTGCTGCACAAATTGCCACAGACTTTTTACAAAGGATTGCAGTTTTTGAAACAAAGTTACTTGCAGAACACTCAGCAGAGCTTCGTCACACCCTCAGCATACAGCCAGTGAGTCCCGTGAATCTAATGCTCATCAACGGGCCATAATGAGTGTAGAGAAACAAGCTGTAACTGATTAACACGCTAATCAATGGCACAAACGGGGCAAGGCCTAAAAGCTCTTGAGACATCAGATTGTTACGAGCATCACATATCGCCGCAGTAGCATGCTCCACCCCAGACACAAGGATTGCAAACACTGGTTTCCTACTACCGCCTATACATCTTGAAAACAGATTTGAAGTTTTCCTATAGCTTTCCTATAGCTCAAACAGTAGAGCATGGCACTCGCAACGCCATGGTCATGGGTTCGATTCCCAGGGAAAGCAAGAATTGACTAGAATTGACTAAATGTAAAATGTGTACCTTGAATGCAATGTAAGTCGCTTTGGATAAAAGCGTCTGCCAAAATGCATAAATGTAAATGTAAGTATTAATGAATGTGGGTGACGAATCCCCAAACGTGATGAATGTGATCGAACACAGATCGAATCAGCCCAAGGTCGAGCAGACAGCGGCACTCAGCTCAGAGCGCAGCCGAGCCAACAACTCTGATAGTGGGTGACTACATGATTAGAAACATTAGCAGTACGGATACAACTACGTGTTGCCTTCCACAAGCAACAGTTTCTGATGTAAACAGCGAACTTCAGAACATTCTGATGAAACATAAGACTGCAAATCGACTTATCATTCATGTGGGGAAGACCGATATTCAGAAAGAGCAGTCAGAACTCCTTAAGAGGGATTTCAATTAACTTTGTGAAACACTTAGAAGACTGAAAGTTCAGACGTTCATCAGTGGACAACTTCAAGCAAGGGGAACAAATATAGGCTCTCACGGTTGCTTGGCTGCAAAAAACCTGCAACATAAAAGGAGTGAACTTCATCGACAACTTCAATCTTTTCTGGAGTCAGAGGCAAGTATTTATATCAAACGGCCTGAATTTGGTGCAAGAGTGCTAAAGGACAATATTTACGTCTCCCTCCATCATCCTTCACTTCCTGTTCTCATACAGGGCAGACGTGCCTTCTATCTACTCCCAGTCTGCTTTAGCGCTTGCTCTCTTTTTTGTCTTTTTTTCTTGACCCCCTGCTTGCTGAACTCCTGAAAATACTGAAAATGGAATTAATTAACTGGTCACTCAGCGCGATTACCCCGTTGGTAGAGGAAACTCAAAGTTCTTAACTGGAGTATGCGTTGCCAGAGAGGGCAGGAAACAGTGGAGGCTGGTGGCTGGTGTGAGGCCTTCTTCCGCTGAGTCTTCATCATGGTTGGATCGTTATGTCGGGTATCACTGGGTAGAAATGGGAGCGAAGACTCAAATGCAGGAAGAGTAGATTTATTGTAAATAATAAAAATAAGACAAAACAAAACCCACAAGGGGAAAAAACAAACTAAACAAGGACACAATACCAGGGTCAGGAAACATAAGCAGGTCAAAGAACAGGAAACATCAAACAGGGAGCGGAAGACATCAGACAATGATTCAACACAGTACTGTAGACACAAGGAGACAGTAGCTGTGTCCAAAAGTGAAGGGTACGCACTACGTAGGCCGAACCGAGGGACAGGATTGGCAGGTCTGCACAACAAAACCCCTACAGTTACTAATCAAAAGTAGCGGAATCACGGCCAAAATGTGCCAAAATGCGGGGGCGGCCGTTAGAAATATTGCTCAAGTAAAGACAACATAAACCTGTTGACTATAGGCCACAAACAATCCACAGCAACAGTAAATGCAGCCCAATTCCAGACTTGGCAACATTGAACTGAGCGTCGTTAAATGGGCTATAGCTTTGCTGCGTTCCAGATAGTTTTTATTATGCCCTTCACTTGCTAACTTACCTTCGTCTCGTTCATTCGGATGTGCATCATTGCTTACGTTTCATGAGTGCCCACTACTAGCGGAACATTTGCAATGGACTGAACTGGAACGTCCTAAGCCCTTGATCACTTGGAATCCACTATGGAGTTGATTTATTATTTGTTTCTTTCCTTTACGAAATTGTTTAATGCAGCATTCTATATGTGTGTTTGGGTTGTTTTAAATGTTTTTAAAAATAATAAAAATATCATAGAGTTGTTTGTGGTGGGGTAAATTAAACGCGATATGCTTTGACGTCACATTCGTGTTGCACTGTGGTATATGAAGTTGCCTGAAGTGTACATATGAAGTAGACTCGCTCCCTCTGTCAAAATCAAGGGAGCGAGGGTCTTACCATATAAACTTCCCTCGTCCACTTCACGAAGTGGAACGCACTTCAAAATGGTTGCGGGGATTCCCCCAAGGGGAAGTGCTTAGGGAAGTTCGCAAGTGTGTGTCTAAAATTGGAGTGGAACGCAGAACAGGTGCGTGACAACTGACAGCGGACGTTCGTGTGGAGATTTTTAAAAAGAGAAATGGAGCAAAAAAATGTTTTTTTTCCTTTTTTTTATTAGATTTTATTGGATTTTGACATGCTTCAAAGCCTACAACAATGGGAGACCAGACCTTATGTGAAATGTAACTGTTACAATATATTTTCATATTTATATATTTACGTCCAAGTCTTTATTTAAGTACTTATTTTTATTCAACTCACATCATCTCAGATGCATTGTACTTTTAATGACAAGGCAGTCGTCAACTGATTCAGCCCCGCAAACCTACGGACAGTGGAAATATGCACTCATCACAGATGAAGATGATGTCCCGCTGGCACAGGCCTTACCAGGGTCTCTATAGTGCAGCCCATCCCGGTCCAGCTCCACCACCAGCGTCTCCCGCTCAGCTCAATGAAAGTGTACAAATGTTTTCTTCTGTTTTAGCTGTTAATTTAAATTTCTGTTGTTTCTGATGTTAAACTTAAGTTATATTGTAGGCCTATAAATAGTTGTAAAAAGTACTTTAAGTAATGTATAGACCAATTTATTTTCATTTACACATTTTAATTTACATGACAAGAAAATGTATGTATAGACGAATTTGTTTAATGTACAAATTATAACTTGCATTACAAAAATAAACAATGTACAGAACAACTACTTCTCTTTTATTTAGCCTACACATTTCAAGTTACATAATGAAAATGAACAATAGATAGCAATTACTTTGTTACATTTACAAATAACTTGCATTACAAAAAAAATATATATATATATATATATAGAAAAATTGTTCTGTGCATCCCGGCCACGAGTTAAGAGAGAATTACATTCAGCCTTTGGAGGAGACTTTCGTTAATGGACCGCCGTCAGTGAGCGACAGGCATAGGTACATACATGCATACATACACACGCACACATTCATTAATTCGTTCATTCATATTAAATACTTTACATGTATTACATACATCTTCCATGTCTTACACAAGCCAGGAAGCATTCCCTCACTCCCTGTTTCTTACTGAGCAATATGAGGACACCAATTGAGGCAGTCTAGCATGGGTGGTTCAGTGGTAGAATTCTCGCCTGCCACGCGATCTGATTTCCGGTTTTGATTCTGATTTTAAATTTCTATGTAACTCATGCTAATCGACATTACTGATGGTGATTATAAGCTCAAGGGCAATAACGGCCAGCCGCGGATAGCTGTAATGCAGTGCCAGACAATAAAATTTAGGCATTCAAGCTGCTGGCCAAAGAGCGAAAATGATGTCACAGCCAATTCGATTTTTTCACACTTTTTTTCATTTTTTATTATTATTATTTAAAAAAAATAATGCATTACATCCAAAAAGATACTATTCTTAGGGACTTCCTCTATTCTATCTGTTTTCTATCATACCCTGTGGATGTTTGTGATTATGTAAGACGCACACAAATGCACCAGAGTTCAATTTATGGGATCATCCCTTGTGCCCTAAGAATAGTATGTACGACCCCAAATCAGAAAAAGTTGGGACAGTATGGAAAACGCAAAAAAAAAAAGAAAAGAAGTGATTTCTAAATTTACTTTGACTTGTATTTCATTGAAGACAATATGAACACAAAATATTTCATGTTTTGTCTGGTCAACTTCATGTAATTTGTAAATATGCATCCTTTCCTGTCATTCAGACCTGCAACACATTTAAAAAAAAGTTGGGACAGTAAAGCATTTACCACTTTGTAATGTTGCCATTCCTTTTCACAACACTTAAAAGACGTTTAGGGACTGAAGACACCAAGTGATGAAGTGTTTCAGGTGTAATTTTGCCCCATTCTTCCTTCAAACAAGTCTTAAGGTGAGCAACAGTACGGGGTCTTCGTTGTCACATTTTGCGCTTCAAAATTGCCGATCCTCGGCCCATCTTTGCTCCTAAAGGATTAGACCTTTCTTGGATGCTGCTTTTGTACCAAATCATAATTATAATCACCTGTTGACATCACCTGTTTCAAATCACATCATTGTTTAACCGTTTTACCTCATTACTAGCCCTAAATTGCTCCTGTCCCAACTTTTTTTTTAAATGTGTTGCAGGTCTGAATGACAGGAAAGGATGCATATTTACAAATGACATGAAGTTGACCAGACAAAACATGAAATATTTTGTTTTCATATCGTCTTCAATGAAATACAAGTCAAAGTAAATTTAGAAATCACTTTTTTTTTTTTTTTTTTTGCGTTTTCCATACTGTTCCAACTTTTTATGATTTGGGGTTGTAATATCAGTACACTCTAAAAAAAAGAATTTTGAGCTAAATTTGAAAAAAATTTCAGCTGCTTGCATTGCTAAACATTTTTTGGTTGTCTTGACAATATTTTTTAAGTTCGAAAGACTACCTGTTCTCATTAGATGAACAAAAGTATTTAAATAGATTTTAACTAAAGCAAATTATTTGAGTTAACTTAAAAATTGGAATGCGATAAGTTGCATTTATTATTTTTTAAGTTAGCTCAACATTTTTGCAGTGTATAATATGTAATATCACAATGCAAAAGTTATTTATAAATCAAGACTGATGCTCTGTTGCATTCAAACATTTATAAAAAAAAAATGACCTATTGAACATATTATTCACATTGAAAAGCTAACTAGTGTTTGAAGATGAAATCAAGTGAAACAAGTTTTTTACTTAAAATCAATGTTTTATTTCATCTACTCAAACGTGCCAAAAACAAGTGAGTGAGTGCTAAAACAAGAATAAACAAAAACGGGAAAAAACAAGTATAACTAAGGAAATTATAGCAGATGCAAAGCAATGTGATGGGGCTTGGTAGAAGGTGAACTATAGGGACTAAAACGAGTACAGTTCCTACCCAAGATAAAAAGAACAAGATCAATTAGATATTTGCCACTCCTGGAAACCCTGTGTGAATATGTTTGCTGTTTGGGCCCTGCTTTAACGGCACATTCTTCCCTGAGGTTGAGGGTCCGGGAGTTTTCTCTTCTTTTTAGCTTTGTCCTCCACTCTGCGCTTTGTTAATTGCAGTTCACGCTGAAAGAAGTCAGTTTGAGCAAACTCTTCAAAGGTCATTCTACGATTTGTCAGTCCCTCTGCAGAATAGTCTTTAAACACCTTTGTGGAGCAGAAGTGATATCTAACATGCCCTTGTTGATAAAAGTGATGAACTGGTAGCGGGATTTTGGCTGCCCACACGCAAGACAATTTTTCGTCTGTCTGGGTTTTTGTTGCTGCTGCTGTTGCTGCCCCTGCTGATGTAGAAATATGTCCTGTACAATTTTCTGTACATTCTCATGTGTTAGTGGCTTTTCAGATGCTGGCTGTAGGATTGGATCTGCTGGATTCACAATAGCTGGTGGCAGTTCTACAACTGGGACATGGACAGTCTCACCTCCCTCAGTTAAATTTTGCTACAGTTTTTGTGTCTCCAAAAGTTTTTCTGGACTAGTGTTCAGTGATGAACTTGTTCACCTGTTTAGCCAGGTGTTTTATGTACTGTGTTAGATGGTATTTGGTTGTGGGGTGAAGCAGACTGTTTGGATCTGTGGCAGACCGATGGACCATAGAAGCATAGTCTTGATCGACAAGCTTGACCATGTCTTTCTGTCCATGGTAATTGTCTAGGAGTCTGTCGATATCCTCCTTCATTGGTGATGTCCAGTGTTTGTGGTCCAAGACGAACACTCGTCCACCAGTTTAGATTGGTCCAGTGCGGGCACTCCTTGGTGAGGACTTCAAAGGCAGGGGTGGGGTGTTTGAGGTTTCTGGAAAAAAGAAAAACAATTTCAATTTATTTTAATTTTATTTTACTTGTATATTTACTGAGCTGATGTTGGCAAGTAAAAAACTTAATTTACAATTATATTTAAAAAGTGAATCCTAGAAATTGGTATTAACTTACCCATTTTAACTGGAGGTTCCATGCTTCCTTGAGACAACACCTGTACCTTATGGATTGCAGCAGGTTTTATTTGGGGGAACTGGGACAAAGGCACAGCAGTGGGTGGTGCCGTTCTTGTGGATGGTGTTGGGCCAGGAGGGAAAGGCACAAGAACAGACAAATCATCTTTCTTTTGCACCCTATGTTTGTTCCAATCATCTCTTTATCAGTTACTCTAAGCAGAGTTTAGCTCAGCTATCAATAATGGATCGAACACAGGTGGGAGGATTACATCTGGCTGCTTAAGGTCCAGAAGTCTTTGGTAATTCCACCGTGCCACCCCTGTCATGCCCTGGGCCTGGAACAATTCGCAGGACACATGAGTTCCAGTTATCCACTGGGCCTGGTGGACATGATACCCCTCCTGCTGTGAGGTCCCTCTGGCTGGAATCCAAATGGGGACTTTTGCACCTTCACCAGGAACATGATTAAGCTGCAGAGTTCCCCCACACCTGTACAGGATTCCCTCTGTGACCTCAGGGTCACTGAGGCACCCACGGAGAATGAGCACCCTTTGGATACGCCATGTCTTCAGCATGGATGGTTTGAAGAGTGGCAAGTTGTTTGGGTCTGTGGTCAGGTGGAAATGTCGAAGAACTTTCTCCACTCTGTCGACCAGTTCTGTTGACTGTGGATTTCTGGTCCTACAGTGCTCTCTGGTGTGCTGCTTTGTAGGATTTGGTGGCTGAATTCCACAGAACTGATTAGCTTCCCTGAGCTTCTGCAGGTCTTCCTGATCCACCACAGAAAAGGCAGTGGAGAGGAGCTGACAGAAGGAGCTGTAGAGGGGATGATGCTCTGAAGTGCATTCCCGTGTGAAACACCTCATACAGTAAAACAAATCCAACTTGACCACAATGTTGGAGTTGTATTGTGTACGGGATGCACAAGTGTTCTCCAGAGGCCCAGTGGTGGCCTCAGCAATGATGGATTGTGTGGTACTCCAGGCATCCCAGTTGAGGTACTCTCCGTGGTGAAGTTCAGGGATTCTGAATGGAGCACAGCAATCCCTGAGCACAAGTAGGAGGAACTGATTAGAATTACAAAAAAATACTTGCACATATTTCAAAAAGATGCAGATATTTCTCACCTGTCTACCCAGTGATAATTGGCCTTCTTCAGCCCTGCATCACTGTACCTCTTTGCTAACCCCTGGTACATGGGACTTCTCTCTTTCAGACTGCACCATCAGCTCGTTCACCTGGTTTGCCATGTCTGACGGTGACTTGCCAGTGCTCCTCAGCTCATGAAGCACAGACTTGCAGATGGCCTTCTTGTAAGTTAGGAATGCTGGCAGAATGTTTGTGAACCGCTTTGGCAGTTTCTCTGTCCACTGAGGACTGTCAGCAAGATCTTCTTGCACATCCTGCAGCGGAGGCGTGAAGCAAAGATGTAGTATTGTCCACTGGTGCCAACAATCACTCGAGGCCTACCCACACCTGCTGAGACTATATCTGGCTTTAGACAACCATGAAGACATGGGTACATAATTATTTCTCAGTCTGACCATGATTTAATTTTCTGGTTTCCAAATAAAAAATGGATGGAGCTGAAAGAAATTGCGGGATGGGAGCGCTGACACAGTGTCAACGAGTTCCGGCTGTGGTGGGAGACGCCATAATGAAAGGGCATTTCCTTGCTTGAGCATATGGTGGGATCCAGGCCACAGTCCCAGAGATTGTAGCTCTGTCTTTATCCACACTGAAAAAACTGTTCAGCTTGAATTGAATTGACTTTGAGAAATATTTCTGGTACACATTCATTTTTGGTTGGTTAATTGAATTCTGTATTCATACCAGTATTGGATGAGCAACATTTATTTGACATGCAAATAAGTGTGTGGTTATTTACAACGGTGCACCTATAGGTTTTTTGTGAGATCTAACTTTTGTATATCTTTCATATAAGATATATTGATTGTATTATTGTGAATGTTGTTCATTTTATTGATTGTATTTTTTTTTGTAATTTTTCTTATTGAGTGTTTACAGTAAATGTACTTTCGGTAACACTTTATTTTGATAGTCCACTACTAACTATAAGTAACTTTGCAACTACATGTCAACTAACTGACATTAGAGTATTTGTAGACTGTCTGATTAATATTTACTAAAACTTTATTTTGTTGGTCCCCTAACAGACATTCTACTGACTATAAGTAACTTGGCAACTACAATTCAGCTTATTCTACTAACCTGAACCCTAACACCTAACCATAACCTACCAGTCTACTGACAGTCAACTAATACTCTAATGACAGTTAGTTGACATGTAGGTGCAAAGTTACTTATAGTTAGTAGAATGTTTAATGTGGACTATCAAAATAAAGTGTAACCGTACTTTCTTATTATCTTTACTATTTAAATAGTAAACAGTCGGCTGATATCAAAAGAAGTCCTGATTCATTTTATCTGTACATATCTTTAATTACGATTATCTCAGGCTCCCTAGTCGAACCTAGTGGTCCACAAAAATAACCTACCTACTGCAATCAGGTGTTACAGGTGTTACACACTCTCTTGGAGGCAGAATTTTACTCAACCATTAGAGCTGGGTCAAACACTGCAGGGAGGATGACACCTGGCTGCTTCAGGTCCACCAGCCGTTGATAGTTCCACCGTGCCACCCCTGTCATGCCCTGGGCCCGGAACAATTCAGTGGAGACATGAGTCCCTGTGATCCACTGGGTCTGGTGGAAGTGGTACCCCTCCTGCTGAGACGTACCTCTGACAGGGATCCAGATGGGGACTTTGGCGCCTTCACCAGGTATGTGGTTTAGCTGAAGAGTCCCACCATACCGGTACATTATGCCCTCGAAGAGTTCAGGGTCACTGAGGCAACCGCGGAGAATGTGCACTCTCTGTAAGCGCCACGTCTTCAGCATGGAGGGCTTGAAAAGTGGGACATTTTTGGGGTCCATGAGCAGGTGAAGATGCTTCAGGACTTTCTCCACTCTGTCCAACAGCTCTGTGGGTTGCGGTATTTTGGTCCTGCAGTGCTCCCGAATGTGCTGTTTGGTGGGATTGGCTGGATGGATACCACAGAACCTATAGGCATCCTGGAGCTTCTTTAGGTCCTCCTGGTCCACCACAGAGAACGCTGCAGAGAGGAGCTGGCAGAAAGTGCTGAACAGAGGGTGATGCTCAGAGGTGCACTCCCGTGAAAAACGTCTCAGGCAGTGGAACAAGTCCAGCTTCACCACGATGTTCACCAGGTGTTCTCCAGCAGTCCAGAGGTGGCCCCAGCAACAATGGAAGGAGTAGTTTTCCAGGTGTCCCAGTATAGATGTTCACCAGGGATGCAGTCTGGGATCTTAAATGAAGCACAGCAATCCCTAAATACAAGGAACAAAGATGTAGAACAGTTGAGTTAAAAAAAAAAAATAGAATTTGTTATTAGTAGTGCTGTCAAATTAACATGTTAACGCACACAATTAATTCCAGTTTAAAGCATTAAAAATATTTAACACAATTAACATAGTACCTGTGCTTTCTGTCATACTTTGGCTACCGTTACAATATATGATCATGCTCGTATTCAAGCAAATTCTTTTAAATCATCAAGGAGAAGTCAGTGTGTTACTGCTGGTGCGCGTCTGTGACTCTCCTGTCTGTGTGACAGACACAAGGTTACATGCATCAAAAACAACGAAAACAAAACCTTTTTCTGCTTTATGACTGGGCAAGTTAAAAATCTGAACCGGTCTGACTGAGCCAATAGAAGAAAAAAAAAGATGTATATTGAAGGCACAGGTAAAATGTGGCATTTATTAAAATATGTGACATTATTTAAAGTTAATGTTATAATAAATGTTAAAAATGGATAGCTTTCAATTATCCTGTAATGCTGAATATCTATAATTAATGGGTAAAATTGAGAAAACAATATCAATTTCATAGAGACATCAGTAGCGATATTGGTGCCTTCATAAAAAGATGCCATTAAACAAATATTAAAAATATAGACTTTCTTTATGTTGTTTCTACATTAATCTGGAGATTAAAAGTGAAATCATTAAAGTATATAAATATATAAATAGATTAAAAAACTTTAATATCAGTTTTTATTAATTGCGATTAATTACAGAAATTTGTTTACAATTCTTTTTTTTTAATCGATTGGTCAGAGAAGATATCGATCCAGTGGAAGCCTGCCTTTTCCATTCCAGCATCGCTGTACCTCTTGGCCATTCCCTGGTACATCGGCTCAAAGGACCTCTCAGTCTCAGACTGAACCAACACCCAGGAAACAATCAGCCAGTTCTCATTCATGATGGCATAACTGGACATGACCCCAGATGCCAGCGTTACTTTTCTAGCCACTTTCCTGGTGTGGTCAGACCTGAAGACCTGCCCAAATGTGCCCTGGAGGCGTTTTGACATGGCTGGCTCTTGACGCCTGAACTTATCTAGAAGGCAGTCGGTCAGGTAGAAGCTGGACACAGAGACCCCATACCACCCATCTTGATCTTCATATGACCCAAAAGCACGTGGTGTGTTCTCCTTCCTCAGGAACTGCCAAATGGTCCTCTGTCCATATATGCCGGCCTCAGCATCCCTGACCCTTTCTATGGCATGCAGGTATGCCAGGTGAGCTCTTTCATACTTGAGGTGCATGAGCTCATTCACCTGGTTTGCCATATCAGTTGGTGACTTGCTAGTGCGCCTCAGCTCATCCATCCCAGACTTGCAAATGGACTTCTTGTAGGTCAGGAATGCAGGCAGAAGGTTGGTAAAGCGCTTGGGCAGCTTCTTAAGCCACCGTGGATTGTCAGCAAACCAGTTCCTCCGACAGGCTTTGCAGCTGAGTCCTGAGGACAAGATGTAATACTGACCACTTGTGCCAACAATCACCTGAGTCCTGCCCACACCTGCAGAGACCACATGTGGATGAGGACATCCGTGCAGACATGGCAGGAGGTAATTGTTCCTTAACCGGACCATGATGTGACTCTCGGGCTTCCATATGAAAAATGGGTGGAGCTGGAAGAAGTTGGGTTCAGCCACTGTATCGACAAGCTCAGGTTGTGAAGGAAGATGCCACAGTGAAATTGTGTTCCCTGGGTAACGCACTGAATGAGACCCAGGCCACAGTCCGAGATCCTGAAGCTCTATCCTGATCCAGCTTTTGGTGTTGAGAACAGCTCCAGTTGTTTATGTCATGGTCGTGCCCAGGGAGGAGAGCAGGAACGAGTGGCTGAGCTGAGGGAACTAGGATTTAAAAAGAAAAATGGATGAGGCAAAAAGAATGAACTGCCCTGATTATTATTAGGGATGCACGATATATCGGCAACATATCGTTATCGGCCGATAAATGATTATTTTTGATGTTATCGTTATCGGTCCAATAAGAAAATTTGACCGATATAGTCAAGCCGATAGATAATGTATTATTTCCTTCAGCTGAGACGGACGCGGTGTCCACCATGATGGGTTTGAATTGCTCTAAATATGTTTGGAATCACTTCGAAAAGGAAAATACAGTTATGTGCAACATGTGCAGCGCAAGTCTTCTATAATCTACATAAAATGATAATGAGAATAGAATAGGCTGTAAAAGAGCGTTGTGTTTCAGCGCGTTTGTTGAGGGAAGAGCGCGCCCACGGAGTTACACCTTCATGACGTCTTGATGATCATTAGAAATAAGGTACTATTAAGTTTAGTGTGTCCAATTCTCATCCTGGACAATATCACTTCCTCATGTCTAGCTCTGACTGTACCTGCAATCTTTCTTATTTTAGACTGAAGACTAAAGAGATGTCTCCCAGAGTACATATTATCCCAAACATACTGCCATTTATCATACGTTATTGCTTTAATAATGCTCTTAACCTCTGCTTTACTGTATTTAATGTCAACATCATTGTAAGGTGAATGCCAGTCAGTCTGGGCTGAGAAAACAGTGACTTCCCGGAAACAAAGGACTTTTCCAAAGATTAACATTTGAACACTCCCCTGCATACACAACAACCCCACCCGAGACACACCACACTGAGAAACATACTTCACATTCACACTCTGCACATCACCCTCTGTGTAGCTAAATTTCTCCCACACTGAAAACTCATTCAAAATCTATGCAACGTCAAATGTGTACAATGTATAACTATGCATGTTTAGTATCATTTGAAACGTGTCAGTGCGTCTGGTAAAATGGTCTCATTCTCCCAATCATAATGCAAACCTCCAAGAAGTTAAAGGGTTAGTTCACCCAAAAATGAAAATTCTGTCATTAATTACTCACCCTCATGTCGTTCGACACCCGTAAGACCTCCGTTCATCTTCGGAACACAAATGAAGATATTTTTGTTGAAAGCTGATGGCTGAGAAAGGCTTCAAACAGGCCTCCATTGGCATTCAGTACATTTACACTCCCAAGACCCATAAAAGGCACTTAAAACGTCGTTACAAAGTCCATCTCATCACAGTGGCTCTACAATAATTGTACGATGCGACGACAATAGTTTTTGTGAGCAAAAAAAAATCAAAATAACACCTTTATCCAACTTGTTCTTGTCTTCCGTGTATGCTTCCACGACGCATGCGCGGGAATATGACGTAGCGCCAGGGTTAAATACACACATTACACATGAATATATATATAATGCAAGTTATATATGTAATGTAAATTAATATATATATATATAAAATGTAAGTATATATATATATATATATATATATATATATATATATATATATATATATATATATATATATATATATATATATATATATATATATATATATATATATATATATAAACCCCATTGCAACGTTTTGTTAAGGATTTTTAAAGTAAAAAGTTTCTATTTATATTATTTCTTTAAAGATTATATTAGATCAATTGAACATAAAGCTTAAAACACTAAAAATGAAAACAAAGATTGAGCATTTGAACATTTATTTATATGACAAAATATTTTTTACTCAAGCATTTCAGAATGAACCTTTTTTCATAGTACATAATACACATTACACAATTCTACACTGGAATGCAGATTCAGATTAATCAAATCCCAAAACAACATAAAACAATTATTTACTTCCCCAAAGGCATCATATACTAGCTGGGGTTTGCTTTAAAAAAATACACAATCAGATTCAGACCAAAGAGAATATATTGAACTAGGTTCAAAGTTATTGCACAGCAGGTACATGACAAATTAAATCTCCATAAATATACAATTAATTCTGAGACTCCTTTTGTCCAAACACTTAAAAAACACTAAAGGCTCTTTGGCAAGTTGTTGGTCAACCATTTCAGCCTGTGAAAGTTGAAGGGCTTTTTCCTGGTCTTCCTCTTTCAATTTCAGAAAGCACGGCTCCTCCACGAAACCACTGAAAACGTTTGGTAGTTCACCTGCAGTGCAGAGGTCTTCTGTGATCCGTGGCTCCTTCATGAGAGAAGGGTACAAAAAATGGTATGAAATGTTTGAAGTTTTTTAACAATCTCGTGTGTTGAAGGATGTAGCATGTATAATAAAGTTTTGAAATTCAATTTCCCTCATGTCTATATTTGTGACAAATCATACCCTGTCACAAATCAAATTAATTAACCATTTTCAGTTCAAAATGTATACAGAAATCAAAGGCAAGCTTTTCACACTGAGCTTATCGTCGTTCTAAAGACACTTTTAACCCCGGGTGAAGTAACATTTCACACTTTTATATTGACGTGCATTTGACAGTCACTGAAACACTGTGCATTCTATATAAATAATAAATTCAGCGTTGGAGAGGAAAAACGTCAAATGCTGACAGAAAACGCAACAATTGCAGTGAAGAAGAGACCATTTTAATTATTTTATAGTCTGAAATGTCCATTCAGGATAAACTTGTAATACTCCTCATGCAAATCTTGAGCATTTATGTAAACATATTGTGTGCGGTGTTCGTCCAATCAGTGACACTGACACTGCAAATAACAGGGTACCCGCGGGATCTTAAAAAGTCTTAAATGTCTTTAAATTCAAAATCAAAATTTTAAGGCCTTAAAAGTCTTAAATTCGCTGAAGTATTGAGTTCTAGGTCTTAAATAATTTTAAACGGGTCTTAATTTTCCTACGTCCATGTAATGCTACTCCATTGCTCATTGAAATGCTCCCGCGATGTTTTAGAGAGTGTGTGTGTGTGTTGTTAGTTCGCTAGTGAGAGACCAACATGCATCTTATATAGCAGTCAATCAGCTTTCATGTTATTGGCGCGGGTCTCTTTCGGATTGTACCACAGACACATCAAACAGATTTTATTCTTCAGCTTCAGTTCTCCAGTTCTTCCAGTTCCGCGATCGTGAAAGCAAAGGCGAATCTTTCTCACCTGCCATCTCGTATAATGACCAAATAAAAGTTTGATATGCCCGATAGTACTAAACAAAGAGTTTAAAAAGCGATGGAAATCCCGAACTCATCCGCTACTGACACACCGACCGATGTTAGACTGGCCACGGATTCTGCACGCGTTTGCCGCCTGTCAGGCGCTGGCGCGAGTGTACTACCGAATCTAGGCGCATTCATAGATATCCATAGGCGTTTCTCAATGTCAAGGAAGGATCCTCGGAAGCCAGAATTCCGAGGATGCTACGTCATCGACGTCCGTCGAAGGGCTGTTCCAATGTCGAGGATCCTCGGAATTTCAACCAAGGTCTGAGTCCATCGTTCGAAAAATATGCCATATACAGGAAAGGATGCATACGAGTAGACTTCGCGGTCTTCGCGCTCTCAAATCCCCCATAATCCTATGCGCGCAGCTTTGCTCTCTAAATACAAAATGTCGGACGTTGGCGGAGTCGGACCATTAACGGGGCAATATGCTTTCAAATGTAAGTATATTTACGTTACCAGACATTTGTTATAACCGTAGTAAATATAAGTAAAGTTTAACTTTAAATGCTTGTACAAATTACTACCGTATTGATATTATAAATTATACAAATATATACAAATTACGTTATTGATGGCTAACGGACCAGTCATTTAACAATTAGCTTGGTTGCCGTCACCGGCATTTCATTTATAAATAACTAGTTAAGTTGTACAAAGTGATTTAACGTTAATATTATACCATTCACAGCATTATTAATAGCTTTCTTGTCTTAATAACAGGGACCAAGGAACAAATGGAGGCGTTCATACGTCTCCGTGTAGACAACAAGCAGCTGTTTACCGGGGGGAGAGACACCGCGGCGAACGGATATCGGTGAGAAGCAAATTATTTAATGTTCAGAAGTGATAGCTGTGTAATCTTTTTATTTCTCCCCCGTCATTCACATAGGCTTATTTTGGCGAAGATGGGGATCGAAGGGAGGGTTTCCCACGCCCAGGCAAAAAAAAAGTGGGACAATTTAAAAACCAAGTACAAGGTGGGAGACAAGTATGGAAATAATTGTTTATGCACATTGTAATGTAACTTGTGATTTTTGAAATAAGCCTTGAATGTAAACCTGACAGACTTGGGCCTGCTTCCAGTAAGTATATGCAGTGTAGTGTACAAAAGTACTAATACACTACCGTTCAAAAGTTTGAGGTCAGTGAGAATTAAATTTTTTGGAGGACAGAAATCAATACTTTTCTTTATCAAGGAATAATTAATTTGATCGACAGTGACAGTTAAGACATTTATAATGTTAAAAAAGATTATATTTCAAACAAATGTTGTTCTTTTGAACTTTCTATTCATCAAAGAATCCTGAAAAAAACTGTATAACTGACAGACCAGCAACTGTTTACAACATTGATAATAATACATGTTTCTTGAGCGTCAAATCCTCACATTTATACTGATTTGTGAAGGATCATGTGACACTGAAGCTTTGGTCACAGGAATAAATTACACTTGACTGTATATTCACATAGAAAACAGCTGATTTACACTGGAATAATATTTAATACTATAACTGATTTTTGCAGTATTTTTTATAAAATAAGCGCAGCCATGGTTAACAGAAGAGAATTCTTTTAAAAGCATTTAAAATCGTACTGACCCCAAACTTTTGAACGGTAGTGTACATCATCACAACTTTTTGATCTTCACTGTTTAGGAATGTAAGTGTCCTGCCACAGGTCAAGGGACAGAGGATGGCAAGGCGACGGCAGGAAATTGGCCCTGGTTTGCCCTCATGGACGAGGCATTAGGGCAGTCTGCAGCAGTCTCGCCCCCTTGCCTTATTGCCTCGATCCAAGAGGAAAAACCAGGGCCAAGCACTGCACAAGAGGTAGATGAAGGGAGAGACGAGGATGAGGAGGAGGAGAGAGTGAGAGACAGGAGCAAAGAGAGAGCAGGGCACAGAGGAGAGAAGAGGAGAAGGGAGCGAGAGGATCCAATCCTACAGCTACTGAAGGAGGATATTAAATACCAGAGGGAGGCAGATGAGAGGAGGGAAGCAGAGGCCAGAGAGAGATCAAACCGCTTTTTTTTGCTGTTGGAGAGGTTGGCGGAAAAATAAAGTAAATTTAATTGAACTGGTTTTGTCTTTGCCCCTTAATTATTTAATATGAACTATATCCATTTTTAAAAAACCTTTGTTCTTTAGACTGCAATTGAAAAACAAAACAATGTATTGAACAATATCTTCACCCTTATTTACAACTTCATTATAACGTTTTGTGATTCGGTATTCCAAGCTCTACAAAAAACATACATTTTTACATCTTTGTTTCATAAAAAAAATGTATTTCAACATTTCTATATTGACAACTATATACATGAAGCAGAAAATTTATTTAAACAACATTCTCATATCTACAACTATATACAACAACTTAAACATTTACAACTATATACACAACAAGACGAGAAGAACACAAGCGGCCATCAGCCACACTGCCTACAGCAACGCCGGTGCTGCTGCTGCTGTTGCTTCAAGGCTGCAGACAGAAGAAGAATGTTTAGGTTAGTCCAGTGGTTATCCAATCTGTCATGTAAGATGATAATTGATTCTACAACAGTTGCAGTATATTTAATTTTGTATCACTGAAGGTAAATAAAATATACTTAATGTACTTTTATGGTCAGGACCATAATACAGTACATCACTGGTACATTAAGAATATTTAATTTACCTTCTTGGCTGTATAGGTGTTTACCAATGGTGGTGTAATTATTAATTATTCACCTGGCAAAAATAGTCATGGTCAAGAGGTGCCTCGTGGAGTGCAGACACCTCGTTGGTCAGCGCAGCCCGCCAAGCAGCTCCACTCCGGCTCTCCCCACCATCAAGCTCCACAAGTGGCTGGTTGTCCTCCTCCTCCACAACCTCTTCCAGCACATCCCCGACACCAACACAAATATTGTGCAAAATTGCACATGCTGTCACCACCTGTGCACAAGGCAGAGCAAAAGGATACAAGACTGTTGAGATATAAAAAAAAAAACCATGAACACAGAAGATAGTGTGACTTTATCAGTTGTTAAGCATTAACTGTTATTTTGAGGAGGATACTATGATTTGATTAAGAAATTTACCACAGAAGTATTGCAATGATTTATTACCTTAGGGACAAACAGTGCATGTACTTCAAGTGCTTCTAAAAAGATGCACCTGAAGCGGGTTTTCATCATTCCAAATGCACGCTCAATGATTGTGCGACCTTTGGAATTATGGTAGTTAAACCTTTGCTCTGCCTTGCCTCTCACTGGCCTCTTATATGGTGTGATAAGGGCCAGGGGTTCCTGAAGACATGGGTAGCCACCATCAGCTAGGAGAAAATACCCAGGAGGAGGGTAAGTCCCCCTAGTGTAGATGGGGCTGTTCTTAAGGATGCGTGCATCATGCACACTTCCTGGGTAACCCACAAAGATGTCAATAAAGCGGCCCTGATGGTCACAGACTGCCTGGAGCACCACTGAAGGGAAGAGCTTTCTGTTGTTGTAATCGTGACCATCAGGGCCGCCGGGACATTTAATTCTAATGTGGCAGCCGTCTACTGCCCCTGCTGCCTTGCCAAATGCTTGGTGATTAGCCAAGTGAGCAAAACCATCCCCAACCACTTGGAGCTGCTCCTGTGTTTGTGGGAAGTGAACAAATTGGGGGAGCACAGCCACCACCTCATCCACCATCTTGTGAACAATTCTGTGCACCGTTGGAAGAGGCATGCTAAAGACCCTGGAGACAACTCTGTAGGCTGAACCTGTTGCCAGCCAGAACAGGAACACGAGTGTCTCCAGGGTCGGGCCCCATCCATGCTGCCTGTCGGTCTTCAGGGCCATCATCAGCTGCTGCATGGCCTCTCTGCCCAGCCTGAAGTCTGGCCGAGTGTCCTCCCCTCCATAGTACCGCTGCAGTACTGGCACTGTAGTGTTGATGGCACAGTAGTGCCGAGCCTGTACAACATGTAGAAGAGAGAAAGGTTTAACTATAATTTCAGTTGTGCCATTTATTTAATGTTTGTTAAACTATTAAACATATTGGGTCAACTGGTTTGCAGAGGGGGGATTTAAAGCCGTTCCCTTTTACTGGTGATTCACCATGTCATTTTTACTTCATATATAGCCAGCTAGAATGCTACCAGTCAATAAGCTTAACACTCCTATTATGCTGTGGGTCAATTTGACAATTTATTTTTTCAAAGATTATTTGACAGTCAAGTGTGTTTAAACAGTGCTGGTCAATTTAACGCACAATATAATGGATGTAATTATTTTTAAATGGATGATACGAACGTTAACGTTACTTACCATCCCGCGTCTTTGACGGCAGAGGAGGCGACTAATTAAAATCCTCCTCCTGCGAGCCTGACGCCGATGCTGCCTCACCATCTCCATCTCCATCTCCATCTCCATCTCCGAAAAAATGCTGTGCAGCAACCAAACACTTGGCACTTCCATTTTTTTCCTGTCAGAATATATATATATTTTTACAGTCGTTTCTTCACAAATGTATAAAATTCATGCATGTAATTTGAAATAAGGTCAACAATGACTTCAGAAAATATTTTTTCCAGTCAGAACCCCTTCTCTGACTACAAATCCTGTCAGAATATGTATTTTTTTTACTGTCGTTTCTTCACAAATGTATAAAATTCATGCATGTAATTTGAAATAAGGTCAACAATTACTTCAGAAAATATTTTTTTATACATTAACATATAAATAAAATGAAATTCATACTTGAATAAAAAGTTTCTCACCTCAGAAAATACTTTGCTGCTGATTTGTTGCTGAGTTGTTGCGGAGTGGTGAAGTAAGAAGGGATACAGTGGTATTGAACTTGGCATCAATCCAAACAGCCAATCAGAAGAAAGCGGATTTTCACTGACGTAATGACGCAATGACGCGCACTTGAAAGCCTGTTCCATTTACGTGTTTTCCGAATGCTAAAGAGGAGCCTCGCCTAGCCTCTGAAGGAAGTGACTTGGAAGGATCCGTCCTACCAAGGAAGGATCCTTGACATTGAGAAACACCTCATATCTATGGGCTCATTACTGTAGGTCTTAAAGTGAAAGCAATCCAATATAACCTAGCCTATACCCCCCCTCCCCCCCTCCTGCCTGTGTCGTTAGTATTAATCAAACAACAACAACAACAGGGAAAAACAAAAAGTAGCCTACATAAACTAAAGCACTGTTTGTATCTGTATATTTAAGTTGTATTTATTTGTCCTATTGTCAAACAAGATTCATGCATTTTGTTTGTTTTATTGCCATGTGTGACTATTGTGCATCTAATATAATGATATGGTAAATGTGGCATCCTAATTATGAAAAAAGAAAAAAGAAACATGCACATTTCTGAAAATGACCACCACAAAATCAATAATTTTGATCTCACAAAAAATGTATATACATACTCACACACTACCGGTCAAAAGTTTGAGAACGGTTCGATTTTTTAAATGTTTTTAAAGAAGTCTCTCCTGCTCACCGAGGCTGCATTTATTTGATCCAAAATACAGCAAAACAGTATTATTGTGAATATATATATATATATATATATATATATATATATATATATATATATATATATATATATATATATATATATATATATATATATATATATATATATATATATATATATATATATATATATTTATATATATATATATATATATATATATATTTTTTTTTTTACAATTTAAAATAACTAATTTATATTTAAATATATATCTTAAAATATAATTTATTTCTGTGATTCAAAGCTGAATTTTCAGCATCACTGCTCCAGACTTTAGAGTCACATAATCCTTCAGAAATCTTTTTTTTTTTTTTACTTTTTTTTTTATCCATCAAAGAATAATAAAAAAATGTTTTACACAACTGTTTTCAACACTGATAATAATCATAAATGTTTGTTGATCATCAGATCCTCATATGAGAATGATTAGTGAAGGGTCATGTGACACTGAAGACTGGAGTAATGATGATAAATTCAGCTTTGATCACAGGAATAAATGACACTTTACTATATATTCACATAGAAAACAGTCACAACAGAACTGTCACAATATTACAGCTTTTTGTATTTTTAATAACATAAATGCAGCATTGGTGAGCAGAAGAGACTTCTGTAAAAACATTAAAAAATCTTACCGTTCTCAGACTTTTGACCGGTAGTGTGTTTGTATATTAATCCTGGTGGGATTGAGCTATGAGGAAGTGCCAGATTAGGGGTAACACTTTATAATAACTACACGCTATGAAGCATTAGTTAAGCATTAGTAAATAGTCAATTCATCATTTATAAAGCATTAGTAGACATTAGTAAGCGGTTTATAAATACAGTTGTAAATGCTTTGTTCTTGATTTATAAGCATATCTATAAAGCATTAGTACATAATCAATTCATCATTTATAAAGCATTAGTAAGCGGTTTATAAATACAGTTGTAAATGCTTTGTTCTTGATTTATAAGCATATTTATGAAGCATTAGTACATAATCAATTCATTACTTTTTAAAGCATTAGTAAGCAGTTTATAAATACAGTTGTAAATGCTTTGTTCTTGATTTATAAGCATATCTATAATGCGTTTAATAATTGTATTTTCATACTTTATTAATGATCATTTTATCATTTCTAAATTAAGTATTTCATTATTTACAAACCAGTTATTTAGGAGTTGTCAGAGGTTCATAAGATCATTTAGAAAGTGTAAGCAAAGGATTAATAAACTATCTAAATCTACATTTATACATCTTATTATTTAGACATATAGAAGTAGTTACTCAGTGTGTTAATAAATGCTTTATTAACATGTATTCCTACTGTAATTCATGATTAATTCAGGTAGTTATAAAACATTTAGTAGTTGTCAGTTAACTATTTCTGTGAGCTAATCTAAAGTGAGGACTATTTATGCCTTGTAAAGCATTTACAAATGAGATTTAAAGGCTCAGTTCTCTTCTAAACAGAAAAAGGAAATGAACAATGCAGAGGGTTACAGAACATAGATATATTTATTTCAGGAGGTACAAAAATGTGCAACTGTACACTTGATATAAAATGAAAAAAAAAACATCTGCAGTATCAAAAATAAAATAACAAGGAAATAAATAAGCAACAAGATTAACAAATAATAACAAAATAAGCAATAAATTAAATATAAATAAGCAACAAAAATAATATATACGTAAATAAATTAAGCAGCAAAACAAAAAAATAGAATGAAGAAAACAAGCAATATTTTGGTGTGGTAAGGCTTTCTTGTTTCTGTTAGTGTTGCAAAATCAATTTCAAACTGAAGACTTACAATTAGCTGAGATAGAAAAACAAATATACTCAACTGATAATCAAACGATATATGAAATGTACGTTATATCAATTCTTGCCATCTCTCAACACTGGTTACAATATGACTACTAAAAAAAAAAACTGTTCAACTGTACACTTGATATAAAATGAAAAAAAAAAAACATCTGCAGTATCAAAAATAAAATAACAAGGAAATAAATAAGCAACAAGATTAACAAATAATAACAAAATAAGCAATAAATTAAATATAAATAAGCAACAAAAATAATATATACGTAAATAAATTAAGCAGCAAAACAAAAAAATAGAATGAAGAAAACAAGCAATATTTTGGTGTGGTAAGGCTTTCTTGTTTCTGTTAGTGTTGCAAAATCAATTTCAAACTGAAGACTTACAATTAGCTGAGATAGAAAAACAAATATACTCAACTGATAATCAAACGATATATGAAATGTACGTTATATCAATTCTTGCCATCTCTCAACACTTGTACTGTCTTGAAATGTCATGAATCAATCTGCCAAATGCACCATCTTTGTTTTTCTTTGCCAGCCATTCATTCCACTCAATCACTGCAAGGTGGTCAGAAAGTAAACTCTCAGTTCGATTTCCCCTGAGCCTCCAGATCTGCTCCTTGTAGGATCTCCAGGCCCTCTCAATATGCTGGGTATGAGCACCAGTGTAGGGATCTACATACCACCTGCTGTGGTTGACAGTGTGATGGTTGTACCCTAGTGCAGGGAGCGTGCGATAAGCACGCCACTCGTCACTGATAATTGATGACCCAGGCCTCACATGATGTGCAATCAATGGGACTAGATGACTTCGAGATCTTCTCTCCACAAGACGAAGAATAGGTTTTCCAGATCTTTGCTGATGACGATGCCTGACACCTAACATCCCAAATACCCACTTCTTTCTTTTCCACCCTCCAGCCATTCTACCTCTACCATACTAATGGAGAAGAAACACAAGAAACACAGACATACACAGATACATTATAATTAACAATACCTTTGGTGTAGTACATATTTATTTAAAGTGGCTATATAACATACCTTTCTTTTGTGCCGAAAATGGCTTTCGTCGATCACAACAAACTCCCTTCTTCCACCAATCTGCTGGCCTGTACGCCTTCTCATCCTTTCAACTGCTGTGACACAGACTTCCCTTATTTTCTTTGCCATTTTACTAAGAGTTGCTGAACTGCCTGCAATGCTGTCATCCATCATGTCTATCTGCCGTAACCGTAGACCCTGAGAAAACCTTTGAAGTCAAATAGAACATGTTGTTTATGAGCGCTTTCATGTAAAATAATTGACATTGTATGCATTATTTTAAATATTTCACATTTTATGAAAATTACAAAGAGAACAGCAAGAAAGTGAGTTTATGATATACATATTTATATTACTTGTTATTACTTGCATACCTGTACATGAATTGCATCCACTTACTGAAGGAGACCTTTGATCCACTGAAGATTGATTTGTGCCTGACAGACATTTGTTTTGCCTTTCCCTCATGAGCTGCTTGTCGACAAATCCTATTGTAACAAATAAATAATAAAATACTGTTTTTAGAAAGGAGATTCATGCAGTTGTGTTTTAGTGTCCAACATGATCACAGACATTGCAAATTATTTAATATACTTAATTAATTAATTAATTCAATATACATTTATATCTTACCAAGCATATTGATCTCCAGTGTTTCTCCTTTTCTTCATTTTCATTTCTCGATGACATATTCTGCATTTGATTTTTGCTTTTAGCAGTTTCCTTTTCTGAAGCCACTTAATCAGCTTCATGGTTGTCTTTAGAGAACTGTGCAAATTAATAAGCTTCTTTAGCCGGGTAAATCTCATTTTTTTTAATTAAACAATTTCTTTAGATATTTTATAGTGACAGCAAGTGTGTGATTTGATGGTTGGGAGAAATCGCGCTCCTGCTTTCATACGTAATCAATGTGGGACAAACAAAGGAAAACCCGCGCTGCTCGCGTGTTCTAACGTCATCAATGAAGGACAAAGGAATGGTGCAGCAGTGTGTTTCTGACATGGAGAACTCCGACAAAAGTCGAAAAAGCGTGCGGACGCGGGGCAAAAAGAATGCCAGCGTGGAAATGGATGCAATGGATGAGATGTCCGTCAGTGGCAGTAGTGGTGAGTATGTAATTCTGTTTACTGCCACAAATTATTGATAATAGCTAACAAGCTATTCACTAGTTAGAGGCCCTGGGGGAGAGTGGGTGGGGGGAGTGCACCGCATGCACTCTCGGGAAGCCTGGCTATCAACGGGTGAATTTTGTAATTACATTTTTGACTCTCTTTGTGTAATGTATAGAGTGTGATGAAAGTTTGTTAGACAACAAGAAAGTAAATCGAACATTCTCAGTTCATTAAATAATGTAGAGTTACTTTCAATTAGGTGTCTCCATGGCCCCCACTGCACATCTGGCAGACAAAAGAAAATCCCATGAGTTGGAAATGTGTAAGCTGAGAGTAGAGTGGCAAAAAGAGAAGATTGATGAGCTGACCAAGGAGAGGGACTATCTAAAAGAGCAACTGGCGTCAGGTAAGTCTCACAACATGTATTTAAATTATACAGTTGAGTTTTATTATGTGAGGGATAGTTCAAGCAAAAATTAAAATTAGCCCATGATTTACTCACTCTCAAGTCATCCTAGGTGTATATGACATTCTTCTTATATTAAAAAAGTCCAGGCTAATCCAAGCTTTATAATGACAGTGAATGTTTTTGAAGTCCATAAAAATGCATCTGTCCATCATGCGGCTCTGGGGTGTTAAAGGGGTGGTAAACCACGATTACACTATTCTAACTTAAGCTAGCGTGTAATGTTGCTGCTTTAGCATAAACAACATCTGCAAAGTTACAACGTTCAAAGTTTAAAGCAAAGGGAGATATTTGCTTTTAAAGAAATCAGTTTCTAAGAACTACAGCAAACGGCCAGTAGGCGACTACACACATTCCTCCAGGGTTGGTGACATCACCAGGCTCAATATTTACATAAACCCCTCCTCCGAGAATATTAAATAGGGGGGGGTGAGGCCATTTTGTATCGCGGCGCTGTTGTGGTATAGTTAGGCTGGAGTGTTGTTGCCGCGATGCAGAGGAAACGCTGTTATATTCATCCGGATTGCAGGTCTGGGGTACTTGCTTTGTTCAGCCTTCATAGGGACAGGGGTGCGTTGCAGAGCGTTTAACATACAACATGTTATATGCACATGTGTATGAGACAGAAGGGAACAGGCACGTGCGGGGCTCCTGCAGCACATCTCACGGAGGGAAACTTCCACAATGTTCGCGAGTTCAACACCGGATTTGCACAACGTCAGCTGCATAAGACAAACACTGCCAGTGTGTGAATGCACGACGCGCGCGGGGCTCCCTCCCGCAGCACATTTCACGGAGGAAAACTTTCACAATGTTCGCGAGTTCAATGCAGGATATGCACAACGGCTTGACCTGAAAGCTGGATTTACAAACAGAAGCTGTTTACGGGCCACAACCTGTAAGTCTGATTTATATTTCATCGATGTGTTTTCCTGTAATAGGTTGTAGCAAGGAAGTAAACAGATGACAACGCTGTTCTGCAAACCAGTCTGTTAAATGCTCATTCATACTTAACGTTATCCGACGAACACCTATCGTTACAAACACTAACGTTAAAATCTCAACAGCGAACTTGGCATTAGTGTAAATGATTCTTTGATTAGAGCTTTTATGTATTGTTTATCTACAGGCATGCTAAACATGGTTCTGTGTGTGATTTGGCTACTATAGTAAAGCCAGTGTTTAGTGTTTTGGGTTAATAGTTCTTGCGACAGATATTTGGCTATAATCGTTCTAAAAATACAAAAGTAACAGTGCCATTCAGTAGCGATCACTATAGATCCGCAGTCTTTACTCATTAGGACTGAACAGGTTCTGCTCGATCATCTTCACTAAAATGTTCTGGGTCTGATTCGGGCTCAGATTGGTGTGGTTTTATTGACGCCATTGTTTCTAATACTGACCAAAGCAAAGTCTACCGGTAAGGTAAGGGGCGTGATGTTTCCGACAAACATACACTGCGGTTAGCGAATCACAACACACTGGGCCAGCTAACCAATCTGAGCCCATTGCGTATTTTTGAGGGACTGGCTTCATACAACCCGGAAAGCATCAGACCGTTTTACAAGGAGGGACAGAGCAGTGTAGAATAAATGTCAAATATATGAAAAATAATGATTTTTTTTAAAAACGAAGCATTAACACATGTTACAGTGCACCCCACAAACACAATCAAGCCTTCAAAACAATGTGTTTTACCACCCCTTTAATAAAGGCCTTCTGAAGCGAATCGATGTGTTTGTGTAAGAAAAATATACATATTTAAAATGTTATAAAGTAAAGTTTCGGCCGATCTCCTTCCGTATTCAATTTATGGAAAAAGTGTTGAAAAAGTCACTACACTACCAGGTACGGCCGTCAGTCATAGCATAAGCGTTTTGAACTGCGAGAGGCACTTTCAACACTTTTTCCATTAATTGAATACGGAAGGCAATTAGCCGGAACTTTACCAGTAAAGTTTTGTAAATGGATATTTTTTTGTATATTATTTTACAAACGCATCGATTCACTTCAGAAGGCCTTTATTAACCCCCCAGAGCCGTGTGGAGCAGTTATATGATGGACAGATGCTTTTTGATGGACTTCAAAAACAGAACAAAATTCACTGTCATTATAAAGCTTTGATTAGCCAGGACTTTTTTTAATATAACTCTATAAAAAGAAGAATGTCATACACACCTAGGATGACTTGAGAGTGAGCAAATGATGAGCTGATTTTCATTTCTGGGTAAACTAACCCTTTAAGCTTTGCGTTCCTATGTCCCATGTGATGCAAGCTGTGAGCCTTATGTATCTATTTGTATCCATTTTAACAGCTCTTAAAAGAGCAGGCACAGGTTCCAGCCAGGCGAGTCCATTGTCTCCAAATTCCCCTAGTGACAGCTCAGTTGAATCTTCTACTGATATCTCTGACTCCTCCTCTACATCCTCATCAGAGGGGGGCAGGAAGAAAAAAAGGATGAAGGGGAAAGGGAAAAAGTATGGGAAGAAGTCAAAGAAAATGGAAACAAAGACACGTCAGAGAGGTAAGAATGCTATTTTCACCCTTTCCACTGACTCACCTGATTACAATTGTACAACTGTACAATTGCTGCATGATGTCACATTATGTGTGTGCCATAAAAAAAAAATATTGGGGATTTAACCTGGTAGGCCGTCTATATCAGCTTCACTTTTTTAATGTTTTGTTAAAGCCATGTAAAAGACTTAAAACAAAATGAGAAGGGTGACTTAATAAACCACAGCAGTCAGGTTAAACTTAGTGCATTTGCCACACAATGTGCTACTGCAATTCAGGAGGATCCAGCAGTAGAGGATACCATTAAAGCCTTTAAGGCTTCCGGTAAGCTGCTGCCCCTAAAAAGAAAGTGAACCGAAACTCGTTTATCATGCACTGCTGTTCTCTAAGCTGTATTTATTGCATTAAATCATAACTTCATAAGCTACCAGTTTCTTAATCTTAATCAGTCAATTAGACTCCCCCTGAAATTGCATCGTGAACACGGCATCCTCAATAAACCCGTCTCCGGCGTGATGACTCCGATCATTCGAATATTCCGATCTATTATGACCTCTGACCTGTAAAGTTGCCAGAATAATAATCATACGTTGTTTGTTAATTGGCCAGAGGAGAACTGGCACCCCGACTGAGCCTGGTTTCTCCCAAGGTTTATTTTTCTCCATTAGGTCACCTAATGGGGTTTGGGTTTCCTTGCCACTGTTGCCTCTGGCTTGGCGTGCTCAGTTGGGGACACTAAATGTTTCTAAATTTTTCAACTAAATATCAAAACAAATCTAATTATTAAACTAAATTAACCATATAAACTAAATTACTTATTTAATTACTGATCTAAAGCCCACACTGTCACTGTATGATAATTGAAATGAATTGATGACATCACCATTTTCTCCAGAATGGCTAGATGGCTGAATAAAATTATGTTGCATTATTTTCCTGTTTAACACTGTAAAGCTGCTTTGAAACAATCTGCATTGTTAAAAGCGCTATATAAATAAAGTCGACTTGACTTGACTTAATCTAGAAGTAACAACAAACTACAGCAACTACCCCATAACTAGAAATATTCTTTAACTTAAAGGGTTAATTAACCCAAAAATGAAAATTATGTTATTAATGTCCCTCATGTCGTTCCACACCCGTAAGACCTCCGTTCATCTCCGGAACACAGTTTGAGATATTTTAGATGTAGTCCGAGAGCTTTCTGTTCCTCCATTGAATATGTACGGTATACTGTCCATGCCCTGAAAGGTAATAAAAACATCATCAAAGTAGTCCATGTGACATCAGTGGGTTAGTTAAAACTTTTTGGTGCATTGAAAATACATTTTGGTCTAAAAATAACAAAAACTATGACTTTATTCAGCATTGTTTTGTCTTCCGGGTCTGTTGTCAATCCGCGTTCACGACTCCTCAATGACGCTTGAATACAGCATACGTCGTTTTCTTCTTCGTGTTTTACGGTGGTTGGCATCCAGCTTTATGGTGCATTACCGCCCCCCTATGCTCCGGAGTTACAGCGTGCGTCTCCCTCAGACTATAAACGAAGCTTGGGTGCACCAGATAACACGTCAGCAGCATCACTGTGGAGTCGTGAACGCGGATTGACAACAGATCCCGTGCTGAATAAAGTCGTAGTTTTTGTTATTTTTGGACCAAAATGTATTTTCAATGCTTCAAAAAATTCTAAATAACCCACTGATGTCACATGGACTACTTTGATGATGTTTTTATTACCTTTCTGGACATGGACAGTATACCGTACATACATATTACATTTTTCTTTATTTAGAAAAATAAAACCAAATACCAACACTAATTCTATGTTCTCTGAATTACAGCTCAAACACCACAGCAGGTGGTGACCCGATACAAAAGAATTCTTCGTCACTTCAGTAGAGGAGGGACCATGTCAGGGGCTTTCAAGCATGTTGGGGTGGACCGGAACACAGTGGTGGTCAATGCTCCAATCGCTGAGTTGTACATTACTGCACCTAACAAGTTTAAGGAACTCCTTAAAAACCACAGCAGTCAGGTTAAACTTAGTGCATTTGCCACACAATGTGCTACTGCAATAGTAGAGGAGTAGAGGATACCATTAAAGCCTTTAAGGCTTCCGGTAAGCTGCTGCCCCTAAAAAGAAAGTGAACTGAAACTCGTTTATCATGCACTGCTGTTCTCTATTGTTTAAAAGGTTAGTTTTGAGGTCATTTGTACACTGTGAAATATTTTATAATATTTTATTATTTGTTTTATAAAAAAAAAATTGTATTTTATTTATTTGTTTTATCCTGTAATCAGCTATGTTTACATTTGACAAAATAGACATTTTTATTTTCTGTCACTGCAGATGTTTTTTTTTTTTTTTTTTTTTTTCATTTTATATCAAGTGTACAGTTGAACAGTTTTTTTTTTAGTAGTCATATTGTAACCAGTGTTGAGAGATGGCAAGAATTGATATAACGTACATTTCATATATCGTTTGATTATCAGTTGAGTATATTTGTTTTTCTATCTCAGCTAATTGTAAGTCTTCAGTTTGAAATTGATTTTGCAACACTAACAGAAACAAGAAAGCCTTACCACACCAAAATATTGCTTGTTTTCTTCATTCTATTTTTTTGTTTTGCTGCTTAATTTATTTACGTATATATTATTTTTGTTGCTTATTTATATTTAATTTATTGCTTATTTTGTTATTATTTGTTAATCTTGTTGCTTATTTATTTCCTTGTTATTTTATTTTTGATACTGCAGATGTTTTTTTTTTCATTTTATATCAAGTGTACAGTTGCACATTTTTGTACCTCCTGAAATAAATATATCTATGTTCTGTAACCCTCTGCATTGTTCATTTCCTTTTTCTGTTTAGAAGAGAACTGAGCCTTTAAATCTCATTTGTAAATGCTTTACAAGGCATAAATAGTCCTCACTTTAGATTAGCTCACAGAAATAGTTAACTGACAACTACTAAATGTTTTATAACTACCTGAATTAATCATGAATTACAGTAGGAATACATGTTAATAAAGCATTTATTAACACACTGAGTAACTACTTCTATATGTCTAAATAATAAGATGTATAAATGTAGATTTAGATAGTTTATTAATCCTTTGCTTACACTTTCTAAATGATCTTATGAACCGCTGACAACTCCTAAATAACTGGTTTGTAAATAATGAAATACTTAATTTAGAAATGATAAAATGATCATTAATAAAGTATGAAAATACAATTATTAAACGCATTATAGATATGCTTATAAATCAAGAACAAAGCATTTACAACTGTATTTATAAACCGCTTACTAATGCTTTAAAAAGTAATGAATTGATTATGTACTAATGCTTCATAAATATGCTTATAAATCAAGAACAAAGCATTTACAACTGTATTTATAAACCGCTTACTAATGCTTTATAAATGATGAATTGATTATGTACTAATGCTTTATAGATATGCTTATAAATCAAGAACAAAGCATTTACAACTGTATTTATAAACCGCTTACTAATGCTTTATAAATGATGAATTGATTATGTACTAATGCTTTATAGATATGCTTATAAATCAAGAACAAAGCATTTACAACTGTATTTATAAACCGCTTACTAATGTCTACTAATGCTTTATAAATGATGAATTGACTATTTACTAATGCTTAACTAATGCTTCATAGCGTGTAGTTATTATAAAGTGTTACCGATGTTATCCCATGGTTTAGTAAAGTACAGTGCGGAACGGCAGTGTATGAATACCCAGGATTAATTGTTCATCTCAGGTTAATGATGATCAGTGTGAAACGTGAAGCAAGATAACCCAGGATTCTGTATACCCGGGGTTTACTATTTCAAGTGTGAAAAGCCCTCATGTTTTTTATCCTAATGAAGAGAAGCTCTTATTTAAAAAAAAAATGTCTTACCATTAACATGAATATCCCACAGTCAATAGAGCCGACCAACTGTTGTGGAACAGTCTAAAACAATAGAACATTATTAAGTTATTCCTGGAAAAGATGTGACAGATATAACAACACACTATCTGTATAAGTAGCTTATGTCTTTATGAGAGCCTTTTAAAACTAACCTTGTTTTTGATCAGCTTCCATTGTCCTGTGCTGGGGTGAGTCTGCTTGTCAATTTACTGCAACAAAATCAAACAGAAATATATTATATATAATGTAACCATAAAAATTGTACAAGAGAGCCAAGTTTCATTTTTCTCAAGCAAAAATTACCACTTCAACCACTGCAAATTCAGAATATAAAAGAAACTTTCAGAACGTCATCCAAAATGAACAATATCTATAATTGGCAATACATTTAACATGTTTGGTTGTGTATTTAATTTGATTTTAAAAGGACATATTCAGACACATGAAATATTGTTTGTATTTTGTTAGGTTAAGCACATTGTGCTTATATATAAATATATCTACTTGAAACTTTGAAGATGAGATTACATTTTTGACTAAATCATGCAACCAACTAATTCCAAAAGGATAACTAATAAATAGTATTTATTGCCACTGTATATAAACAAATAACTCAAAACATTCATACCTTCATGGACAGTTGCTTTTTGAAGTGAATTTGAAGGTGTGCATTCAACTAGTGCCATCTGGTCAGTTTAAAAACACTGGGCAGTAAAAACTGCTGCAGAATGTCTTGCATTGATGAAAATGAAGTAAAGCTGAGTATCTCCAAATCGCAATATGCCTCTATAAATTAGAAAAGAAATCCACATAAAACACATTGGTCATTATCAGAAAAGGTAATTAAATAAAAAATACAGCGCCAACAACAAAGTAAACTCACAAACAATGAATATGTAACTTAAAGCAAGACCATATCAACAGACGCGAGAGACATCGTAAAGCTCGTTTAAAAAAAGATTAAAGCCACGTGCTGTATAAAGTGTTAATACAACAACGATGGATCAAACAAATAAACACAAATAAACTTGATAGATTAAAATCACAACACAAAAACAACTGTTTACTGTGTTCTCTTCTTCCGCCATGCCGATTGTTTAGTTTTCGTTAACTCCGCCCACTTGCGGCATGAGACTGAGGCGTGGCGCTGTTGTCCTCAGACTGCTCTGAGTGACGTATATGGGTTCTGCGGTTCTGCAGTTGGTTAATATTGAATCCAGCGGCCTTACATCATTGTGCAAACAGTGGTTCAGGCCAGGCAGCCATTCCTGCTGATTGCTCTTTTTGCTGTCTTTTCTGTTTTTCTCCCGAACAAAAGAGGTATGCTGTTCCATGCTGCAGATTAGTTAGCATTGGTTGAAAATAATCCACACACACAGAAATACACAATGTTTAAGTTGTCTTTTTATTTATTTAGTAATTAACAGATTTATGATCATATATATTCAACATACATGTTTCATTTTTGTGGATTGGTATATTTTGGAATGCTATTTTTGTTGAACTTCAGGGAGAACAACTAGTCTGTGAGTACTGTTTCCATTTTCTTAAGTGATCTGTAGTTCAGCTGTTAGTCAGAACGTTGTCTGTGTGCTGTAGTTGGTTGTCTGTTTGTTGAAAGTTTGTTAGTCACGTGACCTCACGAGAGCCGAACGCGTTTCACTGGGAGTAGCCATCTGTATTCAATAAGGACAATTAACGTGAGTATAAGTGAGCGGTTCTCCGCGGCAGCCCTCGTGTGAAGCCCGAAGAGTGTAAAGACCATTCGACTCTACTCTGCGCGACTCCACTCGAGCAAGGACACGACAAGGCACTTGAGTATAGCTTTCCTTCTACTTTGTCCACTTTTGTGTTTTGCTTGTTGTTATATGTTTGGTTCTCTGACCCGTATTCACGATGTGCTTCCAAATCGCTACTATTACCTCAAACACCCGCAAGTCATGCTCAGCACGTTCTAGACGCCGTAATCCTAATAATCTGCGCAGTGTACCCATTTCCTCTGCTACATTAATGTCCATTCCAATTGGTCTGTGGAATTGCCAGTCTGCTGTAAACAAAGCAGACTTTATTTCATCTTTTTCCACTCATTCACATCTCAGTCTCATGGCTCTAACTGAAACCTGGATCAAACCAGAAGACACTGCCACTCCTGCAGCTCTCTCAAATAATTTCACTTTTTCACACACCCCTCGCCCGGTTGGGAGGGGTGGAGGTACTGGTTTGCTCATCTCAAATGATTGGAAAATTGAGCCCATTATATCTCTATCTGGCAACCGCTCTTTTGAATCACACTCAATCACTATCACTCATCCTGCTAAAATCCATGTAGTTATTTATCGCCCTCCAGGTCAACTGTGTAACTTCTTGGATGAATTGGATATTTTACTCTCTCACTTCCCTGAGGATGGCACTCCTCTGGTACTGCTTGGTGACTTCAACATCCACCTTGATAAACCCCAGGCTGCTGACTTCACCACTCTTCTGACCTCATTTGACCTTAAGCAAGTATCTACTACAGCTATTCACAAATCAGGTAACCATCATTTTATTCATATTAATGCAAGGAGTTTGCTGCCTAAGCTTGAGGAGCTCAGTCAACTTGCAAGGACCTCTAAGGCTGCTGTGATTGCAGTGTCGGAAACCTGGCTTGATGGATCAATACAGGATGTTGAAGTTGAGCTCACGGGTTACTCCATCTACCGTCACGATCGGAGCAGAAACGGAGGAGGAGTGTGCCTATTTATAAGGAATGATTTGACATATAACCCGCGTGCCGATCTCCAGGTGGAGGGTTTGGAGACTGCATGGATTGAACTGCTACTTCCTAAAACTAAGCCCATTTTCATTTGTGTATGTTATAGACCCCCTAAGCAAACCGATTTTTATGAGCTCTTTGAAATGGTTTGTTGTAAGAGTACTATATGTATGGAAAACGAATGTATTATTATGGGTGATTTTAACACAAATGTACTACAGGCTCGTAATAGTAGTTTGAAAGAATCTCTTTCAACTTTTTGTAAGGGGTGTAGCCTACAACAGTTAATTACTGAACCTACTAGAGTGTCTGTTAATAGTCAATCCCTATTGGACCTAATATTAGTGTCAGAACGTGAAAATATTTCTCAATCAGGCGTCCTCGATATTGCTTTGAGTGATCATAACGTCACTTTTTGCACACGCAAAGTTTCTAAATCACTATTGAGGACTGGGAATCCTAAGCATAGTTCAATTAGGTACAGATGCACTAAACATTACACAGCTGAGGAATTTAAAGAAAGGCTTTCCAGGAGGGATTGGTCAGATGTTTTAGGAAGCAATGATACTGATGGGGCTTGGAATTTATTTAAACAGCACTTTGTAGCTGATCTTGATAAGGTTGCACCAATGAAGGAAACCAGAATCAAACAGAGAAGTGCAATTTGGATGACTTCTGACATTCTGGATCTCATTAGACAACGTGATAAATGGTTCAGAAAGTTTAAGAGGTCAACTTTGTCTTGTGATTATGATAAATATATATATTTTCGTAATCAGGCTAGTTACAAGGTACAGAAAACAAAATCTGAATTTTATGCTGATGCTATTACTGCCAACTCACATCAGCCCAAAAAGTTATGGAAGGTTCTCACTGATATGGGCGCTAAGGGAAAATCAAAATCTAAGTCTGGTAATATTGGATTAGTCATTGAGGATAAGATGATTTCTGAAAAAAAACAGGTTGCTTGCGTTTTTAATACCTTTTTTACAACAGTTGCTGCAAGTCTGGTTGAGAAGTTGCCAAGTGTGTCAGGTAGATATGGCCCATCGTTTCTAAACTCCTTTTATAAGAACAAACATGTTATTCCTGATGCTTTTGAGATTGGCCCTGTCTCAGAGGAGAGGGTGAGAATGTGTCTATCCACATTGTCAATTAACAAAGCCACTGGACAGGACTTGATTCCGTCAAGATTTTTAAGGGATAGTGCTAATGTAATCTCTAGGGTACTTACCCATATAATAAATTTATCGTTAAGTCAGGGTATCTTTCCAAGCGATATGAAAAGGGCCAGGGTAGTTCCCCTTTTTAAGAAAAATAACAGATCAGATGTTGGTAATTATAGGCCTGTATCAATTCTGACAGCCGTATCAAAGGTGTTTGAGCGTCTTGTGTATGAGCAGGTGGAAGAGTACCTTGTCAGACAAAATCTATTGTATGAACTTCAGTCTGGTTTTAGAGCAGCATACTCTACTGAAACCTGTCTTATTCATTTATTTGATTATATTCGACAAGACTTTGATGAAGGAAAGTATGTGGGCATGATTCTTCTTGACTTGCAAAAAGCTTTTGATACTGTAAACCATGCAATACTCCTATCAAAGCTACAATGTATTGGCTTTAGAAATACTGCTGTGAAATGGTTCACCTCTTACCTCACTGGACGGACTCAAGTTTGTGATGTTGAGGGGACCATATCAGATCCTCAGGATATTACTTGTGGGGTGCCCCAAGGTTCAATCCTTGGCCCTCTTTTATTCTTAGTTTATATTAATGACATGCCAGCTGCGGTGAAATGTAAGCTGCTTTTATATGCTGATGACTCTGCATTACTGGTTTCTGGGGATGATATCAGCGAGATTGAGAAGACTCTAGGTAATGAATTAAATAGTGTTATTAAGTGGCTTACAGACAACAGGCTTTCAATACATTTGGGAAAAACTGAGTCCATTTTATTTGGAACAAAAAGAAAGTTGTCTAGAACTAATGCACTTAAGGTTACATGTAATGGCACTGAAATAGTGTCTAAGAACAGTGTTACATACCTGGGGTTAACATTAGAACAGTTGTTAACCTGTAAATCTATTGCTGATAAAATATTATCCAAATGTGCCGGTAAACTGAAATTCCTGTATCGCAGGACAAGGCATCTAGATTATTCTATTAAGAAATTACTGGTCATATCATTGATTCAATGTCATTTTGATTATGCATGTTCTGCTTGGTACTGTGGATTATCAGTTAAACTTAAAAATAGACTGCAAGTGATGCAAAATAATGTTATTCGCTACCTGTTAAATGCACCACCCCGGACTCATATTGGTAGAGATGCTTTTAAAAGGGTAGGGTTGCTGCCAGTTCATGTTAGAGTGGAGCAGTTAAAGTTGAATCATATGTTTAATGTTATAAACGGCTCTGCTCCCAAATATTTACATTCCCATATAAAAATGGTTCATACACAGCATAATCACAATACTCGGGCCAGTGTCCGTTCTTGTAAAGTGCCTAGAGTCAACAATGCAGCTAGAAGTTCATTTTTTTATACAGGTATAACACTATGGAATAATCTGCCACTTTCCCTCAAAATTGTAAATACCAGGGGGGCTTTTAGATATAAAGTAAAGGTATTTTTATGGAATAGAGTAGCCAATATATTTTTTAGTTAGTGTAGATTGATTATTTTATGTGATTTATGATTCTTTGATTTTAGAATGCTTTCAAACCTTGGATGATTTGTATTATATGTTATTGTTTTTGACCAGAAATAGGTCTTTGTTATGTGTTGTATGTTTTAACACCAAGGACCATGTTGGAAATAAGTGTTTACACTTTAACATGCTATCCTTTGGATTATGGTGTTTGTTCAAATCCAAAATAAATCAATCAAAAAAAAAAAATCTGGACCTTATCTACACGCGCTACTGCTCCACAGACAACACTTTAGTTACTCCATTGCACACCTCAGATCACTTTCTCATCACTCTTAACCTCATACCTACTCCGGACACAACACACACTTCTCCACAGATCACCTTTCGGCGTAATCTACGCTCGCTCTCTCCCTCTCGTCTATCCACTATGGTTTCATCCTCACTCCCTCCACCTGCTCAGTTCTCAGCACTAGACACTAACAGTGCTACTGACACTCTTTGCTCCACTCTAACATCTTGCTTAGACAACCTCTGTCCCCTTTCATCCAGGCCAGCCCGCACCACCCCCTCTGCCCCCTGGCTGTCCGATGTTCTCCGTGAACATCGCTCTGGACTCCGGGCGGAAGAGAGGAAGTGGCGCAAAACTAAAAATGCTACTGACCTAACCCTGTATCAGTCTCTTCTTGCTTCATTCTCTACTAATGTCTCCACTGCTAAAACTACATACTACCACAACAAAATCAACAACTGCTCTGACTCTCGTGCACTTTACAAAACATTCTCTTCGCTCCTTTGTCCTCCTCCTCCCCCTCCTTCATCAACTCTTACAGCTGATTTTTTTCATTTTTCACAAACAAAACCTCCTCCATCAGCAGTCAATTCTCCACACCACAAACTGACACACACATCTCAACAACCATCACACACACGCTCCCCTCCTTCTCTCTGCTCTCTGAAGCAGTTGTCTCCAAACTCATCCTTTCCAATCATCCCACTACCTGTCCGCTTGATCCTATCCCCACTCACCTCCTTCAGGCCATTTCTTCTTCTGTTACTCCTGCACTCACTCACATTGTCAACACCTCTCTTCACACCGGGACCTTCCCCACAGCATTTAAGCAGGCTCGGGTAACCCCACTGCTTAAGAAACCCTCTCTAAACCCAGCACTTTTAGAAAACTACAGACCGGTATCCCTTCTTCCTTTCATTGCAAAGACACTTGAGCGAGTGGTGTTTAACCAGCTGTCTATGTTTCTTGAACAGAACAACCTCCTGGACATCAACCAATCCGGCTTCAAAAGTCGCCACTCAACTGAGACTGCCCTGCTCTCGGTTACGGAGGCACTGAGACAGGCAAGAGCAGCCTCCAAATCCACAGTACTTATCTTACTGGATTTGTCTGCTGCTTTTGACACAGTTAACCACCAGATCCTCCTGTCAACTCTCATGAAGATGGGCATCTCAGGAACTGCTCTCCAGTGGTTCAAGTCTTACCTCTCAGGTAGGTCCTTCAGGGTGTCATGGAGAGGTGAAGTGTCTAAGTCACATCATCTAGCCACTGGTGTTCCCCAGGGCTCAGTGCTTGGACCACTTCTCTTCTCCATCTACATGTCATCACTGGGATCGGTCATTCAGAAACATGGCTTTTCTTATCACTGCTATGCCGACGACACTCAACTCTACTTCTCATTTCAACCTGATGATCCATCAGTTGGTGTTCGTATCGCTGCCTGCCTAACAGACATTTCTGCCTGGATGAAGGAACATCACCTTCAACTTAACCTTGCAAAGACAGAACTTCTTGTTGTCTCTGCCAACCCAGCACTTCACCACAATCTCTCCATTCAGCTAGGTTCATCAACCATAACTCCGTCCAGGACAGCCAGGAACCTTGGAGTTGTGATTGATGATCAGCTAAAATTCACTGACCACATTACTGCAACAACCCGATCCTGTAGATTTGCATTATACAACATTAGGAAGATTAGACCCTTCCTATCAGAGCATGCCACACAACTACTGGTCCAAGCTCTTGTTCTCTCCAGACTGGACTACTGTAATGCTCTTCTAGCAGGCCTTCCGGCATGCACTATCAAACCCTTGCAACTGATCCAGAATGCAGCGGCGAGGTTGGTCTTTAATGAGCCGAAGAGAGCACACGTCACGCCTCTCTTCATCAGTCTGCACTGGCTGCCAATAGCTGCTCGCATCAAATTCAAGGCACTGGTGCTCGCCTTCAAAGCAACCAATGGCTCTGCACCAATATACCTAAACTCGCTCGTTCAGACTTACACACCCTCCAGGAACTTGCGTTCTGCTAGTGAACAACGCCTTGTGGTGCCAAACCAGAGAGGCATGAAATCTCTCTCACGGACCTTTTCCTGGACCGTTCCCACCTGGTGGAATGACCTGCCTATCTCGTGCGGCCGAGTCTGTAACCATTTTCAAAAAACACCTAAAGACACATATTTTCCAGCAACACCTGACCAATCAAGAATAGCACTTATCATTCTATTCATTTTCTCTCTGTCTAATTTATTTATAAAAAAAAAAAAAAAAAAACTCCTGTGTGTTCTGAGCTAGATTAACTGAGACTTGCTACAGCACTTGCATACTGTTGCCCTTGACTGTTCTAGTTGCTTCTTTTGCTCTCATTTGTAAGTCGCTTTGGATAAAAACGTCTGCTAAATGACTAAATGTAAAAATGTAAATGTAAATGTTGTTGGCAGTGTTACTGACATGTGAGCTGAAGCTGTCGTGAAGGCCTGTCTATATAAAAATACATTCTCTATGCAGGTATGCGTTGACGAACCATATTTTTGTGCTTTTAAGTTTATATTGTCGTGTATAAGGTTAAGTGTATGGAGTTACTGTGTTTTCTCCTGTTTCTTTTGTTGCTGTTTCCTCTTTGCTTTTCTGTCTTTCTCCCGAACGAAAGAGTGTTGCTGACATGTGAGCTGAAGCTGTCGTGAAGGCCTGTCTATATAAAAATACATTCTCTATGCAGACCCAATCCGACGCTCTCCTGTCGTTCTTCACTGATATCCAACACAATGCAGACTACAGAAGCGTACGGTTACACATGGACCAGAAATTGTTGAAGATATCTGTTCTCTCCTCTTCAGTCAGACTTTAAGCAGTGCTGTGATGTGCAGGGTGGGCCCATGGTCTTTGGTGGTCTCTCCTGTCCCATTGTATTCTTGTAACTCTCCCCCTTAAGACGCTTCTCCTTTATCTCGCTTCCACATATCTGGCCTTGGGCGCCTATGACGTTGAAGAGCAGAAGTTTCAAGTACAGCTCCTGCATCTTCTTTACTGTGTTGAGCTGTGTCTGTATCACTACCATGGGCGGTTGTCACGGGGGTTGCGGGGCGGGCGCTGGGCCCTCGAATGACCACCCGGCCGCCACCCCCCAGACTCACTATCTTTCACACCACTGTGAGGAGCTGCACCGTAGGACACAAATAGTCAAGACAACAAGGTCCAATACTAAAAAACTCTTTATTTAAATTAAAAAATATCTCATTAAGAGACCTTCTGGGGTGTCTTCCCCAGCTCTTCACTGGACTCAAATAGGGAGCAGAGTCCGTACACTTCACGGCTTGGGCCCAGGGCCAGCGCAAGCTCAACTGCCGCTCTAAGCAAAACACGATTGTGCTGCCCCCACCACCTCACAATCACAATTAGGTACAATCTTTAAGATGCATGCAAATTAATTAAGATTTAGTTTATTTATAAAATTACACTAAAATAACGTGCAAACATGTTTTAGAATGCAATTTTTTATTCTGGAACGTGAAGAAAATATGTAGGCACATACCCACTAGTAGGCTACAGCTGCAAATAACTACAAATTATTATAATAAATAGTTTATACAGAATATAAACTAAACATATGTACATGACTTAGCTCAGAAGTAGATCGAGGTTGCAATTTTCATTGACTGATACACACACAACACATAGGCAAAGCCTTTTCAGAAACGTGCGCGTCGGGCTTTCATAGCGGCAAACGTTTTGATTGCGTCCTCGATTTTAATATTTTCAGCAAGTTCGTGCTCAATTGCAATTGTTGCTAGTCCATTAAGTCTGTCTTGTGTCATTGTACTTCTGAGATAATTTTTGATCAGTTTAAGCTTTGAGAAACTGCGTTCTCCAGAGCTCACAGTGACAGGGAGAGTGAGAAGCACTCTCAATGCGACAAAAACATTTGGAAAAATTGATTCCATCCCCTTTTCACAGATGAATTTTAGCGCATCCAGTGGTGTAGATCCAGCAACCAGGCGTCTGCCCAAAGCAATCAGTTCTTCAAACAATTCATGCCCATCAACATCCCGCGAGTCTCCCTGAGTCAGGGCCTTTTCCAGTCTTAAGCAATCCTGAAGAACTGTCGTATTCTCCTTTTCTTTGAGAGATGCGATGTCATATAACAATCCAAATACGTGCCCATGATCTCGAAGCAGGGAAAAGCGCTCTTCCACGGAACGGATGGCACAGTCGCGCACTTGGTTAAAGAAGCCCACCCTGTAGTTTTGTTTTGTGTCCATGACAGGTGTGTCATCTCCTTCAAAAAATTTTTTTTTTTTTTTTTTTCCGTTGTCGCACTGCACTTTGTGGAGGGAAGACGGCCTCTGTTTCCAGATCATCAGCTAATTCTCATGCACTGGACAGCACTCGCGTTCAACTGTTCTGTTGCATGTGGAATGTCATTGTTCATTGTCTGCAGTATCTTGCTGGTGATATTTATTTCATATAAAATGTCATACCATGTAATGATACTGCACAGGAATGGATAGGTTTGGATTTTGTTCGCAATGCCTCTCGCTTCACATCTGGCTCTGACACCACAAACGCCTGTCAGGGTATCATCTTCTGCTACTGATAGAAGAGCGTCATAAACATCTTCTTAATGGTGACGGATGGGTTTGAGTGCGTCAATCCTGCTTTCCCATCTAGTATTGCTGAGGGGCTTAACTGTAAGGCCACTGTCACCTATGTGCCGTTTTAACACCTGCCAGTGAGAAGTGGAAGCGGTGAAAAAGTTGTAGACCTCCTGTATTCCTTGAAAGAATTACACTGCCTGAAGGCAGCACAAAGCCACATCATTCACTACCAAGTTAAGAGAGTGAGCACTGCACTGGACATAGAACGCCCTTGGATTTATGTCCTGCACTCTCTTTTGCACACCGCTGTGTTTCCCCCGCATATTCAATCCGTTGTCGTATCCTTGACCTCTCATATCCATTATATCAATCCCTAGATCGCCCAGTTTCTTAACCACGACATCTGTCATGCCAGCACCGGTGGAATCCGTTAAATGCGTAAATTCTAGGAAATGCTCCTTAACCATCACACTACTTCCCAGTGCTGTCACAAAGTGCACAACAGCGGTCATCTGTTCCGTTCTACTCGCGTCAGGTGTGCAGTCTAAGATCAACGAAAAGTATTTGGCTGATTTGAGCATTTTGATAATTTCCTGCTGAATCTGAGACGCAAGCATTCCTATGATTTCATTTTGAATCTCTTTGCCCAAATAGTGAACATGAGTTTCCTTAGACTGTATTCTTCTGATGTGTTCTGCCATAACACTATCAAACAGTCCAATCGTCTCTACAAGTTTCAAGAAATTTCCGTTGTTATGTTCATATAGTTTATCTGTGCTGCCACGGAATGCCATGTTTTGCATTGCCATTACTCTCACAATGCTCACCAAACGTTCCAACACCTGCTGCCAGTGTAATGTTTCACTTAATATGTTACACTCATTTTGCGCATCAATTGTGTTGTGGCTGGCCAACCGTGTCTCCAGCTCTTTCCATTTATGGAAACAATCCGCATGCTCACCTGACTTCCTGTCTGAGCTCAGTATGCTGGAGAGATTTTTCCAGTCTTTTACACCGTCTTTAGCTAGAGCAGACTTTCTCTCGCTTTCACAAAAAAGTTTACAGCAAAAGCAAAACGTAGCGTCCTTGTTAATTGAATAAACCAGCCATGGTCTGTCCAGTTTCTCGCCGTTTGCTAATGTGCGACTGTTATGAGCATCTGAAAATCTCCTGTTCACACTGTCTTTTGGGAAAATAATGCTTTTGGTTTGATGTGGCCCTCCCTGTACCAAAGTGTCTTTAAGTCCAGCATGTATTACTGCTGGCCATTTGCCGGGATTGTGACATATTTCCTCACCTTCTGAGGGTAATATTACTCCCTGCTGTTCCGTCTGTGACTGTCCCTCATGAGATACGGCTAGGCTGTCTGCCTCCTCCAGTACATTATCGTCCACAGCTTCGCTATCATTAGTGCTGCTGATGCCTACGCTGTCATCTTGACTTCCAGAAGTGATGAATTTCAAAAAGGATCCTCTCTGTTTCTCCCGTGCTTGCTCATTTAAAATTTTGTTTTTAAAAAGAGTCGTTTTTTGTACTCATGCCCAGATAGTTTTATTCGTTTAGACATTTTCGGATAGGCTACATTAAAATTATTTTGCACGTAGAATTGATGCCGCTCTAAGTGGGATGGGGGCAGGGCGGGAATTTTTATTAAAAATCTAAAGGTCATTTAATTTTAGAACTAATGGCATGATTTTTGTTTTTGTTTTTTTTATACAAGTGCGATAATTCCAAACGAATGTCTAAAAAATAAATTAAAAAAATATATTTATTTTTAATTGTTGGAATTTCATGTCCTCAGATGAACTCTCTGTCTGTCTGTCTGTCTGTCTGTCTGTCTCTCTCTCTCTTCATGTGCGGACAGGGATGCGTGAAGTGGGGGTGCTGCAGAATTGTTCATTTACATTTATTAATTTTTAGCATTAAGTAATTTATTTGTAATAAACACTTTAAGTGGTCCATTAAAAATTATTATTTATATGTTGAATTATGTTTTTAAAACATAGCCTACATGAGGTCATATTGTGACCATTGCGGTGTGTGAGATGCGGTATTTCCTCCAGAGTGAGAGCGCCTTTCTGCAGATTCCGTTCATTTCTAAAGCTCATTCAGTTCAGCGCCGTGCGCTCAACCCAGAATTCCCTTTGTGACATATGCTGGTTTGAATATAGGCCTGTCTGAAATAAGTAGCTAGGACTGCCCCAACTAAAGTTTTTTTCTAGTAGTTGTTCATTTAAGCCGTTGTTCACGCGGCGCCGGCGGCTCCATGTCATTGTCGGCTTACTCTGCTATTTATTAATTATTAAATCAAGGCAATCGTTTGATAAAAAAAATATTAAAATTAAGATACAATTTATACAAAACGAAATTCACTTTAAAGGCTTTCAACAAATGTAGTGGTCAAAATAATTTCTGACCCCCATGTCTGACATATTTCGCATCTGTGTCCTGTTCACTTTTCATAATCATCAACGAAATAAGAAAAATAACATTATAATATTTAAATATATAAAACTAAATACGTGTTTTAATGGCTACAAGTATATAGTCTATGCTACAGTACAGAGAAATTTCATGTGGGAGCATCGTTTACCGGTGAGCTGTTCATGAGTGGAGTTCATGAGCTTCACTCACATGCTCTTTTAAGGTAGGCAGGTTTTTTGCGTTCATTTTATTTTATACAATTTGCTCTTTTATTGTATATGACAGTGTAAACAGCTTAATGTAGGCCAAAGTAAAGGTTTAATGTAGGCCATAGTCCATTACGGTTGCAAAAAGAATCAACAATGTCAAAAATGTGATGTCAGTCAAATGTCCTGGTGTGTCTATGTTGTTTAAACGGGTGTTCTCACCGATATGCTTGTTGTGCTTCATGTTTTAAAGACTCGATATTGTTTCTTATTCAAATGTGGTGACCCCCCCCTCCCCCCAAAATACCACAGCAACCCCAACCTGAATCATCTTCCCGCGCACCTGAGTGTATATATAATTATATATATATATATATATATATATATATATATATATATATATATATATATATATATATATATATATATATATATATATATATATATATATATATAAATTGTATATTGAGAGACGTTTACTTCACCGCGTTGGCAGGCTCTTTACTAGACTCAAGCAGAAAAAGACGTTTACTCCACAGCTTTAGCAGGCTCTCTACCAGACACCGACAGTGACAAAGGTATGTATACTTCACGGCTTGACCGGCTCTTTACTCACAGCTTTAGCAGGCTCTTCACTGGACTCGGGCAGAGGGGAGGAACATGGATACTTCACGGCTTTAGCGGTTCTGTATTCACAGCTTTAGCAGGCTCTTCAAGCTTTAGCAGGCTCTTCACTCACAGCTTGTAGCAGGCCCTTCCCTGAGCTCAGACAGAAAGAAGATACGTATACTTCATAGCTTTTAGCAGGCTCTTTACTCACAGCTTGTAGCAGGCCCCTCACTGAACTCCAACAGGAAGGAAGGCACGCACACTTCGTAGCCTTTAGCAGGCTCTTCACTCACAGCTTGTAGCAGGCCCTTCGCTGGCCTCAGACAGAAAGAAGATACGTATACTTCACGGCTCTTAGCATTTCCTGCCACTGGACTCAACAGAGAGAGAGGGGAGCATTTTCGACCACTTCAATGGCTCTCACAGCTTTTAGCATGTCCTGCAACTGGGTTCAAACAGAGAGAAGAAGAACCGGCAGCTTCCTCAGTTCCTCACCGAAAGCACTCCCCACGGAAACTTGAGCTATGTTTCTAGTTCCTCCCTGTACGAAAATAGTCACCCTGTGACACTGTCATCTTTCTCAGGTCTATAATCAAATTCATTTTTTGACGATAAATCAGGATCTGATTCAGCTCTGGAGGCTTTACTGGCTGTTTCCATCTGTTGCCCCATGTCTACGTCATTAACTTCTTTCTCAGGTCTACTCTCATCTAAATCCTCTAACTCCACTACATGGGTATCAACTTTATTTCCTGACAATTAAGCAGAAAATGAATTTCTGTTGAGTATTTTAACACAGTAAACCATGTTAAATTCATAGGTTCATTGCAAAAAAATATAAATCTTACCAAATACTTATTATGTCTAGTTAAAATGTCTCATTTTTAAAACAAATTTATTTGCACTTAAAATAAAAAGTAAATGCTTGAAAAATTACTGCACTTGCCTAAAATTGCCAAAATGAATTTTTATGGTGATGTTTCTTAAGTGTAAAGATTTGCTCTGACCAGAAATTAGGTAATATTTTGCTAGTGTTTTGGCTAGCTACTTCATCATATCTTGTAGCAAAAGAATAAATGTGATTTCAAGTTTAAATACACAGTTTATAATCCCTTTGATTGACTGAAATTACATTTAGTGTCTAGAAAATGTAAGACATATGAACTCCTACCAGATGAAAACGAATCAAACAGAAGATCTAATACACCACTTCTGGACAGCCGTCTTCTCATGTTTTCTGCCATTTTGTTTGTATCAAAACTGCCTAATGGATTAATACGCATTTAATTTTTTACAATGAAGATTATCCAGTGTTATTTTAAATTTGATTACTTTTATTTTTTTATTCAGTTTCCTACCTGAATACTGTTAGACCTACCTGAAAAATAAAGCAGTCTATGGTATCGAATATCGATACTTTTTTAGGTATCGTATCAAAGTTAGAAATTCCAGTATTGTGACAACACTAGTTAACTGAAATGTAATGTATGAGTAAAATCATAAGTTATGTTATATAATTAATTGATACAATGGCAATATGTCCCACTGAAGATCAAATGACAAAAATACACAATTGACCAATGGGCTGAGTTATGGCACAGGTCGACTGCTGCTGTTTCCGTAGGTATTGCTGCAGTTTGTGCATCCGTGTCCCTGGGACACAGGTTTTTTTTTTTTAGATTTAGATTCAACTTTATTGTCATTACACAAGTACAAGTACAAGGCAACGAAATGCAGTTTAGGTCTAACCAGAAGTGCAATAGCAGCAAGTGCAGGATATACAATGGATGCGTAAGTGCAGGACATGGATATGTACTGAATATGTATAAATATGTATAAATAGAGAGACGTTATTACTATAAACAGAACTGAATTTACAGGTGAATATGTACAGTGAATAAATATACAGATGGCTATTACTATAAACAGAATTTACAGGTGAATATGTACTATGAATACAATATACAGATGGCTATTACTATAAACAGAATTTTACAGATAGAGGTATACAATAATATGTTAGGCTAATATGAGGAATAGCAGTGGATTAGGGTGGTGCAATAAATTATGGACAGAGCTATCCGGAAAAACAAAAAGTGTAAAGTGCAGTGGAAAGTGGTTGCATATTACAGTTAGAAGTACAGTGCAAAATGCAAATGTAAGCATTGGTACTATAAATACGGTCGGCAGTGCAAATGCAGTTAATCCAGTTAAGATATGGCAGTGCAAGATGCATATGTAAACAGTTGTTACTGTGATAAACAGTCGGTAGTGCAAATAACAAAGTGAAGGAAGATGTGAGGTAGGAGAGTTATCAGTTTATGAGGGAAGTGGATCAACAGGGGTTTGAGTTCAATAAAGAGACAGCTCTGGGGAAAAAACTGTTCTTTAGTCTGCTGGTCCTGGTCCGGTGGATCCTGAAATGCCTGCCGGAGGGCAGGAGAGAAAACAGTCTGTGGGCTGGGTGAGAGGAGTCCTTGAGGATGCTGCGAGCTCGATGCAGGCAGCGTTTCCTCTGGATGTGCTCGATGGCAGGTAGTGGAGTCCCTGTGATGCGCTGGGCAGTTTTCACCACCCGCTGCAGTGCCTTGCGCTCCGCAACAGAGCAGCTCCCATACCACACTGCCACACAGTTGGTCAGGATGCTTTCTATTGCGCAGCGATAGAAGTTCACCAGGATAGCCGAGGAGAGCTGATTCTTCCTCAGTGTCCTCAGGAAGAAGAGGCACTGGTGAGCCTTCTTGACCAGGCTGGAGGTGTTGGTCGTCCACGACATGTCCGCCGAGATGTGGGTCCCCAGGAACTTGAAACTGGAGACACGCTCAACAGCCATTCCATTGATGTGGATGGTGTCGTGTGTGCCTCTTGACTCTTTTCTGAAGTCCACGATGAGCTCCTTCGTTTTGGTGGTGTTGAGGAGCAGGTTATTATCAGCGCACCATGTGGCCAGATGCTGGATCTCTTCCCTGTAGGCAGTCTCATCGTTGTTGCTGATGAGCCCAATCACCGTAGTGTCGTCCGCAAACTTGACGATGGAATTAGATCCATACACAGGCTTGCAGTCGGCGGTGAAGAGGGAGTAGAGAAACGGACTTAGCACACAGCCCTGTGGTACACCAGTGTTAAGAGTGATGGATGTGGAGCAGGTGAATCCTGAACGAACATTCTGGGGTCTGTCAGTTAGGAAGTCCAAAATCCAGTTACACATTGAAGTGTTGATGCCCAGGTCTCCAAGTTTGGCTATTAACTTGGATGGGATGACAGTGTTGAATGCTGAGCTGAAGTCAACAAACAGCATGCGTGCATACGTGTTCTTATGGTCCAGATGGGTGAGCACAGAGTGCAGTGCCATGGAAACGGCATCCTCTGTGCTCCTATTGCTGCGGTAGGCAAACTGGTGTGAGTCCAATGTGGATGGTAGAGAGTCTTTTAGGTGTTCCAGGACCAGCCGCTCAAAGCACTTCATAACGATGGGTGTGAGTGCTACAGGGCGGTAGTCATTAGGGCACCTCGGGCTAGAGTGTTTCGGCACTGGCACAATGGAAGTGCGTTTGAAGCATGTTGGTACAGCTGCTTGGGCAAGAGACAGGTTGAAAATGTCTGTAAAAACCCCAGCGAGCTGCTCCGCACATGCCCTGAGAACACGACCAGGGATGTTGTCTGGTCCAGCAGCCTTGTGTGCGCTGATCCGGCTCAGTGCCTTGCAGACATCTGTGGAGGAGAGTGTGATTGGTGGGTGGTCAGCTGAGGGTTTGAGCTTGGTGGCAGTTTCTCTGTTGTCTCTTTCAAAACGAGCATAAAAGTAATTTAGCTCGTTCAGGAAGTTGACATCAGTGGCTGCGGGGGTGGAGTGGGTGGGTTTGTAGTCACTGATGGCCTGGATGCCCTGCCACATGCGTCGAGGGTCAGAGTTGGAAAAGTGACCCTCTATCTTTGCCCTCACAGCTTGTAGCAGTGCTTGGCCTTTTTGATGCCCCTCTTCAGGTTAGCTCTGGATGTACGGTAGGCTTGTGCATCACCTTATCTGAAGGCAGTATTGCGTGACTTCAGCAGGAGTCGAACTTCCCTGTTCATCCAAGGCTTCTGATTAGGGTATGTGGTGATCTGTTTCTGGGTTGTAACACTGTCGATGGTGGTATTGATATGATCCAATACAGAGGAAGTGAATGAGTCAAAGTCCGTGTGAGCGCCACTGGTGGCTTGAGAAGCAAACATACTCCAGTCTGTGTTTAGAAACCTTTCCTGGAGTGTGGAGTCTGCCCCCGCAGGCCACACCTTGATGGTCTTCACTGATGGCTTCACACGGTTGATGAGGGGTGAATATTTGGGTGATAGAAACAAAGAGAGGTGGTCTGACTGTCCCAGGTGGGGGAGGGGTGTCGCAACGTAAGCGCCAGCCATGTTTGTGTAAACATGGTCTAAGGTTTTGTTTCCTCTGGTGTGGCAGGAAACATGCTGGTGAAACTTGGGTAGCACTGACTTTAGGTTTGAATGATTAAAGTCACCTGCAACAATAAACGCATTTTCCGGGTGATCAGTCTGTTGTTTACTGATGGCTGCGTGAAGTTCTTTCATAGCAAGCTTGGCATCAGCATCCGGAGGAATATAGGCTGCAGTGATAATAGTGGAGGTGAACTCCCGCGGTAGATAAAACGGTCTACATTTAACCATGAGAAACTCCAGGTTAGCTGAACAATGACTCCCAACAATAGCAGAGTTTGTGCACCAAGCTTTGTTAATATAAATGCACAATCCACCCCCTCTGCTCTTCCCGGAGCCATCTAGTGTTCTATCCGCCCGGAGTGTGTGGCGTCCCGCTAGCTCAATAGCGGTGTCCGGTATTCCGCTGTTTAACCAGGTTTCAGTGAAGATTAGGACGTTACAGTTCAAAAGTTTCTTACTGTGTGTAATGCTGAGTCGAATCTCCTCCATTTTGTTCACTAGCGATCGTACATTGGCATGGAAAATGCTGGGTAAAGAGAGCCGTTAAGGAGTTAGCCTTAGCTTAGCTCTTAGACCTCCACGCTTACCCCGCCTTTGTTTACGATCACAGCGCCGCCTTCTAGCACTTCCGCCCGGCCGGGCAGAGCGCATCGCCTCGGGCGTCCTAGCGATCTCAGGAAGGAGTTGAAGATTGTCCATAAAACTGTCGGAAATTCGCAAACCAATATCCAAAAGCTCACAACGGGTGTACGATGTAAAAGCACAACTGTTCTGTACGAACAGACCCGAGATGAACAAGAAAAATACCGCAAAATTGCAGAATCTGGAGAGACGCTGAGCCTCGCGATCTACTCGCGCCGCCATCTTTGAAGAAATTGAGTATCTTCTTAGCTATGTGTCGTCAGAGGATGACCAGCTGGTTGGTTTCGGGGCTCGTGCCAAGAGCACATGGCAGGAGATTTGGAAAAGTAGGTCTGATGGCTATGCATCCTTTGTATTGCCCCCAAAAGTGAACTTAAAATAATTCTCACTTAAAAACATAATAAATGTCATATTTACCTGTACCGTTCCTATCATATACAAGAATTGAATATGGTTATAAATACACTGCACTGCATAAATTAAAAATAGATGAATCTTATTATGCTACAAGCTTTCTTTAGTCAAGAGCAATGAGTAATTTTCTCTGTTCCCTTTGTTCTTCAGTTAACTTAACTGACAGAGATAAACAGAGGCTTCTGTCACTAAGACCTGCATCTGCTGACAGGATCTCACACATCTCATTCTCTCACTACTGTACTCTTTACTCTTTATATTTTATTTAACTAATTTATTTATTTAACCCGCGTTCACGACTCCGCAGTGACGATGCTGACGTAAGACGCTGCTGACGTGTTATCGGGTGCGCCCGAGCTTCGTTGACAGTCTGAGGGAGACGCACACTGTAAACAAAACAACCTTCGCAAACATGTCTAAGGATTTCGACACAGAGGAAGACTTGCATTTTTTTTGCTCAGCCATATTTATTTGAACGCGAATACACGGCGCACCCGATAACACGTCAGCAGCGTCACTGCGGAGTCGTGAACGCGGGTTGACAACAGACCCGGAAGAGAAGACAATGCTGAATAAAGTTGTAGTTTTTGTTATTTTTGGACCAAAATGTATTTTCGATGCTTCAAAAAGTTCTAACTGATGTCACATGGAGTACTTTGATGATGTTTTTATTACCTTTCTGGACATGGACAGTATACCGTACATACATTTTCAATGGAGGGACAGAAAGCTCTCGGACTAAATCTAAAATATCTTAAACTGTGTTCCGAAGATGAACTGAGATCTTACGTGTGTTGAACGACATGAGGGTGAGTAATTAATGACATCATTTTCATTTTTGGGTGAACTATCCCTTTAAGACTGTTCCTCGACAAAACAAACATTTTGGCATAAATGTGCGTGTTATTGTTCGTTCAAGCACGATACTGGCGTGCAAGTCTTTCTGAGTGTTGTGTGTGTTTGTGTGTGTGTCAGGATGTTCTTTTTTGTCTTGTCATGCATGAATGGTTAAAACCATTTGCGCGAATAAGAGCGCAATCATATAACTAAAGGATGACAGAAATAACAGATGCTGCGTTAATTGCGTTAAAGCTGGGCAAAAATTAAATGGCATGGATTTGTGTTAACGTTGACAGAACTACTTGTCATACATTGTTGACAGAAAAAGTGGACAAGACCTCAGCTCGAGCAGCTGATCTCAAATTCAAAATGCATACAACCTGGGCTGCGTTTCCCAAAAGCATCGTAAGCCTAAGTTGATTGTATAACAATTGCCACCAATGGTCTCTAGGATCAACTTAGGCTTACAATGCTTTTGGGAAACACAACCCTGTTTAGTTCCCCATTAAGTAAATACAAACTCACCTGCTTCTGGAGATGCCACTTCAACAATAGAAAAGTCATTGTCACCGTCTTCTTTACCTTGGTATTCTTCATCTATTTGCTGGGCCGGATCATCTTGTAAAAACATAAAAGGATAATGTTATCATCTGATAAATGTAGCCAAACCGATGCAATGTTGCATCAGGGACATTCATCAACACTTAACGTATAAAGGCTTAGCCTAAAATGGCTCAGTGTTCCAAAACTATAGTCAATGATAATCAAATTTTTATCTATATATATGTGTGTGTGTGTGTGTGTGTGTGTGTGTGTAATGTAAGGTTTACACCATATCTGCCCTAAACTAACAGTGTTGGCGATTACGAAAATATATTTTTTAAGTTTCTGTAATAGTTAATCCACACCAGAACACTAGAAGTGTTTCTAAAGCTTAAATATAATAATTTTACAAACTTTTGGGATTTAGTGGATTCAAAGACCGCACAAAATGTTTTATGAAAAGCAAGTCTTTGGGAACAACTAGAAACTATTTGGTCAATAACAACAGAGGCTGTGGAAAAGTACATAAAAATTTCAGGAAGAATGCAAACTGTTATCAAGACCAGAATAGGCCATACAAAACATTACGTTTTTTGGTCATTTTGTGTGATTAAAAAATATTTGTTTCACTTAGTTATTTGCATAATAAATTACAATAATATTTTTAGTTTTAAACCATTTTTTGACGGACTCCGAAAATACATTCTCTTTATTTTGACAGGTGACGGAGGTGTAATAAATGTGACAAGCACTGTATAGAGGGCAGTTTTACCTTATTAAAACCTGTGTATCTGCGTTTTTCAAATACTTAAATTTAACCAATTACTTTTATATTACTAATACGATTATTCATTTATTGGTGGAGGAAAAAGCATATCTAACTACAGAAAAAACAAAACAAAGCTAAGAACCGTTAATGAAATTGTTTAGGCCTATTGCTTTTTTTGATTAGAAATAAAGACAACATTGAAATATAGTACTAGTAGTAGCACTAGCATGAAAAACAAGATGGTTATTGAAACTGGGAATATATTAGAAAGTAGGGCTGTCAATCGATTACACATTTGTATCTAATTAATTACATACTATGTGATTAATTAATCTAAATTAATCGCATACATAATTTTGGCTGTGAAAGTATTTCAATTCAAATGAATCAATGAATAATCAGCATTAGTGACATTAAAGTTCAAAAACTCTTTTATTATTATTTTCACTTTTCAAATATTGGCCATAACAATAAACAATATGACCAAATATGCTGAGGAAATAAATTAAAAAGTGCTTCAGGAAGAAGATTTTTTTCACTGTACATACAAACAGGGCTTGCCATTAACTTTTTTGCTCACCAGCCACTGTGGCTAGTGGTTTTCCAAAGTTACTAGCCACTCAGCATTTTCACTGGCCACAATTTTGCTGCTTGGAAATTACATTTTATATGATTCGCTTTGAATTTGGCATGCTTAAATGACTTTATTTTTTAAGTCATTTTACTTGATTTAGAGGATTTAAAACCCTTTCAAACTTTCAATGCAGAGTGACCACCCAAATCAAGACTACATTGTATATCAGCTGGTATGTGCAGGTGGGCAAGGGGTGGGCAATATGACTAATATGAGAAATTGAATATAGGCTAAATAAAAGAACAAAGAAGCAAATTACAAAAACAAAAATACATTTCTTAAAAAAATATACAGATACAGAAGGTTTATTTAATATGTATACATTTATTTAACACCTGTAGTTGTTTGATTAACATTAATGACAGACAGGTATTGATTTGGGCTGCTGAATGCATGGACGTTGTAACGAGTAGGAATATAGTGTGGCCCCTTTAAGAGCGCGCGCTCCCTATTGAGAATGCGTATCAATAGTACAAGTGTGCAGTGTCGTGGAATGTATACGCTACGCAGTTTTTCGCGTGCATAATGATACGCACTTTATGGCGTGTATAATGACACGCTCTTGGGTAGGATAGTGGACATTGCAGACGACTTTATTTTTATCAGCACTTCCATCAGGCCGTTTTTATATAGGCTACGTAAATGTTCCAATCAATGATCCAGGCAGCGCGTTTTCGTCTCCCTCCTTCATTTTACAGCTCAGGGTCAAAGTCCAATACAGAATGGATTAATCTGCGTTATTTTTTCAATGCGTTATTTTCCCTCAGATTAATTAAAGCTACACTATGTAACTTTTCCGTCCACTAGAGGTCGCCTGTTCAAAACAAAGGCGTAGTTTGATGACGCCACGTTTGAGCGCAGAATCTCGGGACATGTGGTCTTCACCTCACAGCCGGTGGGAAACAGTCAGGATAGGACTCGGGCAGAAATCATGTTCATGGATGCGATTATTAACATTACTGTAGTCTGAAGCAGAGCAGGACCGAGTGTTGTGGTGCTGAGCAAGGCCGCAGGAGCGATTGAAGAGCGGGACTGTTATTATGGCATAGTCGCTGGCGGGACTTTTATTATGACACGGTTGCCGGCGGCACTTCCTCTTCTCCAGTGCTGAATGTGAGGTAACGCAGCTCTGTTTATCGTATTAGATATATCTGAGTGTGTTGAAAAGGAAGTTATGACGTTCGCTCTGCGGCTGCTATGACACTTGTTCACACTGCAGTGAGAGTAAAGTGTTTCACTGAATAAAACCGGAGACCGAGGGTGACGCAGATATGACGCAATCGACAGGCGACTCCCTCACACGCATAGCTCACACGTCCCGGCTCCTTGGTTAAAATAGCAATTTTCTCACGATTTACAAATAGTTGAAAACATTTGGGATATTCTAAGTACTCAACTGAACAAAATATATAACACTGGCCTAGTGGTTTCTGGATGTTTTACTGCAAAAATCCTACATAGTTCACCTTTAATCGAAATTAACGCGTTATTTTGACAGCCCTATTAGAAAGCAATCAAAAAACACTGAAGCAGTCCATGACTTCAGTCTAATGCGAGTTACGCAAAATGAATCTTTTACTTGCATCTTTTCTGTCTTTTTCTGTTGTTTATGATAGGCTAAGAGAGAATTCAGAATTTATTCAGTAACGTTAAGCGCATGCAACCCTCATGGCGTGATGACGAATTGAAATGTCTCTGATTGGACCAGAAACATGTTCGATTGGTTATAATGTTCAACACCGCAAACTAAGTGTAAAACAAATCATCATCGTGGTATTACTAGCTAACATTAGGTCATAAGAAGAGCTGACATGTTAAGTTAGCTAACCTTTGCCCAAGAGGTCTATGGCATCAGGTGCGCTGCGTTGGAGGCAGTTCTTCTTCAGAGAAACCCCTTTCTTTCGTGGCATACTGTCGTGTGGATGTAACGTTAGGCAAGTAATTAGGATTTCAATCGGCAATACAAATGGGGAGGCTAATGTTAACTGTTTGCTGTCGAAATACTCCTGAATTCTGATCAGTCTATGGTCCCGATTATGGTTCAGAATGCAACAGGCCAATCAAAACTAACTTACGTCAGTGTCACGTTTCACGTAGGCAGCCATTTACCGGCGTGGCGCCAAAAATTTCAAATCGGACAGTAAATAAATCTAGATGGCTATGTGTTCAAGGCAATTAAATAAGTTAATACGCCGATGCAGTAGTGGAAAACATAGAAAACAAATAATCAAATGGCTACAGAAGAAAGGCCTGCTGTGCAAGGCACCAAGTTGTCGCCGCTGTGGAAAAAAAAAGCGAATTACAACACACAGTGGACGTGATGGTTATATATGGTAAGTAAGTTAACTTTAGGCACCCAGTTTAATTCGTTATTTGGATGTATGTTAACATAATTTTAGGGAACTTGCTTCTTAGATTTACTAATATTTTGCACTGTTTTCTTAGGACATGTCGAATAAACACTCATCGCAGAATTACACTCTCCATTCGCAATGGATCACTGTTTAATAACTCGAGAGTTCCTCTGGTTAAGTGGATGGAGTACATATACAGGTAACGTATGGTAGCCAGGCACTGTTTAAACTTTATTTTACTTTGTCATTGTTACAGTGCAATTATATATTTAAGAACTGAATAATATTAATTAAATACATGCACTTACTATAGGGTTAGGGTAGGATTAGGGTTTGGTTGGTTAGTTGCATGTAATTATGCATATTTAACTGTTGATACTATTGTAAGTACAAGTAACGTAACAAGGACACTGTAAAATATAGTGTAACCCAGGCACCTAATAAATACATGAACAGGTTATAATTTTGATGATTGTGGCCCCAAATTCAAAATTAGTATATTGTGAAAAGGTTTTCATAGCTATAAGCCATAATCATCAAAATTATAAAAATATTTCACTTTGAATGTGAAAAGTATATATTAATTTTACATTTTAAGTTGAAATAAATTAACTTTTTATATGTTTAAAACTAATATTCTAGTCTTTCGAGTTTCACCTGTAACAATAACATAGCTAGTTAATGTGGTTACATAGTTTTTACAAGCATAATTTGTTATTCATCTTGCAAATGCTCACCAAGGTCCTCTCCAAAAGTAGGAAAATAACTCACTATTCAAGTTTTAATGTACAACTCTCCACATTAATGTGTTATAGACAGTACCGCCGCTGGCCGTTTAGATGCCCTATGCGCGATCACTTTATGATGCCCGCGGTCGCGGCGTTCGCGAATTATGGGATCATAAAGTGCAAACGGGGTGGGGGTGGGGGGTTCAGCCCAAACCAGAACCAAACCAAACCAGAACATTTCTCAGTGAAACACTACTCAGTTTGAGGTACATTATAAGATGTTGCAACTGTAATTCCTCCCCATCAGCATTAACAAGTGAACTCAAAATGAAGTATTTTGAAAATCATCTTTCAACAGCAAGCGGTTTGCGAATCCTGCATTTATCTCAGAGATTTGAGAAGCAGTCTTCAGTAAAATAAAGGGAACACAGCAAGAGTTTTTGATTATACTCCTCCTGTGATATCATGGTAAAGATTAACTTTAACCACTGATTCTTCACATGCTCATCCTTGGGCAGGGTAATAAAACTGTCTTTACCTTCACATTATAGAGCAAAGCGCCGCCTTCTCAACTTGATACTGTCCAGTGTCCACAGAAATCAGCTGTTTGTTTGAGTTTTCCCTGCTGTGTGCGCACAAGTGTTTTCATTCACTTGTAGCTATGTTACACACTACATGAAAGGTCATTTTAAAAAATCCATAATAGGGGCCCTTTAAATTCATATTTATTTCTAATCATCTTTTTTGTACATTACATTTTGGTTGTCGTTTTTTATTAATTAAAATTATTTTCTTTAAAGGTTTTCACAGGGTCTACATCTAAGACAAATTGATTTGATGGAAGACTGTGTTGCCAAAACATCAACAACATTGTCCAGAATGAACAAATTGCTCAGGAAGGTAGCTTAAATTTAATAACTCTTCAGTACTACATTGCTCAGCTAATTGAACTGTAATTAATATTGTTTGTACTAATATCCACATATTTTTTTACAGGTTTGCATTAATGCATTGAGTAAACTGAAAAGAAAAACAGGTCTTAGAGTTGGCGGGAAGTCAAGACAGAAGTTTGTGGCCATAGATGAGTCTAAGTTTGCTCACAAGAGAAAGGTACATCTGAAATGAGAAATACAAAAAGTTAGTTTTTTACCATGTTGTAATCAGGGCTCTGAACCGGTTCAAGGAACGAAAACGAAAACCGGAAACGAACGAAATTTTAAGAGGAACAAAAACGGAAACGAAATCAAAATCAATTTGAATCGTTCTGAACGGAAACGTTAATTTGAAATGACCATTAACTGGTTAATAACGTTTTAATAACGTTTTAACTCTTTAATATTTTAATTTGGAAGTGACCAATAATGAATAGAGTAGTCCAGCATGTGACTTTGACGGATCAAGCGTGAGTGAAATGCCCGCGCATCTATGAATCTACTGGTACGCAAGTCAGTGTAGAGCCCGCTTTTACATGCCTCAAGTACATTTCTTTCCCCGCTGAGGTCTACAATGAAAGCGCAGGTATTGAAGGACATTATTTTCGAACGTTTAAATAAGCAGTACGGACTTTAAGCTCAAATAGACTGATTTAGGCTAGTTTATGGATTTTGTTTAAGCCTGTCCAAGCAGGCTACTAGCATCTATCAAACATTTTTCCTATAGTTTTTCAGATTGCCAATACCGGACAGCTCAATGTTTTCTATATAGACGGTTGATGCTTCGTATTAAATGGTATGTTATATTGCATTAAATGATCAAGCTTTATTAGCTGACTGAATTTGATTATGTGATGCAATGACGTGTTGCGCAGTGTTTGCTTTGAAATTACCAGTTGACGGTGCATTAAAAGAGCAATGGTTATCCAGTTTATTTATTCTTTATTCATGCAATTTTTAAAACAAGTCGTGTTGAAAAAAAGTTATGTACAAAGAATGTTATCACTCTTCTGAAAATAATTCGGCATAAGAGGCCACTTTAGATTGTCTAACGCTCCATTAAAACAGGTCCGCTGTTTATGCTTTGTAATTCTAATGCATGTATTTCTGGTTTTAAAAATGTTATGAATTAAATATTCAAGTTTAATTACCATGCGTTATATTATTATTGAGTGAAAATAAGTCTATTTATACATATTTGTTTAAAGTATAGGCTAAATTAAAATAAAGTTTTTAACCGGTATTTTTTCATATCAAACCGTTTTCGGAACAGTAATGTTTATTGAGGAACGCAAAAACGGAAACGCTATAATATCGATTCTGCTCGGAGTGAACCGATTGATATTTTTTTCCGTTTTTAAGCCCTGGTTGTAATACTAAAGTTGAAATACTAAAGCGATATTCACTAATATTTCCAGTGTTAATATCACATCAAAATACCACATGCAATCATAAGACGTGATTGAATGATGTGCCAATAGCTGAACAATAAGTTCTCCTCAGAGGTGTAAAGTATCTGAGTAAATGTAATTAGTTACTGTACTTAAGTATACGTTGTAGTTGTACTGAGTATCAAATATTAGCAACTTTTACTCTCTATTTGACTTAATTTTTACTTTTGCAAGTACACATTACATTTTGCATGTCACCTGACTTTTTCTGCAGCAGTTTATTTCTGCTATAAAAAAATGATATCACCATCTATATTCATGTGTGCTGAGCAATGGCTTGAATGACCCCCAAATGGTCATGGGGAGATCAGAATCCAAGTGTATGTTTTATCAAACACAATCCAGGTTTAACTGCTGTTAACATTTGTGATGTTTCTTGTGTTTATGCATTTTCAGTTTAATCGTGGCCGCTGTCGTACTACTTGGCAGAGAAAAAAAGGCTGGGTGTTTGGGATGATGGAGGTTAAAGGAGTTCGCCGCCTACCAGTCTTAAAGATGGTAAAGGACCGTTCCAGGACCACATTGATGCCCATCATCAAAAGGCACATCAGAAGGGGGTCAGCTGTTTATAGTGACAACTGGAGGGGATATCTGAATGCGCTACAACCACAAGGATACAAACACCTTACTGTAAACCACAGTAAAAATTTTGTTGATCCCCAAACTGGCTGCCACACACAACATATTGAACGGGCCTGGCTAGCCATCAAGGCACAGGTATCAAGATTCAGGGGTAACAAAACTAAAAAACTATTAAAAGAACACTTGAAATTCATCCAGTGGCAATACTGGCTGGCAAGAAGAAATAGGAAAGGTGCTTTGGCACAGTTGATCCATGATATTAGAAAAGCATACAAGTTTAGATTTAATTAAAATTATATCAGCTGAAAATGCATGATTTTTTGATTTTCTACATGACCTCTCTTTTTTAACTTTGATGTGACCTTTTTTCAGATTGGTAAATTTGGCTATGCCATGCAAACCATTTCTGCCTTGTATCTTAGGAGTATTTGCAAAACAAGGTTACATAGTGGATAGTAAACTCTGAAATACTGTATGAATGTGATTGTTATGCTTTGATAGATTCTGGGATATTACTGCATTGCACTTTTAAAGATTTACCGTTTATTTCCTTTATTTTTCCCTTTAATTTCTATTTTTAATGTGACATTCTGGTGACCAATTTGCCTTTACAGTAAATTACAGTATTCTGTTATTGTGTAGAGTACACAGTGTAACTGCAATAGCAATGCTTGCTACATTTTAAATGCCACATTAAATTGAGTATTTAGAAATGAGGTTTGGGTTAATATTATAATGTTAATATACATATACATTAATGTACATATACAGTAAACTGTTGTTGGTATCAAGTATTTCACACTGTATATTAAGTTCCTGAGGAGTTACCATGTAAGTACACTGTAAATACAGTGTTGTACAGAGGTTTGGGTTTTGCATATTAAACAGTAATCCTGAACGTTTTACACTTTATATTAAGTGGACAGTTCCTGAGGAATTACCATGTAAGTACACTGTAAATACAGTGTTTTAAATAATACAGTAAGGATGACCTTTTTAGACTTTATATTGTTTACCGTTGCTGAGGAGTTACCATGTAAGTACACTGTAATTCAACATTAGTCCTGCCAGTAGTTTCAGTGTATTCCAAACTGGTAACTGCAGTATTGGATTCCATGTGAAATTGGAACAACTTGTTTAAATACATATTGTTGTTACAAAATGTAGTTACATAATTACACGTGTACTTACTGAAGTGAAAAAAGTGTTGTTACCAATGTACTGTTACACATTTGTACTTACGCATACCATTCCGTGAGTTGTTACATATGTGTAGGTACACAAATATTACAGCTGTACATACTATGTTCCAGTGTGTACTTACGCTGTAGTTACATACTATGTACACATGTAGTTACCATGTAAGTTCACAGGTATTAGGGCCACTTAATATAAAGTGGGACCCTCCAGATCAACGGTGACAATGTCTGCACGTCTGTTCGCCCAAATACAATCAGACGGAACTGAGAAACCAGTGGCTTTCGCTTCCCGCACACTCTCTGATGCTGAGAAAAAGTATTCTGTAGTGGAGAAGGAGGCTCTGGCATGCGTGTGGGTTACTGAGAAATGGCGAACGTATGTGTGGGGCCATCGCTTTACACTTCGCACAGACCACCAGGCACTCACCACCTGACTTACCACAAAAGGAATGGGAAGAGCCGGAATGCGGATTGCTCGTTGGGCAGCACGTCTGCTTTGTTTTGATTATGACGTTGTCTATCGGCCTGGGTCCCAGAATCACACAGCAGACTGCTTGTCTCGTCTTCCCTTACCAGCACCTGCTGACGTCTCGGCTGATCTAGAGCCTGAAATTGTTGCATTCATTTCTTCACCATTATGCTCTCTTTCAGTGCCTGACTTTGAAACTGCCTCTGCTGAGTGTCCGGAACTGGAAACACTGCGAAAACAAATTGCACATGGCTGGCCACCCTCCATCAAAGCAGTGAGTCAAGACATGATTCCATACTTCAGGGTGAGAGATGAACTTGCTGTGAAAGATGCTTTCATTTTCAGAGGAACAAGGTTGTTAGTCCCTGTAGCCCTTCGACATACACTGATTTCCTTAGCACATGAGTCTCACCAGGGAGTAGTGCACACAAAACAGAGGTTGCGGGACCTCTACTGGTGGCCGCTGATTAACTCTCAGGTCCAGTCAACCATCGCGACATGCATTTCCTGTCAGTTCAACGACAAATCTGCTGTGACTCATCCAGCACCCCCCAGCCAGTACAGTTTCCTGAGGGCCCGTGGAAAAAACTGGGTCTGGACATAGTCGGACCATTTGAAACCGCCACCCCTGCTTGTAGATATGTAATAACTCTCACAGACTATCATTCCAAGTGGCCTGAGCTTGCATTTGCCAACAGTGCAACCACAGAGGACGTTATCAAGTTTCTGAGTACTGTCTTCAGTCGTCATGGCAACCCAGAGTGCATTGTCACGGACAATGGTACTCAGTTCACTTCAGCCATCTTTGCTGCATTTTTGATGGAACGAGACATAAAACACATCCGTACATCTGTGTACTATCCTGCATCTAATGGCGCTGTTGAAAGATTTCACCGTGCACTGAAAGGTTGCATCCAGACAGCAATTCAGCACTCACAACCCTGGAACAGAGCTGTCACAGAGTGGCTGCAGGTGAACAGGGCAACCCCTCACGCTACTACAGGCGTGTCACCATATGAACTGCTGTATGGGAGAAAGATTTGAACCAAACTCAACATCCTGCCTTTGCATGGTGAGGGCAAATGTGATCTTGCTGTTGTCCGTGAGAAGATCTCAAAGATCATGGAGAAAGCTGTGCTTGCCCAATTACAATCCTTCATGTCTGTCAATTCTATCTATGATATTTTTCAATCAGGTTTTAAAACCTTACATAGCACTGAATCAGCTGAATCACAAATTATATATATCTCACGACAGATTCAGGAAAATCGATGGCTCTGGTCCTTCTAGATCTAACCGCTGCATTTGACTTAGTCGACCACAACATACTTCTGTCAGCTTAGAGTCTTGTGTGGGACTCCGTGGTACTATATTACAGTGGTTTGGCTCTTATTCGTCTAATAGGTGTTTCTCTGTACATCTGGAGCATTATTCATCCTCCAACATACCTCTCAGTTGTGGTGTCCCGCAGGGATCTATTCTTGGACCTGTGCTGTTTGCCCTGTATTTGCTTCCCATGGCCTCTATTTTTTGAAAAATATGGTGTCTCTTTTCATCTTTATGTCGATGATACTCAAATCTACCTTCCCTTACAGCGCAATAACAAATTTTCTCTTCAGCCTCTTTTTGATTGCCTAACTGAACTTAAGTTATGGCTTTCAATCAATTTCTTACTCTTAAATGAAAATAAATCAGAGATTAGTATGTTTGGCTCTAAGGAAAACAGTGTATTTGATTTTGATCAATACACAGTGTGCCAGGAATCTGGGCATCCTATTTGACTCCAGTTGGCCAAACTTCTGGTGTTTGGGAACTGGTCCTGGTTCAGTTCAACCCAGAACTGTACACATCCTCCAGACAGAAATTAACTCTTTGCATCAGATGACGTCTGGATGTCTATGAGCTCTAATTGCAGCAATCCTTCATCGAGTGAAATGAGCACCTCTTTGGCTTTAGAAGCGAACGCTCCTCCCACGTCAACATGAAACGGGTCCTTGACACACTGCATCACCTCGGGGGGTATCTTGAATTCATCAAACCTCGCAGCAAAATGTACTACTTTTAAATTATTTTCTACTTAGTACGTTGTCTTGGGTTCTCTCGTTTACTGCTGATTGCTTGTTTGAATGTTTGTTTTTGCTGTTCTATTTTATTTTTTATCTTATATTTTTTTTCTGTCTCTCGTTTTACTGCTGTTTTCTTTTATACCTTGTAAAGCACTTTGGTCAACCTTGGTTGTGTTTAAATGTGCTCTATAAATAAACATTGATTGATTGATTTATAATGTTGCAAAAGCTTTAAATTTCAGATAAATGATTTTCTTTTTAACCTTCTATTCATTGATTAATCCTGAAAAAAAATCTGTTTTCAACACGGGTAATAATCATAAATGTGTCTTGAGCATCAAATCCTCATATTAGAATAATTAGTGAAGGATCATGTGAAACCATTAAAAAAACTTAAAGGGATAGTTCACCTAAAAATGAAAATTCTGTCATCATTTACTTTACATCCTCATGTTGTTCTAAAACTGTATGAGTTTCTTTGTTCTGCTGAACACAAGAGAAGATATTTTGAAGAATGATTGTAACCAAGCAGATGAGCAACCATTGACTACCATAGTAGGGATAGTAGGGAAAAAATTGGGAAAAATAGTAGGGAAAATGGCGACTTCAAATCTCCCGGGGTGCCAAAACACGGAAGTGCGCCACAAGAGCGTTAGTGGGCAAAAAAATATTGCATCCGTAGTGGTTTAGCACTACCATTGAAAATTAATGGGAAACGGTTTAGGGCCGTTTAGCTGAACAATTCACGGCCGCCGCGCGGGAGACCCGGGTCCGATTCCCGGCCAATGCAGAAAGTCTCAACTGATGTGCCTGAGATCTGGCTCTTTAAAGCTTTATGTCTCTTCAGGTGATCGACATTACTGACAACGATTATAAGCTCAAGGGCAATAACCTGGCATTATGAATCTTGTCATCATCGAGCAGACCCAAATGATATGCCCCTCCTAAAAGAGGTTTTAACTTAAGCTTAATATGCATTCGTCATCTTCCATCTCTTACGTACGCGAGCCAGGAAGCATACGCTCACTCCCTGGTTCTTACCAATCACACAAGGGCATGTCCTAGTTTAGCAGTCGAGCATTGGTGGTTCAGTGGTAGAATTCTCGCCTGCCACGCGGGAGACCCGGGTCCGATTCCCGGCCAATGCAGAAAGTCTCAACTGATGTGCCTGAGATCTGGCTCTTTAAAGCTTTATGTCTCTTCAGGTGATCAACATTACTGACAACGATTATAAGCTCAAGGGCAATAACCTGCCATTATGAATCTTGTCATCCTCCGATAGACCCAAATGATGTGCCCCTCCTAAAAGAGCTTTTAACTTAAGATTAATACGCATTCCTCATCTTCCATCTCTCACGCACGCGAGCCATGAAGCATACGCTCACTCCCTGGTTCTTACCAATCACACAAGGGCACGTCCTAGTTTAGCAGTCGAGCATTGGTGGTTCAGTGGTAGAATTCTCGCCTGCCACGCGGGAGATCCGGGTCCGATTCCTGGCCAATGCAGAAAGTCTCAACTGATGTGCCTGAAATCTGGCTCTTTAAAGCTTTATGTCTCTTCAAAGCTTTTATGTCTCTTCAGGTGATCGACATTACTGACAACGATTATAAGCTCAAGAGCAATAACCTGGCATTATGAATCTTGTCATCATCGAGCAGACCCAAATGATATGCCCCTCCTAAAAGAGGTTTTACCTCAAGATCAATACGCGTTCCTCATCTTCCATCTCTTACGTGAGCCAGGAAGCATACCCTTCCTCCCTGTTTCTTATCAATCACACAAGGGCACGTCCTAATTTAGTAGTAGAGCATTGGTGGTTCAGTGGTAGAATTCTCGCCTGCCACGCGGGAGACCCGGGTCCGATTCCCGGCCAATGCAGAAAGTCTCAACTGATGTGCCTGAGATCTGGCTCTTTAAAGCTTTATGTCTCTTCAGGTGATCGACATTACTGACAACGATTATAAGCTCAAGGGCAATAACCTGCCTTTATGAATGTTGTCATCATCCGATAGACCCAAATGATATGCCCCTCCTAAAAGAGCTTTTAACTTAAGATTAATACGCATTCCTCATCTTCCATCTCTCACGCACGCGAGCCAGGAAGCATATGCTCACTCCCTGGTTCTTACCAATCACACAAAGGCACGTCCTAGTTTAGCAGTCGAGCATTGGTGGTTCAGTGGTAGAATTCTCGCCTGCCACGCGGGAGACCCGGGTCCGATTCCCGGCCAATGCAGAAAGTCTCAACTGATGTGCCTGAGATCTGGCTCTTTAAAGCTTTTATGTCTCTTCAAAGCTTTTATGTCTATTCAGGTGATCGACATTACTGACAACGATTATAAGCTCAAGAGCAATAACCTGGCATTATGAATCTTGTCATCATCGAGCAGACCCAAATGATATGCCCCTCCTAAAAGAGGTTTTAACTCAAGATCAATACGCGTTCCTCATCTTCCATCTCTTACGTGAGCCAGGAAGCATACCCTTCCTCCCTGTTTCTTATCAATCACACAAGGGCACGTCCTAGGTTAGCAGTAGAGCATTGGTGGTTCAGTGGTAGAATTCTCGCCTGCCACGCGGGAGACCCGGGTCCGATTCCCGGCCAATGCAGAAAGTCTCAACTGATGTGCCTGAGATCTGGCTCTTTAAAGCTTTATGTCTCTTCAGGTGATCGACATTACTGACAACGATTATAAGCTCAAGGGCAATAACCTGCCTTTATGAATGTTGTCATCATCGAGCAGACCCAAATGATGTGCCCCTCCTAAAAGAACTTTTAAGTTAAGATTAATACGCATTCCTCATCTTCCATCTCTTACGTACGCGAGCCAGGAAGCATACGCTCACTCCCTGGTTCTTACCAATCAAACAAGGGCATGTCCTAGTTTAGCAGTCGAGCATTGGTGGTTCAGTGGTAGAATTCTCGCCTGCCACGCGGGAGACCCGGGTCCGATTCCCGGCCAATGCAGAAAGTCTCAACTGATGTGCCTGAGATCTGGCTCTTTAAAGCTTTATGTCTCTTCAGGTGATCAACATTACTGACAACGATTATAAGCTCAAGGGCAATAACCTGCCATTATGAATCTTGTCATCATCGAGCAGACCCAAATGATGTGCCCCTCCTAAAAGAGCTTTTAACTTAAGCTTAATACGCATTCCTCATCTTCCATCTCTTACGTACGCGAGCCAGGAAGCATACGCTCACTCCCTGGTTCTTACCAATCACACAAGGGCATGTCCTAGTTTGGCAGTCGAGCATTGGTGGTTCAGTGGTAGAATTCTCGCCTGCCACGCGGGAGATCCGGGTCCGATTCCCGGCCAATGCAGAAAGTCTCAACTGATGTGCCTGAGATCTGGCTCTTTAAAGCTTTATGTCTCTTCAAAGCTTTTATGTCTCTTCAGGTGATCGACATTACTGACAACGATTATAAGCTCAAGGGCAATAACCTGGCATTATGAATCTTGTCATCATCGAGCAGACCCAAATGATATGCCCCTCCTAAAAGAGGTTTTAACTTAAGCTTAATATGCATTCGTCATCTTCCATCTCTTACGTACGCGAGCCAGGAAGCATACGCTCACTCCCTGGTTCTTACCAATCACCCAAGGACATGTCCTGGCTCAGCAGTCGAGCATTGGTGGTTCAGTGCTAGTATTCTCGCCTGCCACACGGGAGACCCGGGTCCGATTCCCGGCCAACGCAGAAAGTCTCACCTGGTGTGCCTGAGATCTGGCTCTTTAAAGCTTTATGTCTCTTCAGGTGATCGACATTACTGACAACGATTATAAGCTCAAGGTCAATAACCTGCCATTATCAATCTTGTCATCATCCGATAGACCCAAATGATGTGCCCCTCCTAAAAGAACTTTTAAGTTAAGATTAATACGCATTCCTCATCTTCCATCTCTTACGTACGCGAGCCAGGAAGCATACGCTCACTCCCTGGTTCTTACCAATCACACAAGGGCACGTCCTAGTTTAGCAGTCGAGCAATGGTGGTTCAGTGGTAGAATTCTCGCCTGCCACGCGGGAGACCCGGGTCCGATTCCCGGCCAATGCAGAAAGTCTCAACTGATGTGCCTGAGATCTGGCTCTTTAAAGCTTTATGTCTCTTCAGGTGATCGACATTACTGACAACGATTATAAGCTCAAGGGCAATAACCTGGCATTATGAATCTTGTCATCATCGAGCAGACCCAAATGATATGCCCCTCCTAAAAGAGGTTTTAACTTAAGCTTAATATGCATTCGTCATCTTCCATCTCTTACGTACGCGAGCCAGGAAGCATACTTTCACTCCCTGGTTCTTACCAATCACACAAGGGCACGTCCTAGTTTAGCAGTCGAGCATTGGGGGTTCAGTGGTAGAATTCTCGCCTGCCACGCGGGAGACCCGGGTCCGATTCCAGGCCAATGCAGAAAGTCTCAACTGATGTGCCTGAGATCTGGCTCTTTAAAGCTTTATGTCTCTTCAGGTGATCAACATTACTGACAACGATTATAAGCTAAAGGGCAATAACCTGCCATTATTAATCTTGTCATCATCCGATAGACCCAAATGATGTGCCCCTCCTAAAAGAGCTTTTAACTTAAGATTAATACGCATTCCTCATCTTCCATCTCTCACGCACGCGAGCCAGGAAGCATACGCTCACTCCCTGGTTCTTACCAATCACACAAAGGGAACGTCCTAGTTTAGCAGTCGAGCATTCGTGGTTCAGTGGTAGAATTCTCGCCTGCCGCGCGGGAGACCCGGGTCCGATTCCCGGCCAATGCAGAAAGTCGCAACTGATGTGCCTGAGATCTGGTTCTTTAAAGCTTTATGTCTCTTCAGGTGATCAACATTACTGACAACGATTATAAGCTCAAGGGCAATAACCTGCCATTATGAATCTTGTCATCATCGAGCAGACCCAAATGATGTGCCCCTCCTAAAAGAGCTTTTAACTTAAGCTTAATACGCATTCCTCATCTTCCATCTCTTACGTACGCGAGCCAGGAAGCATACGCTCACTCCCTGGTTCTTACCAATCACACAAGGGCATGTCCTAGTTTGGCAGTCGAGCATTGGTGGTTCAGTGGTAGAATTCTCGCCTGCCACGCGGGAGATCCGGGTCCGATTCCCGGCCAATGCAGAAAGTCTCAACTGATGTGCCTGAGATCTGGCTCTTTAAAGCTTTATGTCTCTTCAAAGCTTTTATGTCTCTTCAGGTGATCGACATTACTGACAACAATTATAAGCTCAAGAGCAATAACCTGGCATTATGAATCTTGTCATCATCGAGGAGACCCAAATGATATGCCCCTCCTAAAAGAGGTTTTAACTCAAGATCAATACGCGTTCCTCATCTTCCATCTCTTACGTGAGCCAGGAAGCATACCCTTCCTCCCTGTTTCTTATCAATCACCCAAGGACATGTCCTGGCTCAGCAGTCGAGCATTGGTGGTTCAGTGCTAGTATTCTCGCCTGCCACACGGTAGACCCGGGTCCGATTCCCGGGCAACGCAGAAAGTCTCACCTGGTGTGCCTGAGATCTGGCTCTTTAAAGCTTTATGTCTCTTCAGGTGATCGACATTACTGACAACGATTATAAGCTCAAGGTCAATAACCTGCCATTATCAATCTTGTCATCATCCGATAGACCCAAATGATGTGCCCCTCCTAAAAGAACTTTTAAGTTAAGATTAATACGCATTCCTCATCTTCCATCTCTTACGTACGCGAGCCAGGAAGCATACGCTCACTCCCTGGTTCTTACCAATCACACAAGGGCACGTCCTAGTTTAGCAGTCGAGCAATGGTGGTTCAGTGGTAGAATTCTCGCCTGCCACGCGGGAGACCCGGGTCCGATTCCCGGCCAATGCAGAAAGTCTCAACTGATGTGCCTGAGATCTGGCTCTTTAAAGCTTTATGTCTCTTCAGGTGATCGACATTACTGACAACGATTATAAGCTCAAGGGCAATAACCTGGCATTATGAATCTTGTCATCATCGAGCAGACCCAAATGATATGCCCCTCCTAAAAGAGGTTTTAACTTAAGCTTAATATGCATTCGTCATCTTCCATCTCTTACGTACGCGAGCCAGGAAGCATACGCTCACTCCCTGGTTCTTACCAATCACACAAGGGCATGTCCTAGTTTAGCAGTCGAGCATTGGTGGTTCAGTGGTAGAATTCTCGCCTGCCACGCGGGAGACCCGGGTCCGATTCCCGGCCAATGCAGAAAGTCTCAACTGATGTGCCTGAGATCTGGCTCTTTAAAGCTTTATGTCTCTTCAGGTGATCAACATTACTGACAACGATTATAAGCTCAAGGGCAATAACCTGCCATTATGAATCTTGTCATCCTCCGATAGACCCAAATGATGTGCCCCTCCTAAAAGAGCTTTTAACTTAAGATTAATACGCATTCCTCATCTTCCATCTCTCACGCACGCGAGCCATGAAGCATACGCTCACTCCCTGGTTCTTACCAATCACACAAGGGCACGTCCTAGTTTAGCAGTCGAGCATTGGTGGTTCAGTGGTAGAATTCTCGCCTGCCACGCGGGAGATCCGGGTCCGATTCCTGGCCAATGCAGAAAGTCTCAACTGATGTGCCTGAAATCTGGCTCTTTAAAGCTTTATGTCTCTTCAAAGCTTTTATGTCTCTTCAGGTGATCGACATTACTGACAACGATTATAAGCTCAAGAGCAATAACCTGGCATTATGAATCTTGTCATCATCGAGCAGACCCAAATGATATGCCCCTCCTAAAAGAGGTTTTAACTCAAGATCAATACGCGTTCCTCATCTTCCATCTCTTACGTGAGCCAGGAAGCATACCCTTCCTCCCTGTTTCTTATCAATCACACAAGGGCACGTCCTAGGTTAGCAGTAGAGCATTGGTGGTTCAGTGGTAGAATTCTCGCCTGCCACGCGGGAGACCCGGGTCCGATTCCCGGCCAATGCAGAAAGTCTCAACTGATGTGCCTGAGATCTGGCTCTTTAAAGCTTTATGTCTCTTCAGGTGATCGACATTACTGACAACGATTATAAGCTCAAGGGCAATAACCTGCCTTTATGAATGTTGTCATCATCGAGCAGACCCAAATGATGTGCCCCTCCTAAAAGAACTTTTAAGTTAAGATTAATACGCATTCCTCATCTTCCATCTCTTACGTACGCGAGCCAGGAAGCATACGCTCACTCCCTGGTTCTTACCAATCACACAAGGGCACGTCCTAGTTTAGCAGTCGAGCATTGGTGGTTCAGTGGTAGAATTCTCGCCTGCCACGCGGGAGACCCGGGTCCGATTCCCGGCCAATGCAGAAAGTCTCAACTGATATGCCTGAGATCTGGCTCTTTAAAGCTTTATGTCTCTTCAGGTGATCGACATTACTGACAACGATTATAAGCTCAAGGGCAATAACCTGGCATTATGAATCTTGTCATCATCGAGCAGACCCAAATGATATGCGCCTCCTAAAAGAGGTTTTAACTTAAGCTTAATACGCATTCCTCATCTTCCATCTCTTACGTACGCGAGCCAGGAAGCATATGCTCACTCCCTGGTTCTTACCAATCAAACAAGGGCATGTCCTAGTTTAGAATTCGAGCATTGGTGGTTCAGTGGTAGAATTCTCGCCTGCCACGCGGGAGACCCGGGTCCGATTCCCGGCCAATGCAGAAAGTCTCAACTGATGTGCCTGAGATCTGGCTCTTTAAAGCTTTATGTCTCTTCAGGTGATCAACATTACTGACAACGATTATAAGCTCAAGGGCAATAACCTGCCATTATGAATCTTGTCATCATCGAGCAGACCCAAATGATGTGCCCCTCCTAAAAGAGCTTTTAACTTAAGCTTAATACGCATTCCTCATCTTCCATCTCTTACGTACGCGAGCCAGGAAGCATACGCTCACTCCCTGGTTCTTACCAATCACACAAGGGCATGTCCTAGTTTGGCAGTCGAGCATTGGTGGTTCAGTGGTAGAATTCTCGCCTGCCACGCGGGAGATCCGGGTCCGATTCCCGGCCAATGCAGAAAGTCTCAACTGATGTGCCTGAGATCTGGCTCTTTAAAGCTTTATGTCTCTTCAAAGCTTTTATGTCTCTTCAGGTGATCGACATTACTGACAACGATTATAAGCTCAAGGGCAATAACCTGGCATTATGAATCTTGTCATCATCGAGCAGACCCAAATGATATGCCCCTCCTAAAAGAGGTTTTAACTTAAGCTTAATATGCATTCGTCATCTTCCATCTCTTACGTACGCGAGCCAGGAAGCATACGCTCACTCCCTGGTTCTTACCAATCACCCAAGGACATGTCCTGGCTCAGCAGTCGAGCATTGGTGGTTCAGTGCTAGTATTCTCGCCTGCCACACGGGAGACCCGGGTCCGATTCCCGGCCAACGCAGAAAGTCTCACCTGGTGTGCCTGAGATCTGGCTCTTTAAAGCTTTATGTCTCTTCAGGTGATCGACATTACTGACAACGATTATAAGCTCAAGGTCAATAACCTGCCATTATCAATCTTGTCATCATCCGATAGACCCAAATGATGTGCCCCTCCTAAAAGAACTTTTAAGTTAAGATTAATACGCATTCCTCATCTTCCATCTCTTACGTACGCGAGCCAGGAAGCATACGCTCACTCCCTGGTTCTTACCAATCACACAAGGGCACGTCCTAGTTTAGCAGTCGAGCAATGGTGGTTCAGTGGTAGAATTCTCGCCTGCCACGCGGGAGACCCGGGTCCGATTCCCGGCCAATGCAGAAAGTCTCAACTGATGTGCCTGAGATCTGGCTCTTTAAAGCTTTATGTCTCTTCAGGTGATCGACATTACTGACAACGATTATAAGCTCAAGGGCAATAACCTGGCATTATGAATCTTGTCATCATCGAGCAGACCCAAATGATATGCCCCTCCTAAAAGAGGTTTTAACTTAAGCTTAATATGCATTCGTCATCTTCCATCTCTTACGTACGCGAGCCAGGAAGCATACGCTCACTCCCTGGTTCTTACCAATCACACAAGGGCATGTCCTAGTTTAGCAGTCGAGCATTGGTGGTTCAGTGGTAGAATTCTCGCCTGCCACGCGGGAGACCCGGGTCCGACTCCCGGCCAATGCAGAAAGTCTCAACTGATGTGCCTGAGATCTGGCTCTTTAAAGCTTTATGTCTCTTCAGGTGATCAACATTACTGACAACGATTATAAGCTCAAGGGCAATAACCTGCCATTATGAATCTTGTCATCCTCCGATAGACCCAAATGATGTGCCCCTCCTAAAAGAGCTTTTAACTTAAGATTAATACGCATTCCTCATCTTCCATCTCTCACGCACGCGAGCCATGAAGCATACGCTCACTCCCTGGTTCTTACCAATCACACAAGGGCACGTCCTAGTTTAGCAGTCGAGCATTGGTGGTTCAGTGGTAGAATTCTCGCCTGCCACGCGGGAGATCCGGGTCCGATTCCTGGCCAATGCAGAAAGTCTCAACTGATGTGCCTGAAATCTGGCTCTTTAAAGCTTTATGTCTCTTCAAAGCTTTTATGTCTCTTCAGGTGATCGACATTACTGACAACGATTATAAGCTCAAGAGCAATAACCTGGCATTATGAATCTTGTCATCATCGAGCAGACCCAAATGATATGCCCCTCCTAAAAGAGGTTTTACCTCAAGATCAATACGCGTTCCTCATCTTCCATCTCTTACGTGAGCCAGGAAGCATACCCTTCCTCCCTGTTTCTTATCAATCACACAAGGGCACGTCCTAATTTAGTAGTAGAGCATTGGTGGTTCAGTGGTAGAATTCTCGCCTGCCACGCGGGTGGCAGGCGAGAATTCTACCACTGAACCACCAATGCTCGACTGCTAAACTAGGACGTGCCCTTGTGTGATTGGTAAGAACCAGGGAGTGAGCATATGCTTCCTGGCTCACGTGCGTGAGAGATGGAAGATGAGGAATGTGTATTAATCTGAAGTTAAAAGCTCTTTTAGGAGGGGCACATCATTTGGGTCTATCGGATGATGACAACATTCATAAAGGCAGGTTATTGCCCTTGAGCTTATAATCGTTGTCAGTAATGTCGATAACCTGAAGAGACATAAAGCTTTAAAGAGCCAGATCTCAGGCACATCAGTTGAGACTTTCTGCATTGGCCGGGAATCGGACCCGGGTCTCCCGCGTGGCAGGCGAGAATTCTACCACTGAACAACCAATGCTCTACTGCTAAACTAGGACGTGCCCTTGTGTGATTGATAAGAAACAGGGAGGAAGGGTATGCTTCCTGGCTCACGTAAGAGATGGAAGATGAGGAACGCGTATTGATCTTGAGTTAAAACCTCTTTTAGGAGGGGCATATCATTTGGGTCTGCTCAATGATGACAAGATTCATAATGCCAGGTTATTGCTCTTGAGCTTATAATCGTTGTCAGTAATATCGATCACCTGAAGAGACATAAAGCTTTAAAGAGCCAGATCTCAGGCACATCAGTTGAGACTTTCTGCATTGGCCGGGAATCGGACCCGGGTCTCCCGCGTGGCAGGCGAGAATTCTACCACTGAACCACCAATGCTCGACTGCTAAACTAGGACGTGCCCTTGTGTGATTGGAAACAACCAGGGAGCTAGCGTATGCTTCTGGCTCGCGTGCGTGAGAGATGGAAGATGAGGAATGCGTATTAATCTTAAGTTAAAAGCTCTTTTAGGAGGGGCACATCATTTGGGTCTATCGGAGGATGACAAGATTCATAATGGCAGGTTATTGCCCTTGAGCTTATAATCGTTGTCAGTAATGTTGATCACCTGAAGAGACATAAAGCTTTAAAGAGCCAGATCTCAGGCACATCAATTGAGACTTTCTGCATTGGCCGGGAATCGGACCCGGGTCTCCCGCGTGGCAGGCGAGAATTCTACCACTGAACCACCAATGCTCGACTGCTAAACTAGGACATGCCCTTGTGTGATTGGTAAGAACCAGGGAGTGAGCGTATGCTTCCTGGCTCGCGTACGTAAGAGATGGAAGATGAGGAATGCGTATTAAGCTTAAGTTAAAACCTCTTTTAGGAGGGGCATATCATTTGGGTCTGCTCGATGATGACAAGATTCATAATGCCAGGTTATTGCCCTTGAGCTTATAATCGTTGTCAGTAATGTCGATCACCTGAAGAGACATAAAAGCTTTGAAGAGACATAAAAGCTTTAAAGAGCCAGATCTCAGGCACATCAGCTGAGACTTTCTGCATTGGCCGGGAATCGGACCCGGGTCTCCCGCGTGGCAGGCGAGAATTCTTCCACTGAACCACCAATGCTCAACTGCTAAACTAGGACGTGCCCTTGTGTGATTGGTAAGAACCAGGGAGTGAGCATATGCTTCCTGGCTCGCGTGCGTGAGAGATGGAAGATGAGGAATGCGTATTAATCTTAAGTTAAAAGCTCTTTTAGGAGGGGCACATCATTTGGGTCTATCGGATGATGACAACATTCATAAAGGCAGGTTATTGCCCTTGAGCTTATAATCGTTGTCAGTAATGTCGATCACCTGAAGAGACATAAAGCTTTAAAGAGCCAGATCTCAGGCACATCAGTTGAGACTTTTTGCATTGGCCGGGAATCTGACCCGGGTCTCCCGCGTGGCAGGCGAGAATTCTACCACTGAACCACAAATGCTCTACTGCTAAACTAGGGCGTGCCCTTGTGTGATTGATAAGAAACAGGGAGGAAGGATATGCTTCCTGGCTCACGTAAGAGATGGAAGATGAGGAACGCGTATTGATCTTGAGTTAAAACCTCTTTTAGGAGGGGCATATCATTTGGGTCTGCTCGATGATGACAAGATTCATAATGGCAGGTTATTGCCCTTGAGCTTATAATCGTTGTCAGTAATGTTGATCACCTGAAGAGACATAAAGCTTTAAAGAGCCAGATCTCAGGCACATCAGTTGACACTTTCTGCATTGGCCGGGAATCGGACCCGGGTCTCCCGCGTGGCAGGCGAGAATTCTACCACTGAACCACCAATGCTCGACTGCTAAACTAGGACATGCCCTTGTGTGATTGGTAAGAACCAGGGAGTGAGCGTATGCTTCCTGGCTCGCGTACGTAAGAGATGGAAGATGAGGAATGCGTATTAAGCTTAAGTTAAAACCTCTTTTAGGAGGGGCATATCATTTGGGTCTGCTCGATGATGACAAGATTCATAATGCCAAGTTATTGCCCTTGAGCTTATAATCGTTGTCAGTAATGTCGATCACCTGAAGAGACATAAAGCTTTCAAGAGCCAGATCTCAAGCACATCAGTTGAGACTTTCTGCATTGGCCGGGAATTGGACCCGGGTCTCCCGCGTGGCAGGCGAGAATTCTACCACTGAACCACCAATGCTCGACTGCTAAACTAGGACGTGCCCTTGTGTGATTGGTAAGAACCGGGGAGTGAGCATATGCTTCCTGGCTCGCGTGCGTGAGAGATGGAAGATGAGGAATGCGTATTAATCTTAAGTTAAAAGCTCTTTTAGGAGGGGCACATCATTTGGGTCTATCGGATGATGACAACATTCATAAAGGCAGGTTATTGCCCTTGAGCTTATAATCGTTGTCAGTAATGTCGATCACCTGAAGAGACATAAAGCTTTATAGAGCCAGATCTCAGGCACACCAGGTGAGACTTTCTGCATTGGCCGGGAATCGGAACCGGGTCTCCCGCGTGGCAGGCGAGAAAACTAGCACTGAACCACCAATGCTCGACTGCTGAGCCAGGACATGCCCTTGGGTGATTGATAAGAAACAGGGAGGAAGGGTATGCTTCCTGGCTCACGTAAGAGATGGAAGATGAGGAACGCGTATTGATCTTGAGTTAAAAGCTCTTTTAGGAGGGGCACATCATTTGGGTCTATCGGAGGATGACAAGATTCATAATGGCAGGTTATTGCCCTTGAGCTTATTATCGTTGTCAGTAATGTCGATAACCTGAAGAGACATAAAGCTTTAAAGAGCCAGATCTCAGGCACATCAGTTGAGACTTTCTGCATTGGCCGGGAATCGGACCCGGGTCTCCCGCGTGGCAGGCGAGAATTCTACCACTGAACAACCAATGCTCTACTGCTAAACTAGGACGTGCCCTTGTGTGATTGATAAGAAACAGGGAGGAAGGGTATGCTTCCTGGCTCACGTAAGAGATGGAAGATGAGGAACGCGTATTGATCTTAAGTTAAAAGCTCTTTTAGGAGGGGCACATCATTTGGGTCTATTGGATGATGACAACATTCATAAAGGCAGGTTATTGCCCTTGAGCTTATTATCGTTGTCAGTAATGTCGATCACCTGAAGAGACATAAAGCTTTAAAGAGCCAGATCTCAGGCACATCAGTTGAGACTTTCTGCATTGGCCGGGAATCGGACCCGGGTCTCCCGCGTGGCAGGCGAGAATTCTACCACTGAACCACCAATGCTCGACTGCTAAACTAGGACGTGCCCTTGTGTGATTGGTAAGAACCAGGGAGTGAGCATATGCTTCCTGGCTCACGTGCGTGAGAGATGGAAGATGAGGAATGTGTATTAATCTGAAGTTAAAAGCTCTTTTAGGAGGGGCACATCATTTGGGTCTATCGGATGATGACAACATTCATAAAGGCAGGTTATTGCCCTTGAGCTTATAATCGTTGTCAGTAATGTCGATAACCTGAAGAGACATAAAGCTTTAAAGAGCCAGATCTCAGGCACATCAGTTGAGACTTTCTGCATTGGCCGGGAATCGGACCCGGGTCTCCCGCGTGGCAGGCGAGAATTCTACCACTGAACCACCAATGCTCTACTGCTAACCTAGGACGTGCCCTTGTGTGATTGATAAGAAACAGGGAGGAAGGGTATGCTTCCTGGCTCACGTAAGAGATGGAAGATGAGGAACGCGTATTGATCTTGAGTTAAAACCTCTTTTAGGAGGGGCATATCATTTGGGTCTGCTCGATGATGACAAGATTCATAATGCCAGGTTATTGCTCTTGAGCTTATAATCGTTGTCAGTAATGTCGATCACCTGAAGAGACATAAAGCTTTAAAGAGCCAGATCTCAGGCACATCAGTTGAGACTTTCTGCATTGGCCGGGAATCGGACCCGGGTCTCCCGCGTGGCAGGCGAGAATTCTACCACTGAACCACCAATGCTCGACTGCTAAACTAGGACGTGCCCTTGTGTGATTGGAAACAACCAGGGAGTGAGCGTATGCTTCTGGCTCGCGTGCGTGAGAGATGGAAGATGAGGAATGCGTATTAATCTTAAGTTAAAAGCTCTTTTAGGAGGGGCACATCATTTGGGTCTATCGGAGGATGACAAGATTCATAATGGCAGGTTATTGCCCTTGAGCTTATAATCGTTGTCAGTAATGTTGATCACCTGAAGAGACATAAAGCTTTAAAGAGCCAGATCTCAGGCACATCAATTGAGACTTTCTGCATTGGCCGGGAATCGGACCCGGGTCTCCCGCGTGGCAGGCGAGAATTCTACCACTGAACCACCAATGCTCGACTGCTAAACTAGGACATGCCCTTGTGTGATTGGTAAGAACCAGGGAGTGAGCGTATGCTTCCTGGCTCGCGTACGTAAGAGATGGAAGATGAGGAATGCGTATTAAGCTTAAGTTAAAACCTCTTTTAGGAGGGGCATATCATTTGGGTCTGCTCGATGATGACAAGATTCATAATGCCAGGTTATTGCCCTTGAGCTTATAATCGTTGTCAGTAATGTCGATCACCTGAAGAGACATAAAGCTTTAAAGAGCCAGATCTCAGGCACATCAGTTGAGACTTTCTGCATTGGCCGGGAATCGGACCCGGGTCTCCCGCGTGGCAGGCGAGAATTCTACCACTGAACCACCAATGCTCGACTGCTAAACTAGGACGTGCCCTTGTGTGATTGGTAAGAACCAGGGAGTGAGCGTATGCTTCCTGGCTCGCGTGCGTGAGAGATGGAAGATGAGGAATGCGTATTAATCTTAAGTTAAAAGCTCTTTTAGGAGGGGCACATCATTTGGGTCTATCGGAGGATGACAAGATTCATAATGGCAGGTTATTGCCCTTGAGCTTATAATCATTGTCAGTAATGTCGATCACCTGAAGAGACATAAAGCTTTAAATAGCCAGATCTCAGGCACACCAGGTGAGACTTTCTGCGTTGGCCGGGAATCGGACCCGGGTCTCCCGCGTGGCAGGCGAGAATACTAGCACTGAACCACCAATGCTCGACTGCTGAGCCAGGACATGCCCTTGGGTGATTGATAAGAAACAGGGAGGAAGGGTATGCTTCCTGGCTCACGTAAGAGATGGAAGATGAGGAACGCATATTGATCTTGAGTTAAAACCTCTTTTAGGAGGGGCATATCATTTGGGTCTGCTCGATGATGACAAGATTCATAATGCCAGGTTATTGCTCTTGAGCATATAATCGTTGTCAGTAATGTCGATCACCTGAAGAGACATAAAAGCTTTGAAGAGACATAAAAGCTTTAAAGAGCCAGATCTCAGGCACATCAGCTGAGACTTTCTGCATTGGCCGGGAATCGGACCCGGGTCTCCCGCGTGGCAGGCGAGAATTCTTCCACTGAACCACCAATGCTCAACTGCTAAACTAGGACGTGCCCTTGTGTGATTGGTAAGAACCAGGGAGTGAGCATATGCTTCCTGGCTCGCGTGCGTGAGAGATGGAAGATGAGGAATGCGTATTAATCTTAAGTTAAAAGCTCTTTTAGGAGGGGCACATCATTTGGGTCTATCGGATGATGACAACATTCATAAAGGCAGGTTATTGCCCTTGAGCTTATAATCGTTGTCAGTAATGTCGATCACCTGAAGAGACATAAAGCTTTAAAGAGCCAGATCTCAGGCACATCAGTTGAGACTTTTTGCATTGGCCGGGAATCTGACCCGGGTCTCCCGCGTGGCAGGCGAGAATTCTACCACTGAACCACAAATGCTCTACTGCTAAACTAGGACGTGCCCTTGTGTGATTGATAAGAAACAGGGAGGAAGGATATGCTTCCTGGCTCACGTAAGAGATGGAAGATGAGGAACGCGTATTGATCTTGAGTTAAAACCTCTTTTAGGAGGGGCATATCATTTGGGTCTGCTCGATGATGACAAGATTCATAATGGCAGGTTATTGCCCTTGAGCTTATAATCGTTGTCAGTAATGTTGATCACCTGAAGAGACATAAAGCTTTAAAGAGCCAGATCTCAGGCACATCAGTTGACACTTTCTGCATTGGCCGGGAATCGGACCCGGGTCTCCCGCATGGCAGGCGAGAATTCTACCACTGAACCACCAATGCTCGACTGCTAAACTAGGACATGCCCTTGTGTGATTGGTAAGAACCAGGGAGTGAGCGTATGCTTCCTGGCTCGCGTACGTAAGAGATGGAAGATGAGGAATGCGTATTAAGCTTAAGTTAAAACCTCTTTTAGGAGGGGCATATCATTTGGGTCTGCTCGATGATGACAAGATTCATAATGCCAAGTTATTGCCCTTGAGCTTATAATCGTTGTCAGTAATGTCGATCACCTGAAGAGACATAAAGCTTTCAAGAGCCAGATCTCAAGCACATCAGTTGAGACTTTCTGCATTGGCCGGGAATTGGACCCGGGTCTCCCGCGTGGCAGGCGAGAATTCTACCACTGAACCACCAATGCTCGACTGCTAAACTAGGACGTGCCCTTGTGTGATTGGTAAGAACCAGGGAGTGAGCATATGCTTCCTGGCTCGCGTGCGTGAGAGATGGAAGATGAGGAATGCGTATTAATCTTAAGTTAAAAGCTCTTTTAGGAGGGGCACATCATTTGGGTCTATCGGATGATGACAACATTCATAATGGCAGGTTATTGCCCTTGAGTTTATAATCGTTGTCAGTAATGTTGATCACCTGAAGAGACATAAAGCTTTAAAGAGCCAGATCTCAGGCACATCAGTTGAGACTTTCTGCATTGGCCAGGAATCTGACCCGGGTCTCCCGCGTGGCAGGCGAGAATTCTACCACTGAACCACCAATGCTCGACTGTTAAACTAGGACATGCCCTTGTGTGATTGGTAAGAACCAGGGAGTGAGCGTATGCTTCCTGGCTCGCGTACGTAAGAGATGGAAGATGAGGAATGCGTATTAAGCTTAAGTTAAAACCTCTTTTAGGAGGGGCATATCATTTGGGTCTGCTCGATGATGACAAGATTCATAATGCCAGGTTATTGCCCTTGAGCTTATAATCGTTGTCAGTAATGTCGATCACCTGAAGAGACATAAAGCTTTAAAGAGCCAGATCTCAGGCACATCAGTTGAGACTTTCTGCATTGGCCGGGAATCGGACCCGGGTCTCTCGCGTGGCAGGCGAGAATTCTACCACTGAACCACCAATGCTCGACTGCTAAACTAGGACATGCCCTTGTGTGATTGGTAAGAACCAGGGAGTGAGCGTATGCTTCCTGGCTCGCGTACGTAAGAGATGGAAGATGAGGAATGCGTATTAAGCTTAAGTTAAAACCTCTTTTAGGAGGGGCATATCATTTGGGTCTGCTCGATGATGACAAGATTCATAATGCCAAGTTATTGCCCTTGAGCTTATAATCGTTGTCAGTAATGTCGATCACCTGAAGAGACATAAAAGCTTTGAAGAGACATAAAAGCTTTAAAGAGCCAGATCTCAGGCACATCAGTTGAGACTTTCTGCATTGGCCGGGAATCGGACCCGGGTCTCCCGCGTGGCAGGCGAGAATTCTACCACTGAACCACCAATGCTCGACTGCTAAACTAGGACGTGCCCTTGTGTGATTGGTAAGAACCAGGGAGTGAGCATTTGCTTCCTGGCTCGCGTGCGTGAGAGATGGAAGATGAGGAATGCGTATTAATCTTAAGTTAAAAGCTCTTTTAGGAGGGGCACATCATTTGGGTCTATCGGATGATGACAACATTCATAAAGGCAGGTTATTGCCCTTGAGCTTATAATCGTTGTCAGTAATGTCGATCACCTGAAGAGACATAAAGCTTTAAAGAGCCAGATCTCAAGCACATCAGTTGAGACTTTCTGCATTGGCCGGGAATCGGACCCGGGTCTCCCGCGTGGCAGGCGAGAATTCTACCACTGAACCACCAATGCTCTACTGCTAAACTAGGACGTGCCCTTGTGTGATTGATAAGAAACAGGGAGGAAGGGTATGCTTCCTGGCTCACGTAAGAGATGGAAGATGAGGAACGCGTATTGATCTTGAGTTAAAACCTCTTTTAGGAGGGGCATATCATTTGAGTCTGCTCGATGATGACAAGATTCATAATGCCAGGTTATTGCTCTTGAGCTTATAATCGTTGTCAGTAATGTCGATCACCTGAAGAGACATAAAAGCTTTGAAGAGACATAAAAGCTTTAAAGAGCCAGATCTCAGGCACATCAGTTGAGACTTTCTGCATTGGCCGGGAATCGGACCCGGGTCTCCCGCGTGGCAGGCGAGAATTCTACCACTGAACCACCAATGCTCAACTGCTAAACTAGGACGTGCCCTTGTGTGATTGGTAAGAACCAGGGAGTGAGCATATGCTTCCTGGCTCGCGTGCGTGAGAGATGGAAGATGAGGAATGTGTATTAATCTGAAGTTAAAAGCTCTTTTAGGAGGGGCACATCATTTGGGTCTATCGGATGATGACAACATTCATAAAGGCAGGTTATTGCCCTTGAGCTTATAATTGTTGTCAGTAATGTCGATCACCTGAAGAGACATAAAGCTTTAAAGAGCCAGATCTCAGGCACATCAGTTGAGACTTTCTGCACTGGCCGGGAATCGGACCCTGGTCTCCCGCGTGGCGGGCGAGAATTCTACCACTGAACCACCAATGCTCAACTGCTAAACTAGGACGTGCCCTTGTGTGATTGGTAATAACCAGGGAGGAAGGGTATGCTTCCTGGTTCGCGTACGTAAGATATGGAAGATGAGGAATGCGTATTAATCTTAACTTAAAAGTTCTTTTAGGAGGGGCACATCATTTGGGTCTATCGGATGATGACAAGATTGATAATGGCAGGTTATTGACCTTGAGCTTATAATCGTTGTCAGTAATGTCGATCACCTGAAGAGACATAAAGCTTTAAAGAGCCAGATCTCAGGCACAACAGGTGAGACTTTCTGCATTGGTCGGGAATCGGACCCGGGTCTCCCGCGTGGCAGGCGAGAATACTAGCACTGAACCACCAATGCTCGACTGTTGAGCCAGGACATGCCCTTGGGGGATTGATAAGAAACAGGGAGGAAGGGTATGCTTCCTGGCTCACGTAAGAGATGGAAGATGAGGAACGCGTATTGATCTTGAGTTAAAACCTCTTTTAGGAGGGGCATATCATTTGGGTCTGCTCGATGATGACACGATTCATAATGCCAAGTTATTGCTCTTGAGCTTATAATCGTTGTCAGTAATGTCGATCACCTGAAGAGACATAAAAGCTTTGAAGAGACATAAAAGCTTTAAAGAGCCAGATCTCAGGCACATCAGTTGAGACTTTCTGCATTGGCCGGGAATCGGACCCGGGTCTCCCGCGTGGCAGGCGAGAATTCTACCACTGAACCACCAATGCTCGACTGCTAAACTAGGACATGCCCTTGTGTGATTGGTAAGAACCAGGGAGTGAGCGTATGCTTCCTGGCTCGCGTACGTAAGAGATGGAAGATGAGGAATGCGTATTAAGCTTAAGTTAAAACCTCTTTTAGGAGGGGCATATCATTTGGGTCTGCTCGATGATGACAAGATTCATAATGCCAGGTTATTGCCCTTGAGCTTATAATCGTTGTCAGTAATGTCGATCACCTGAAGAGACATAAAGCTTTAAAGAGCCAGATCTCAGGCACATCAGTTGAGACTTTCTGCATTGGCCGGGAATCGGACCCGGGTCTCCAGCGTAGCAGGCGAGAATTCTACCACTGAACCACCAATGCTTGACTGCTAAACTAGGACGTGCCCTTGTGTGATTGGTAAGAACCAGGGAGTGAGCGTATGCTTCCTGGCTCGCGTGCGTGAGAGATGGAAGATGAGGAATGCGTATTAATCTTAAGTTAAAAGTTCTTTTAGGAGGGGCACATCATTTGGGTCTATCGGATGATGACAAGATTGATAATGGCAGGTTATTGACCTTGAGCTTATAATCGTTGTCAGTAATGTCGATCACCTGAAGAGACATAAAGCTTTAAAGAGCCAGATCTCAGGCACACCAGGTGAGACTTTCTGCGTTGGCCGGGAATCGGACCCGGGTCTCCCGCGTGGCAGGCGAGAATACTAGCACTGAACCACCAATGCTCGACTGCTGAGCCAGGACATGCCCTTGGGTGATTGATAAGAAACAGGGAGGAAGGGTATGCTTCCTGGCTCACGTAAGAGATGGAAGATGAGGAACGCGTATTGATCTTGAGTTAAAACCTCTTTTAGGAGGGACATATCATTTGGGTCTGCTCGATGATGACAAGATTCATAATGCCAGGTTATTGCTCTTGAGCTTATAATCGTTGTCAGTAATGTCGATCACCTGAAGAGACATAAAAGCTTTGAAGAGACATAAAAGCTTTAAAGAGCCAGATCTCAGGCACATCAGCTGAGACTTTCTGCATTGGCCGGGAATCAGACCCGGGTCTCCCGCGTGGCAGGCGAGAATTCTACCACTGAACCACCAATGCTCAACTGCTAAACTAGGACGTGCCCTTGTGTGATTGGTAAGAACCAGGGAGTGAGCATATGCTTCCTGGCTCGCGTGCGTGAGAGATGGAAGATGAGGAATGCGTATTAATCTTAAGTTAAAAGCTCTTTTAGGAGGGGCACATCATTTGGGTCTATCGGAGGATGACAAGATTCATAATGGCAGGTTATTGCCCTTGAGCTTATAATCGTTGGCAGTAATGTCGATCACCTGAAGAGACATAAAGCTTTAAAGAGCCGGATCTCAGGCACACCAGGTGAGACTTTCTGCATTGGCCGGGAATCGGACCCGGGTCTCCCGCGTGGCAGGCGGGAATACTAGCACTGAACCACCAATGCTCTACTGCTAAACTAGGACGTGCCCTTGTGTGATTGATAAGAAACAGGGAGGAAGGGTATGCTTCCTGGCTCACGTAAGAGATGGAAGATGAGGAACGCGTATTGATCTTGAGTTAAAACCTCTTTTAGGAGGGGCATATCATTTGAGTCTGCTCGATGATGACAAGATTCATAATGCCAGGTTATTGCTCTTGAGCTTATAATCGTTGTCAGTAATGTCGATCACCTGAAGAGACATAAAAGCTTTGAAGAGACAGATCTCAGGCACATCAGTTGAGACTTTCTGCATTGGCCGGGAATCGGACCCGGGTCTCCCGCGTGGCAGGCGAGAATTCTACCACTGAACCACCAATGCTCAACTGCTAAACTAGGACGTGCCCTTGTGTGATTGGTAAGAACCAGGGAGTGAGCATATGCTTCCTGGCTCGCGTGCGTGAGAGATGGAAGATGAGGAATGTGTATTAATCTGAAGTTAAAAGCTCTTTTAGGAGGGGCACATCATTTGGGTCTATCGGATGATGACAACATTCATAAAGGCAGGTTATTGCCCTTGAGCTTATAATTGTTTTCAGTAATGTCGATCACCTGAAGAGACATAAAGCTTTAAAGAGCCAGATCTCAGGCACATCAGTTGAGACTTTCTGCACTGGCCGGGAATCGGACCCTGGTCTCCCGCGTGGCGGGCGAGAATTCTACCACTGAACCACCAATGCTCAACTGCTAAACTAGGACGTGCCCTTGTGTGATTGGTAATAACCAGGGAGGAAGGGTATGCTTCCTGGTTCGCGTACGTAAGAGATGGAAGATGAGGAATGCGTATTAATCTTAACTTAAAAGTTCTTTTAGGAGGGGCACATCATTTGGGTCTATCGGATGATGACAAGATTGATAATGGCAGGTTATTGACCTTGAGCTTATAATCGTTGTCAGTAATGTCGATCACCTGAAGAGACATAAAGCTTTAAAGAGCCAGATCTCAGGCACAACAGGTGAGACTTTCTGCATTGGTCGGGAATCGGACCCGGGTCTCCCGCGTGGCAGGCGAGAATACTAGCACTGAACCACCAATGCTCGACTGTTGAGCCAGGACATGCCCTTGGGGGATTGATAAGAAACAGGGAGGAAGGGTATGCTTCCTGGCTCACGTAAGAGATGGAAGATGAGGAACTCGTATTGATCTTGAGTTAAAACCTCTTTTAGGAGGGACATATCATTTGGGTCTGCTCGATGATGACAAGATTCATAATGCCAGGTTATTGCTCTTGAGCTTATAATCGTTGTCAGTAATGTCGATCACCTGAAGAGACATAAAAGCTTTGAAGAGACATAAAAGCTTTAAAGAGCCAGATCTCAGGCACATCAGCTGAGACTTTCTGCATTGGCCGGGAATCAGACCCGGGTCTCCCGCGTGGCAGGCGAGAATTCTACCACTGAACCACCAATGCTCAACTGCTAAACTAGGACGTGCCCTTGTGTGATTGGTAAGAACCAGGGAGTGAGCATATGCTTCCTGGCTCGCGTGCGTGAGAGATGGAAGATGAGGAATGCGTATTAATCTTAAGTTAAAAGCTCTTTTAGGAGGGGCACATCATTTGGGTCTATCGGAGGATGACAAGATTCATAATGGCAGGTTATTGCCCTTGAGCTTATAATCGTTGGCAGTAATGTCGATCACCTGAAGAGACATAAAGCTTTAAAGAGCCAGATCTCAGGCACACCAGGTGAGACTTTCTGCATTGGCCGGGAATCGGACCCGGGTCTCCCGCGTGGCAGGCAGGAATACTAGCACTGAACCACCAATGCTCGACTGCTGAGCCAGGACATGCCCTTGGGTGATTGATAAGAAACAGGGAGGAAGGGTATGCTTCCTGGCTCACGTAAGAGATGGAAGATGAGGAACGCGTACTGATCTTGAGTTAAAACCTCTTTTAGGAGGGGCATATCATTTGGGTCTGCTCGATGATGACAAGATTCATAATGCCAAGTTATTGCTCTTGAGCTTATAATCGTTGTCAGTAATGTCGATCACCTGAAGAGACATAAAAGCTTTGAAGAGACATAAAAGCTTTAAAGAGCCAGATCTCAGGCACATCAGTTGAGACTCTCTGCATTGGCCGGGAATCGGACCCGGGTCTCCCGCGTGGCAGGCGAGAATTCTACCACTGAACCACCAATGCTCGACTGCTAAACTAGGACATGCCCTTGTGTGATTGGTAAGAACCAGGGAGTGAGCGTATGCTTCCTGGCTCGCGTACGTAAGAGATGGAAGATGAGGAATGCGTATTAAGCTTAAGTTAAAAGCTCTTTTAGGAGGGGCACATCATTTGGGTCTATCGGAGGATGACAAGATTCATAATGGCAGGTTATTGCCCTTGAGCTTATAATCGTTGTCAGTAATGTCGATCACCTGAAGAGACATAAAGCTTTAAAGAGCCAGATCTCAGGCACACCAGGTGAGACTTTCTGCATTGGTCGGGAATCGGACCCGGGTCTCCCGCGTGGCAGGCGAGAATACTAGCACTGAACCACCAATGCTCGACTGCTGAGCCAGGACATGCCCTTGGGGGATTGATAAGAAACAGGGAGGAAGGGTATGCTTCCTGGCTCACGTAAGAGATGGAAGATGAGGAACGCGTATTGATCTTGAGTTAAAACCTCTTTTAGGAGGGGCATATCATTTGGGTCTGCTCGATGATGACACGATTCATAATGCCAAGTTATTGCTCTTGAGCTTATAATCGTTGTCAGTAATGTCGATCACCTGAAGAGACATAAAAGCTTTGAAGAGACATAAAAGCTTTAAAGAGCCAGATCTCAGGCACATCAGTTGAGACTTTCTGCATTGGCCGGGAATCGGACCCGGGTCTCCCGCGTGGCAGGCGAGAATTCTACCACTGAACCACCAATGCTCGACTGCTAAACTAGGACATGCCCTTGTGTGATTGGTAAGAACCAGGGAGTGAGCGTATGCTTCCTGGCTCGCGTACGTAAGAGATGGAAGATGAGGAATGCGTATTAAGCTTAAGTTAAAACCTCTTTTAGGAGGGGCATATCATTTGGGTCTGCTCGATGATGACAAGATTCATAATGCCAGGTTATTGCCCTTGAGCTTATAATCGTTGTCAGTAATGTCGATCACCTGAAGAGACATAAAGCTTTAAAGAGCCAGATCTCAGGCACATCAGTTGAGACTTTCTGCACTGGCCGGGAATCGGACCCTGGTCTCCCGCGTGGCGGGCGAGAATTCTACCACTGAACCACCAATGCTCAACTGCTAAACTAGGACGTGCCCTTGTGTGATTGGTAATAACCAGGGAGGAAGGGTATGCTTCCTGGTTCGCGTACGTAAGAGATGGAAGATGAGGAATGCGTATTAATCTTAACTTAAAAGTTCTTTTAGGAGGGGCACATCATTTGGGTCTATCGGATGATGACAAGATTGATAATGGCAGGTTATTGACCTTGAGCTTATAATCGTTGTCAGTAATGTCGATCACCTGAAGAGACATAAAGCTTTAAAGAGCCAGATCTCAGGCACAACAGGTGAGACTTTCTGCATTGGTCGGGAATCGGACCCGGGTCTCCCGCGTGGCAGGCGAGAATACTAGCACTGAACCACCAATGCTCGACTGTTGAGCCAGGACATGCCCTTGGGGGATTGATAAGAAACAGGGAGGAAGGGTATGCTTCCTGGCTCACGTAAGAGATGGAAGATGAGGAACGCGTATTGATCTTGAGTTAAAACCTCTTTTAGGAGGGGCATATCATTTGGGTCTGCTCGATGATGACACGATTCATAATGCCAAGTTATTGCTCTTGAGCTTATAATCGTTGTCAGTAATGTCGATCACCTGAAGAGACATAAAAGCTTTGAAGAGACATAAAAGCTTTAAAGAGCCAGATCTCAGGCACATCAGTTGAGACTTTCTGCATTGGCCGGGAATCGGACCCGGGTCTCCCGCGTGGCAGGCGAGAATTCTACCACTGAACCACCAATGCTCGACTGCTAAACTAGGACATGCCCTTGTGTGATTGGTAAGAACCAGGGAGTGAGCGTATGCTTCCTGGCTCGCGTACGTAAGAGATGGAAGATGAGGAATGCGTATTAAGCTTAAGTTAAAACCTCTTTTAGGAGGGGCATATCATTTGGGTCTGCTCGATGATGACAAGATTCATAATGCCAGGTTATTGCCCTTGAGCTTATAATCGTTGTCAGTAATGTCGATCACCTGAAGAGACATAAAGCTTTAAAGAGCCAGATCTCAGGCACATCAGTTGAGACTTTCTGCATTGTCCGGGAATCGGACCCGGGTCTCCCGCGTGGCAGGCGAGAATTCTACCACTGAACCACCAATGCTTGACTGCTAAACTAGGACGTGCCCTTGTGTGATTGGTAAGAACCAGGGAGTGAGCGTATGCTTCCTGGCTCGCGTGCGTGAGAGATGGAAGATGAGGAATGCGTATTAATCTTAAGTTAAAGTTCTTTTAGGAGGGGCACATCATTTGGGTCTATCGGATGATGACAAGATTGATAATGGCAGGTTATTGACCTTGAGCTTATAATCGTTGTCAGTAATGTCGATCACCTGAAGAGACATAAAGCTTTAAAGAGCCAGATCTCAGGCACACCAGGTGAGACTTTCTGCGTTGGCCGGGAATCGGACCCGGGTCTCCCGCGTGGCAGGCGAGAATACTAGCACTGAACCACCAATGCTCGACTGCTGAGCCAGGACATGCCCTTGGGTGATTGATAAGAAACAGGGAGGAAGGGTATGCTTCCTGGCTCACGTAAGAGATGGAAGATGAGGAACGCGTATTGATCTTGAGTTAAAACCTCTTTTAGGAGGGACATATCATTTGGGTCTGCTCGATGATGACAAGATTCATAATGCCAGGTTATTGCTCTTGAGCTTATAATCGTTGTCAGTAATGTCGATCACCTGAAGAGACATAAAAGCTTTGAAGAGACATAAAAGCTTTAAAGAGCCAGATCTCAGGCACATCAGCTGAGACTTTCTGCATTGGCCGGGAATCAGACCCGGGTCTCCCGCGTGGCAGGCGAGAATTCTACCACTGAACCACCAATGCTCAACTGCTAAACTAGGACGTGCCCTTGTGTGATTGGTAAGAACCAGGGAGTGAGCATATGCTTCCTGGCTCGCGTGCGTGAGAGATGGAAGATGAGGAATGCGTATTAATCTTAAGTTAAAAGCTCTTTTAGGAGGGGCACATCATTTGGGTCTATCGGAGGATGACAAGATTCATAATGGCAGGTTATTGCCCTTGAGCTTATAATCGTTGGCAGTAATGTCGATCACCTGAAGAGACATAAAGCTTTAAAGAGCCAGATCTCAGGCACACCAGGTGAGACTTTCTGCATTGGCCGGGAATCGGACCCGGGTCTCCCGCGTGGCAGGCAGGAATACTAGCACTGAACCACCAATGCTCGACTGCTGAGCCAGGACATGCCCTTGGGTGATTGATAAGAAACAGGGAGGAAGGGTATGCTTCCTGGCTCACGTAAGAGATGGAAGATGAGGAACGCGTACTGATCTTGAGTTAAAACCTCTTTTAGGAGGGGCATATCATTTGGGTCTGCTCGATGATGACAAGATTCATAATGCCAAGTTATTGCTCTTGAGCTTATAATCGTTGTCAGTAATGTCGATCACCTGAAGAGACATAAAAGCTTTGAAGAGACATAAAAGCTTTAAAGAGCCAGATCTCAGGCACATCAGTTGAGACTCTCTGCATTGGCCGGGAATCGGACCCGGGTCTCCCGCGTGGCAGGCGAGAATTCTACCACTGAACCACCAATGCTCGACTGCTAAACTAGGACATGCCCTTGTGTGATTGGTAAGAACCAGGGAGTGAGCGTATGCTTCCTGGCTCGCGTACGTAAGAGATGGAAGATGAGGAATGCGTATTAAGCTTAAGTTAAAAGCTCTTTTAGGAGGGGCACATCATTTGGGTCTATCGGAGGATGACAAGATTCATAATGGCAGGTTATTGCCCTTGAGCTTATAATCGTTGTCAGTAATGTCGATCACCTGAAGAGACATAAAGCTTTAAAGAGCCAGATCTCAGGCACACCAGGTGAGACTTTCTGCATTGGTCGGGAATCGGACCCGGGTCTCCCGCGTGGCAGGCGAGAATACTAGCACTGAACCACCAATGCTCGACTGCTGAGCCAGGACATGCCCTTGGGGGATTGATAAGAAACAGGGAGGAAGGGTATGCTTCCTGGCTCACGTAAGAGATGGAAGATGAGGAACGCGTATTGATCTTGAGTTAAAACCTCTTTTAGGAGGGGCATATCATTTGGGTCTGCTCGATGATGACAAGATTCATAATGCCAAGTTATTGCTCTTGAGCTTATAATCGTTGTCAGTAATGTCGATCACCTGAAGAGACATAAAAGCTTTGAAGAGACATAAAAGCTTTAAAGAGCCAGATCTCAGGCACATCAGTTGAGACTTTCTGCATTGGCCGGGAATCGGACCCGGGTCTCCCGCGTGGCAGGCGAGAATTCTACCACTGAACCACAAATGCTCTACTGCTAAACTAGGACGTGCCCTTGTGTGATTGATAAGAAACAGGGAGGAAGGATATGCTTCCTGGCTCACGTAAGAGATGGAAGATGAGGAACGCGTATTGATCTTGAGTTAAAACCTCTTTTAGGAGGGGCATATCATTTGGGTCTGCTCGATGATGACAAGATTCATAATGGCAGGTTATTGCCCTTGAGCTTATAATCGTTGTCAGTAATGTTGATCACCTGAAGAGACATAAAAGCTTTAAAGAGCCAGATCTCAGGCACATCAGTTGACACTTTCTGCATTGGCCGGGAATCGGACCCGGGTCTCCCGCATGGCAGGCGAGAATTCTACCACTGAACCACCAATGCTCGACTGCTAAACTAGGACATGCCCTTGTGTGATTGGTAAGAACCAGGGAGTGAGCGTATGCTTCCTGGCTCGCGTACGTAAGAGATGGAAGATGAGGAATGCGTATTAAGCTAAAGTTAAAACCTCTTTTAGGAGGGGCATATCATTTGGGTCTGCTCGATGATGACAAGATTCATAATGCCAAGTTATTGCCCTTGAGCTTATAATCGTTGTCAGTAATGTCGATCACCTGAAGAGACATAAAGCTTTCAAGAGCCAGATCTCAAGCATATCAGTTGAGACTTTCTGCATTGGCCGGGAATTGGACCCGGGTCTCCCGCGTGGCAGGCGAGAATTCTACCACTGAACCACCAATGCTCGACTGCTAAACTAGGACGTGCCCTTGTGTGATTGGTAAGAACCAGGGAGTGAGCATATGCTTCCTGGCTCGCGTGCGTGAGAGATGGAAGATGAGGAATGCGTATTAATCTTAAGTTAAAAGCTCTTTTAGGAGGGGCACATCATTTGGGTCTATCGGATGATGACAACATTCATAATGGCAGGTTATTGCCCTTGAGTTTATAATCGTTGTCAGTAATGTTGATCACCTGAAGAGACATAAAGCTTTAAAGAGCCAGATCTCAGGCACATCAGTTGAGACTTTCTGCATTGGCCAGGAATCTGACCCGGGTCTCCCGCGTGGCAGGCGAGAATTCTACCACTGAACCACCAATGCTCGACTGTTAAACTAGGACATGCCCTTGTGTGATTGGTAAGAACCAGGGAGTGAGCGTATGCTTCCTGGCTCGCGTACGTAAGAGATGGAAGATGAGGAATGCGTATTAAGCTTAAGTTAAAACCTCTTTTAGGAGGGGCATATCATTTGGGTCTGCTCGATGATGACAAGATTCATAATGCCAGGTTATTGCCCTTGAGCTTATAATCGTTGTCAGTAATGTCGATCACCTGAAGAGACATAAAGCTTTAAAGAGCCAGATCTCAGGCACATCAGTTGAGACTTTCTGCATTGGCCGGGAATCGGACCCGGGTCTCTCGCGTGGCAGGCGAGAATTCTACCACTGAACCACCAATGCTCGACTGCTAAACTAGGACATGCCCTTGTGTGATTGGTAAGAACCAGGGAGTGAGCGTATGCTTCCTGGCTCGCGTACGTAAGAGATGGAAGATGAGGAATGCGTATTAAGCTTAAGTTAAAACCTCTTTTAGGAGGGGCATATCATTTGGGTCTGCTCGATGATGACAAGATTCATAATGCCAAGTTATTGCCCTTGAGCTTATAATCGTTGTCAGTAATGTCGATCACCTGAAGAGACATAAAAGCTTTGAAGAGACATAAAAGCTTTAAAGAGCCAGATCTCAGGCACATCAGTTGAGACTTTCTGCATTGGCCGGGAATCGGACCCGGGTCTCCCGCGTGGCAGGCGAGAATTCTACCACTGAACCACCAATGCTCGACTGCTAAACTAGGACGTGCCCTTGTGTGATTGGTAAGAACCAGGGAGTGAGCATTTGCTTCCTGGCTCGCGTGCGTGAGAGATGGAAGATGAGGAATGCGTATTAATCTTAAGTTAAAAGCTCTTTTAGGAGGGGCACATCATTTGGGTCTATCGGATGATGACAACATTCATAAAGGCAGGTTATTGCCCTTGAGCTTATAATCGTTGTCAGTAATGTCGATCACCTGAAGAGACATAAAGCTTTAAAGAGCCAGATCTCAGGCACACCAGGTGAGACTTTCTGCATTGGCCGGGAATCGGACCCGGGTCTCCCGCGTGGCAGGCGGGAATACTAGCACTGAACCACCAATGCTCGACTGCTGAGCCAGGACATGCCCTTGGGTGATTGATAAGAAACAGGGAGGAAGGGTATGCTTCCTGGCTCACGTAAGAGATGGAAGATGAGGAACGCGTACTGATCTTGAGTTAAAACCTCTTTTAGGAGGGGCATATCATTTGGGTCTGCTCGATGATGACAAGATTCATAATGCCAAGTTATTGCTCTTGAGCTTATAATCGTTGTCAGTAATGTCGATCACCTGAAGAGACATAAAAGCTTTGAAGAGACATAAAAGCTTTAAAGAGCCAGATCTCAGGCACATCAGTTGAGACTCTCTGCATTGGCCGGGAATCGGACCCGGGTCTCCCGCGTGGCAGGCGAGAATTCTACCACTGAACCACCAATGCTCGACTGCTAAACTATGACATGCCCTTGTGTGATTGGTAAGAACCAGGGAGTGAGCGTATGCTTCCTGGCTCGCGTACGTAAGAGATGGAAGATGAGGAATGCGTATTAAGCTTAAGTTAAAAGCTCTTTTAGGAGGGGCACATCATTTGGGTCTATCGGAGGATGACAAGATTCATAATGGCAGGTTATTGCCCTTGAGCTTATAATCGTTGTCAGTAATGTCGATCACCTGAAGAGACATAAAGCTTTAAAGAGCCAGATCTCAGGCACACCAGGTGAGACTTTCTGCATTGGTCGGGAATCGGACCCGGGTCTCCCGCGTGGCAGGCGAGAATACTAGCACTGAACCACCAATGCTCGACTGCTGAGCCAGGACATGCCCTTGGGGGATTGATAAGAAACAGGGAGGAAGGGTATGCTTCCTGGCTCACGTAAGAGATGGAAGATGAGGAACGCGTATTGATCTTGAGTTAAAACCTCTTTTAGGAGGGGCATATCATTTGGGTCTGCTCGATGATGACAAGATTCATAATGCCAAGTTATTGCTCTTGAGCTTATAATCGTTGTCAGTAATGTCGATCACCTGAAGAGACATAAAAGCTTTGAAGAGACATAAAAGCTTTAAAGAGCCAGATCTCAGGCACATCAGTTGAGACTTTCTGCATTGGCCGGGAATCGGACCCGGGTCTCCCGCGTGGCAGGCGAGAATTCTACCACTGAACCACAAATGCTCTACTGCTAAACTAGGACGTGCCCTTGTGTGATTGATAAGAAACAGGGAGGAAGGATATGCTTCCTGGCTCACGTAAGAGATGGAAGATGAGGAACGCGTATTGATCTTGAGTTAAAACCTCTTTTAGGAGGGGCATATCATTTGGGTCTGCTCGATGATGACAAGATTCATAATGGCAGGTTATTGCCCTTGAGCTTATAATCGTTGTCAGTAATGTTGATCACCTGAAGAGACATAAAGCTTTAAAGAGCCAGATCTCAGGCACATCAGTTGACACTTTCTGCATTGGCCGGGAATCGGACCCGGGTCTCCCGCGTGGCAGGCGAGAATTCTACCACTGAACCACCAATGCTCGACTGCTAAACTAGGACATGCCCTTGTGTGATTGGTAAGAACCAGGGAGTGAGCGTATGCTTCCTGGCTCGCGTACGTAAGAGATGGAAGATGAGGAATGCGTATTAAGCTTAAGTTAAAACCTCTTTTAGGAGGGGCATATCATTTGGGTCTGCTCGATGATGACAAGATTCATAATGCCAAGTTATTGCCCTTGAGCTTATAATCGTTGTCAGTAATGTCGATCACCTGAAGAGACATAAAGCTTTCAAGAGCCAGATCTCAAGCACATCAGTTGAGACTTTCTGCATTGGCCGGGAATTGGACCCGGGTCTCCCGCGTGGCAGGCGAGAATTCTACCACTGAACCACCAATGCTCGACTGCTAAACTAGGACGTGCCCTTGTGTGATTGGTAAGAACCAGGGAGTGAGCATATGCTTCCTGGCTCGCGTGCGTGAGAGATGGAAGATGAGGAATGCGTATTAATCTTAAGTTAAAAGCTCTTTTAGGAGGGGCACATCATTTGGGTCTATCGGATGATGACAACATTCATAATGGCAGGTTATTGCCCTTGAGCTTATAATCGTTGTCAGTAATGTCGATCACCTGAAGAGACATAAAGCTTTAAAGAGCCAGATCTCAGGCACATCAGTTGAGACTTTCTGCATTGGCCGGGAATCGGACCCGGGTCTCTCGCGTGGCAGGCGAGAATTCTACCACTGAACCACCAATGCTCGACTGCTAAACTAGGACATGCCCTTGTGTGATTGGTAAGAACCAGGGAGTGAGCGTATGCTTCCTGGCTCGCGTACGTAAGAGATGGAAGATGAGGAATGCGTATTAAGCTTAAGTTAAAACCTCTTTTAGGAGGGGCATATCATTTGGGTCTGCTCGATGATGACAAGATTCATAATGCCAAGTTATTGCCCTTGAGCTTATAATCGTTGTCAGTAATGTCGATCACCTGAAGAGACATAAAAGCTTTGAAGAGACATAAAAGCTTTAAAGAGCCAGATCTCAGGCACATCAGTTGAGACTTTCTGCATTGGCCGGGAATCGGACCCGGGTCTCCCGCGTGGCAGGCGAGAATTCTACCACTGAACCACCAATGCTCGACTGCTAAACTAGGACGTGCCCTTGTGTGATTGGTAAGAACCAGGGAGTGAGCATTTGCTTCCTGGCTCGCGTGCGTGAGAGATGGAAGATGAGGAATGCGTATTAATCTTAAGTTAAAAGCTCTTTTAGGAGGGGCACATCATTTGGGTCTATCGGATGATGACAACATTCATAAAGGCAGGTTATTGCCCTTGAGCTTATAATCGTTGTCAGTAATGTCGATCACCTGAAGAGACATAAAGCTTTAAAGAGCCAGATCTCAGGCACATCAGTTGAGACTTTCTGCATTGGCCGGGAATCGGACCCGGGTCTCCCGCGTGGCAGGCGAGAATTCTACCACTGAACCACCAATGCTCTACTGCTAAACTAGGACGTGCCCTTGTGTGATTGATAAGAAACAGGGAGGAAGGGTATGCTTCCTGGCTCACGTAAGAGATGGAAGATGAGGAACGCGTATTGATCTTGAGTTAAAACCTCTTTTAGGAGGGGCATATCATTTGAGTCTGCTCGATGATGACAAGATTCATAATGCCAGGTTATTGCTCTTGAGCTTATAATCGTTGTCAGTAATGTCGATCACCTGAAGAGACATAAAAGCTTTGAAGAGACATAAAAGCTTTAAAGAGCCAGATCTCAGGCACATCAGTTGAGACTTTCTGCATTGGCCGGGAATCGGACCCGGGTCTCCCGCGTGGCAGGCGAGAATTCTACCACTGAACCACCAATGCTCAACTGCTAAACTAGGACGTGCCCTTGTGTGATTGGTAAGAACCAGGGAGTGAGCATATGCTTCCTGGCTCGCGTGCGTGAGAGATGGAAGATGAGGAATGTGTATTAATCTGAAGTTAAAAGCTCTTTTAGGAGGGGCACATCATTTGGGTCTATCGGATGATGACAACATTCATAAAGGCAGGTTATTGCCCTTGAGCTTATAATCGTTGTCAGTAATGTCGATCACCTGAAGAGACATAAAGCTTTAAAGAGCCAGATCTCAGGCACATCAGTTGAGACTTTCTGCACTGGCCGGGAATCGGACCCTGGTCTCCCACGTGGCGGGCGAGAATTCTACCACTGAACCACCAATGCTCAACTGCTAAACTAGGACGTGCCCTTGTGTGATTGGTAATAACCAGGGAGGAAGGGTATGCTTCCTGGTTCGCGTACGTAAGAGATGGAAGATGAGGAATGCGTATTAATCTTAACTTAAAAGTTCTTTTAGGAGGGGCACATCATTTGGGTCTATCGGATGATGACAAGATTGATAATGGCAGGTTATTGACCTTGAGCTTATAATCGTTGTCAGTAATGTCGATCACCTGAAGAGACATAAAGCTTTAAAGAGCCAGATCTCAGGCACAACAGGTGAGACTTTCTGCATTGGTCGGGAATCGGACCCGGGTCTCCCGCGTGGCAGGCGAGAATACTAGCACTGAACCACCAATGCTCGACTGTTGAGCCAGGACATGCCCTTGGGGGATTGATAAGAAACAGGGAGGAAGGGTATGCTTCCTGGCTCACGTAAGAGATGGAAGATGAGGAACGCGTATTGATCTTGAGTTAAAACCTCTTTTAGGAGGGGCATATCATTTGGGTCTGCTCGATGATGACACGATTCATAATGCCAAGTTATTGCTCTTGAGCTTATAATCGTTGTCAGTAATGTCGATCACCTGAAGAGACATAAAAGCTTTGAAGAGACATAAAAGCTTTAAAGAGCCAGATCTCAGGCACATCAGTTGAGACTTTCTGCATTGGCCGGGAATCGGACCCGGGTCTCCCGCGTGGCAGGCGAGAATTCTACCACTGAACCACCAATGCTCGACTGCTAAACTAGGACATGCCCTTGTGTGATTGGTAAGAACCAGGGAGTGAGCGTATGCTTCCTGGCTCGCGTACGTAAGAGATGGAAGATGAGGAATGCGTATTAAGCTTAAGTTAAAACCTCTTTTAGGAGGGGCATATCATTTGGGTCTGCTCGATGATGACAAGATTCATAATGCCAGGTTATTGCCCTTGAGCTTATAATCGTTGTCAGTAATGTCGATCACCTGAAGAGACATAAAGCTTTAAAGAGCCAGATCTCAGGCACATCAGTTGAGACTTTCTGCATTGGCCGGGAATCGGACCCGGGTCTCCCGCGTGGCAGGCGAGAATTCTACCACTGAACCACCAATGCTTGACTGCTAAACTAGGACGTGCCCTTGTGTGATTGGTAAGAACCAGGGAGTGAGCGTATGCTTCCTGGCTCGCGTGCGTGAGAGATGGAAGATGAGGAATGCGTATTAATCTTAAGTTAAAAGCTCTTTTAGGAGGGGCACATCATTTGGGTCTATCGGAGGATGACAAGATTCATAATGGCAGGTTATTGCCCTTGAGCTTATAATCGTTGGCAGTAATGTCGATCACCTGAAGAGACATAAAGCTTTAAAGAGCCAGATCTCAGGCACACCAGGTGAGACTTTCTGCATTGGCCGGGAATCGGACCCGGGTCTCCCGCGTGGCAGGCGGGAATACTAGCACTGAACCACCAATGCTCGACTGCTGAGCCAGGACATGCCCTTGGGTGATTGATAAGAAACAGGGAGGAAGGGTATGCTTCCTGGCTCACGTAAGAGATGGAAGATGAGGAACGCGTACTGATCTTGAGTTAAAACCTCTTTTAGGAGGGGCATATCATTTGGGTCTGCTCGATGATGACAAGATTCATAATGCCAAGTTATTGCTCTTGAGCTTATAATCGTTGTCAGTAATGTCGATCACCTGAAGAGACATAAAAGCTTTGAAGAGACATAAAAGCTTTAAAGAGCCAGATCTCAGGCACATCAGTTGAGACTCTCTGCATTGGCCGGGAATCGGACCCGGGTCTCCCGCGTGGCAGGCGAGAATTCTACCACTGAACCACCAATGCTCGACTGCTAAACTAGGACATGCCCTTGTGTGATTGGTAAGAACCAGGGAGTGAGCGTATGCTTCCTGGCTCGCGTACGTAAGAGATGGAAGATGAGGAATGCGTATTAAGCTTAAGTTAAAACCTCTTTTAGGAGGGGCATATCATTTGGGTCTGCTCGATGATGACAAGATTCATAATGCCAGGTTATTGCCCTTGAGCTTATAATCGTTGTCAGTAATGTCGATCACCTGAAGAGACATAAAGCTTTAAAGAGCCAGATCTCAGGCACATCAGTTGAGACTTTCTGCATTGGCCGGGAATCGGACCCGGGTCTCCCGCGTGGCAGGCGAGAATTCTACCACTGAACCACCAATGCTTGACTGCTAAACTAGGACGTGCCCTTGTGTGATTGGTAAGAACCAGGGAGTGAGCGTATGCTTCCTGGCTCGCGTGCGTGAGAGATGGAAGATGAGGAATGCGTATTAATCTTAAGTTAAAAGCTCTTTTAGGAGGGGCACATCATTTGGGTCTATCGGAGGATGACAAGATTCATAATGGCAGGTTATTGCCCTTGAGCTTATAATCGTTGGCAGTAATGTCGATCACCTGAAGAGACATAAAGCTTTAAAGAGCCAGATCTCAGGCACACCAGGTGAGACTTTCTGCATTGGCCGGGAATCGGACCCGGGTCTCCCGCGTGGCAGGCGGGAATACTAGCACTGAACCACCAATGCTCGACTGCTGAGCCAGGACATGCCCTTGGGTGATTGATAAGAAACAGGGAGGAAGGGTATGCTTCCTGGCTCACGTAAGAGATGGAAGATGAGGAACGCGTACTGATCTTGAGTTAAAACCTCTTTTAGGAGGGGCATATCATTTGGGTCTGCTCGATGATGACAAGATTCATAATGCCAAGTTATTGCTCTTGAGCTTATAATCGTTGTCAGTAATGTCGATCACCTGAAGAGACATAAAAGCTTTGAAGAGACATAAAAGCTTTAAAGAGCCAGATCTCAGGCACATCAGTTGAGACTCTCTGCATTGGCCGGGAATCGGACCCGGGTCTCCCGCGTGGCAGGCGAGAATTCTACCACTGAACCACCAATGCTCGACTGCTAAACTATGACATGCCCTTGTGTGATTGGTAAGAACCAGGGAGTGAGCGTATGCTTCCTGGCTCGCGTACGTAAGAGATGGAAGATGAGGAATGCGTATTAAGCTTAAGTTAAAAGCTCTTTTAGGAGGGGCACATCATTTGGGTCTATCGGAGGATGACAAGATTCATAATGGCAGGTTATTGCCCTTGAGCTTATAATCGTTGTCAGTAATGTCGATCACCTGAAGAGACATAAAGCTTTAAAGAGCCAGATCTCAGGCACACCAGGTGAGACTTTCTGCATTGGTCGGGAATCGGACCCGGGTCTCCCGCGTGGCAGGCGAGAATACTAGCACTGAACCACCAATGCTCGACTGCTGAGCCAGGACATGCCCTTGGGGGATTGATAAGAAACAGGGAGGAAGGGTATGCTTCCTGGCTCACGTAAGAGATGGAAGATGAGGAACGCGTATTGATCTTGAGTTAAAACCTCTTTTAGGAGGGGCATATCATTTGGGTCTGCTCGATGATGACAAGATTCATAATGCCAAGTTATTGCTCTTGAGCTTATAATCGTTGTCAGTAATGTCGATCACCTGAAGAGACATAAAAGCTTTGAAGAGACATAAAAGCTTTAAAGAGCCAGATCTCAGGCACATCAGTTGAGACTTTCTGCATTGGCCGGGAATCGGACCCGGGTCTCCCGCGTGGCAGGCGAGAATTCTACCACTGAACCACCAATGCTCGACTGCTAAATTATGACATGCCCTTGTGTGATTGGTAAGAACCAGGGAGTGAGCGTATGCTTCCTGGCTCGCGTACGTAAGAGATGGAAGATGAGGAATGCGTATTAAGCTTAAGTTAAAAGCTCTTTTAGGAGGGGCACATCATTTGGGTCTATCGGAGGATGACAAGATTCATAATGGCAGGTTATTGCCCTTGAGCTTATAATCGTTGTCAGTAATGTCGATCACCTGAAGAGACATAAAGCTTTAAAGAGCCAGATCTCAGGCACACCAGGTGAGACTTTCTGCATTGGTCGGGAATCGGACCCGGGTCTCCCGCGTGGCAGGCGAGAATACTAGCACTGAACCACCAATGCTCGACTGCTGAGCCAGGACATGCCCTTGGGGGATTGATAAGAAACAGGGAGGAAGGGTATGCTTCCTGGCTCACGTAAGAGATTGAAGATGAGGAACGCGTATTGATCTTGAGTTAAAACCTCTTTTAGGAGGGGCATATCATTTGGGTCTGCTCGATGATGACAAGATTCATAATGCCAAGTTATTGCTCTTGAGCTTATAATCGTTGTCAGTAATGTCGATCACCTGAAGAGACATAAAAGCTTTGAAGAGACATAAAAGCTTTAAAGAGCCAGATCTCAGGCACATCAGTTGAGACTTTCTGCATTGGCCGGGAATCGGACCCGGGTCTCCCGCGTGGCAGGCGAGAATTCTACCACTGAACCACAAATGCTCTACTGCTAAACTAGGACGTGCCCTTGTGTGATTGATAAGAAACAGGGAGGAAGGATATGCTTCCTGGCTCACGTAAGAGATGGAAGATGAGGAACGCGTATTGATCTTGAGTTAAAACCTCTTTTAGGAGGGGCATATCATTTGGGTCTGCTCGATGATGACAAGATTCATAATGGCAGGTTATTGCCCTTGAGCTTATAATCGTTGTCAGTAATGTTGATCACCTGAAGAGACATAAAGCTTTAAAGAGCCAGATCTCAGGCACATCAGTTGACACTTTCTGCATTGGCCGGGAATCGGACCCGGGTCTCCCGCATGGCAGGCGAGAATTCTACCACTGAACCACCAATGCTCGACTGCTAAACTAGGACATGCCCTTGTGTGATTGGTAAGAACCAGGGAGTGAGCGTATGCTTCCTGGCTCGCGTACGTAAGAGATGGAAGATGAGGAATGCGTATTAAGCTTAAGTTAAAACCTCTTTTAGGAGGGGCATATCATTTGGGTCTGCTCGATGATGACAAGATTCATAATGCCAAGTTATTGCCCTTGAGCTTATAATCGTTATCAGTAATGTCGATCACCTGAAGAGACATAAAGCTTTCAAGAGCCAGATCTCAAGCACATCAGTTGAGACTTTCTGCATTGGCCGGGAATTGGACCCGGGTCTCCCGCGTGGCAGGCGAGAATTCTACCACTGAACCACCAATGCTCGACTGCTAAACTAGGACGTGCCCTTGTGTGATTGGTAAGAACCAGGGAGTGAGCATATGCTTCCTGGCTCGCGTGCGTGAGAGATGGAAGATGAGGAATGCGTATTAATCTTAAGTTAAAAGCTCTTTTAGGAGGGGCACATCATTTGGGTCTATCGGATGATGACAACATTCATAATGGCAGGTTATTGCCCTTGAGTTTATAATCGTTGTCAGTAATGTTGATCACCTGAAGAGACATAAAGCTTTAAAGAGCCAGATCTCAGGCACATCAGTTGAGACTTTCTGCATTGGCCAGGAATCTGACCCGGGTCTCCCGCGTGGCAGGCGAGAATTCTACCACTGAACCACCAATGCTCGACTGTTAAACTAGGACATGCCCTTGTGTGATTGGTAAGAACCAGGGAGTGAGCGTATGCTTCCTGGCTCGCGTACGTAAGAGATGGAAGATGAGGAATGCGTATTAAGCTTAAGTTAAAACCTCTTTTAGGAGGGGCATATCATTTGGGTCTGCTCGATGATGACAAGATTCATAATGCCAGGTTATTGCCCTTGAGCTTATAATCGTTGTCAGTAATGTCGATCACCTGAAGAGACATAAAGCTTTAAAGAGCCAGATCTCAGGCACATCAGTTGAGACTTTCTGCATTGGCCGGGAATCGGACCCGGGTCTCTCGCGTGGCAGGCGAGAATTCTACCACTGAACCACCAATGCTCGACTGCTAAACTAGGACATGCCCTTGTGTGATTGGTAAGAACCAGGGAGTGAGCGTATGCTTCCTGGCTCGCGTACGTAAGAGATGGAAGATGAGGAATGCGTATTAAGCTTAAGTTAAAACCTCTTTTAGGAGGGGCATATCATTTGGGTCTGCTCGATGATGACAAGATTCATAATGCCAAGTTATTGCCCTTGAGCTTATAATCGTTGTCAGTAATGTCGATCACCTGAAGAGACATAAAAGCTTTGAAGAGACATAAAAGCTTTAAAGAGCCAGATCTCAGGCACATCAGTTGAGACTTTCTGCATTGGCCGGGAATCGGACCCGGGTCTCCCGCGTGGCAGGCGAGAATTCTACCACTGAACCACCAATGCTCGACTGCTAAACTAGGACGTGCCCTTGTGTGATTGGTAAGAACCAGGGAGTGAGCATTTGCTTCCTGGCTCGCGTGCGTGAGAGATGGAAGATGAGGAATGCGTATTAATCTTAAGTTAAAAGCTCTTTTAGGAGGGGCACATCATTTGGGTCTATCGGATGATGACAACATTCATAAAGGCAGGTTATTGCCCTTGAGCTTATAATCGTTGTCAGTAATGTCGATCACCTGAAGAGACATAAAGCTTTAAAGAGCCAGATCTCAGGCACATCAGTTGAGACTTTCTGCATTGGCCGGGAATCGGACCCGGGTCTCCCGCGTGGCAGGCGAGAATTCTACCACTGAACCACCAATGCTCTACTGCTAAACTAGGACGTGCCCTTGTGTGATTGATAAGAAACAGGGAGGAAGGGTATGCTTCCTGGCTCACGTAAGAGATGGAAGATGAGGAACGCGTATTGATCTTGAGTTAAAACCTCTTTTAGGAGGGGCATATCATTTGAGTCTGCTCGATGATGACAAGATTCATAATGCCAGGTTATTGCTCTTGAGCTTATAATCGTTGTCAGTAATGTCGATCACCTGAAGAGACATAAAAGCTTTGAAGAGACATAAAAGCTTTAAAGAGCCAGATCTCAGGCACATCAGTTGAGACTTTCTGCATTGGCCGGGAATCGGACCCGGGTCTCCCGCGTGGCAGGCGAGAATTCTACCACTGAACCACCAATGCTCAACTGCTAAACTAGGACGTGCCCTTGTGTGATTGGTAAGAACCAGGGAGTGAGCATATGCTTCCTGGCTCGCGTGCGTGAGAGATGGAAGATGAGGAATGTGTATTAATCTGAAGTTAAAAGCTCTTTTAGGAGGGGCACATCATTTGGGTCTATCGGATGATGACAACATTCATAAAGGCAGGTTATTGCCCTTGAGCTTATAATCGTTGTCAGTAATGTCGATCACCTGAAGAGACATAAAGCTTTAAAGAGCCAGATCTCAGGCACATCAGTTGAGACTTTCTGCACTGGCCGGGAATCGGACCCTGGTCTCCCGCGTGGCGGGCGAGAATTCTACCACTGAACCACCAATGCTCAACTGCTAAACTAGGACGTGCCCTTGTGTGATTGGTAATAACCAGGGAGGAAGGGTATGCTTCCTGGTTCGCGTACGTAAGAGATGGAAGATGAGGAATGCGTATTAATCTTAACTTAAAAGTTCTTTTAGGAGGGGCACATCATTTGGGTCTATCGGATGATGACAAGATTGATAATGGCAGGTTATTGACCTTGAGCTTATAATCGTTGTCAGTAATGTCGATCACCTGAAGAGACATAAAGCTTTAAAGAGCCAGATCTCAGGCACAACAGGTGAGACTTTCTGCATTGGTCGGGAATCGGACCCGGGTCTCCCGCGTGGCAGGCGAGAATACTAGCACTGAACCACCAATGCTCGACTGTTGAGCCAGGACATGCCCTTGGGGGATTGATAAGAAACAGGGAGGAAGGGTATGCTTCCTGGCTCACGTAAGAGATGGAAGATGAGGAACGCGTATTGATCTTGAGTTAAAACCTCTTTTAGGAGGGGCATATCATTTGGGTCTGCTCGATGATGACACGATTCATAATGCCAAGTTATTGCTCTTGAGCTTATAATCGTTGTCAGTAATGTCGATCACCTGAAGAGACATAAAAGCTTTGAAGAGACATAAAAGCTTTAAAGAGCCAGATCTCAGGCACATCAGTTGAGACTTTCTGCATTGGCCGGGAATCGGACCCGGGTCTCCCGCGTGGCAGGCGAGAATTCTACCACTGAACCACCAATGCTCGACTGCTAAACTAGGACATGCCCCTGTGTGATTGGTAAGAACCAGGGAGTGAGCGTATGCTTCCTGGCTCGCGTACGTAAGAGATGGAAGATGAGGAATGCGTATTAAGCTTAAGTTAAAACCTCTTTTAGGAGGGGCATATCATTTGGGTCTGCTCGATGATGACAAGATTCATAATGCCAGGTTATTGCCCTTGAGCTTATAATCGTTGTCAGTAATGTCGATCACCTGAAGAGACATAAAGCTTTAAAGAGCCAGATCTCAGGCACATCAGTTGAGACTTTCTGCATTGGCCGGGAATCGGACCCGGGTCTCCCGCGTGGCAGGCGAGAATTCTACCACTGAACCACCAATGCTTGACTGCTAAACTAGGACGTGCCCTTGTGTGATTGGTAAGAACCAGGGAGTGAGCGTATGCTTCCTGGCTCGCGTGCGTGAGAGATGGAAGATGAGGAATGCGTATTAATCTTAAGTTAAAAGCTCTTTTAGGAGGGGCACATCATTTGGGTCTATCGGAGGATGACAAGATTCATAATGGCAGGTTATTGCCCTTGAGCTTATAATCGTTGGCAGTAATGTCGATCACCTGAAGAGACATAAAGCTTTAAAGAGCCAGATCTCAGGCACACCAGGTGAGACTTTCTGCATTGGCCGGGAATCGGACCCGGGTCTCCCGCGTGGCAGGCGGGAATACTAGCACTGAACCACCAATGCTCGACTGCTGAGCCAGGACATGCCCTTGGGTGATTGATAAGAAACAGGGAGGAAGGGTATGCTTCCTGGCTCACGTAAGAGATGGAAGATGAGGAACGCGTACTGATCTTGAGTTAAAACCTCTTTTAGGAGGGGCATATCATTTGGGTCTGCTCGATGATGACAAGATTCATAATGCCAAGTTATTGCTCTTGAGCTTATAATCGTTGTCAGTAATGTCGATCACCTGAAGAGACATAAAAGCTTTGAAGAGACATAAAAGCTTTAAAGAGCCAGATCTCAGGCACATCAGTTGAGACTCTCTGCATTGGCCGGGAATCGGACCCGGGTCTCCCGCGTGGCAGGCGAGAATTCTACCACTGAACCACCAATGCTCGACTGCTAAACTAGGACATGCCCTTGTGTGATTGGTAAGAACCAGGGAGTGAGCGTATGCTTCCTGGCTCGCGTACGTAAGAGATGGAAGATGAGGAATGCGTATTAAGCTTAAGTTAAAAGCTCTTTTAGGAGGGGCACATCATTTGGGTCTATCGGAGGATGACAAGATTCATAATGGCAGGTTATTGCCCTTGAGCTTATAATCGTTGTCAGTAATGTCGATCACCTGAAGAGACATAAAGCTTTAAAGAGCCAGATCTCAGGCACACCAGGTGAGACTTTCTGCATTGGTCGGGAATCGGACCCGGGTCTCCCGCGTGGCAGGCGAGAATACTAGCACTGAACCACCAATGCTCGACTGCTGAGCCAGGACATGCCCTTGGGGGATTGATAAGAAACAGGGAGGAAGGGTATGCTTCCTGGCTCACGTAAGAGATGGAAGATGAGGAACGCGTATTGATCTTGAGTTAAAACCTCTTTTAGGAGGGGCATATCATTTGGGTCTGCTCGATGATGACAAGATTCATAATGCCAAGTTATTGCTCTTGAGCTTATAATCGTTGTCAGTAATGTCGATCACCTGAAGAGACATAAAAGCTTTGAAGAGACATAAAAGCTTTAAAGAGCCAGATCTCAGGCACATCAGTTGAGACTTTCTGCATTGGCCGGGAATCGGACCCGGGTCTCCCGCGTGGCAGGCGAGAATTCTACCACTGAACCACAAATGCTCTACTGCTAAACTAGGACGTGCCCTTGTGTGATTGATAAGAAACAGGGAGGAAGGATATGCTTCCTGGCTCACGTAAGAGATGGAAGATGAGGAACGCGTATTGATCTTGAGTTAAAACCTCTTTTAGGAGGGGCATATCATTTGGGTCTGCTCGATGATGACAAGATTCATAATGGCAGGTTATTGCCCTTGAGCTTATAATCGTTGTCAGTAATGTTGATCACCTGAAGAGACATAAAGCTTTAAAGAGCCAGATCTCAGGCACATCAGTTGACACTTTCTGCATTGGCCGGGAATCGGACCCGGGTCTCCCGCATGGCAGGCGAGAATTCTACCACTGAACCACCAATGCTCGACTGCTAAACTAGGACATGCCCTTTTGTGATTGGTAAGAACCAGGGAGTGAGCGTATGCTTCCTGGCTCGCGTACGTAAGAGATGGAAGATGAGGAATGCGTATTAAGCTTAAGTAAAAACCTCTTTTAGGAGGGGCATATCATTTGGGTCTGCTCGATGATGACAAGATTCATAATGCCAAGTTATTGCCCTTGAGCTTATAATCGTTGTCAGTAATGTCGATCACCTGAAGAGACATAAAGCTTTCAAGAGCCAGATCTCAAGCACATCAGTTGAGACTTTCTGCATTGGCCGGGAATTGGACCCGGGTCTCCCGCGTGGCAGGCGAGAATTCTACCACTGAACCACCAATGCTCGACTGCTAAACTAGGACGTGCCCTTGTGTGATTGGTAAGAACCAGGGAGTGAGCATATGCTTCCTGGCTCGCGTGCGTGAGAGATGGAAGATGAGGAATGCGTATTAATCTTAAGTTAAAAGCTCTTTTAGGAGGGGCACATCATTTGGGTCTATCGGATGATGACAACATTCATAATGGCAGGTTATTGCCCTTGAGTTTATAATCGTTGTCAGTAATGTTGATCACCTGAAGAGACATAAAGCTTTAAAGAGCCAGATCTCAGGCACATCAGTTGAGACTTTCTGCATTGGCCAGGAATCTGACCCGGGTCTCCCGCGTGGCAGGCGAGAATTCTACCACTGAACCACCAATGCTCGACTGTTAAACTAGGACATGCCCTTGTGTGATTGGTAAGAACCAGGGAGTGAGCGTATGCTTCCTGGCTCGCGTACGTAAGAGATGGAAGATGAGGAATGCGTATTAAGCTTAAGTTAAAACCTCTTTTAGGAGGGGCATATCATTTGGGTCTGCTCGATGATGACAAGATTCATAATGCCAGGTTATTGCCCTTGAGCTTATAATCGTTGTCAGTAATGTCGATCACCTGAAGAGACATAAAGCTTTAAAGAGCCAGATCTCAGGCACATCAGTTGAGACTTTCTGCATTGGCCGGGAATCGGACCCGGGTCTCTCGCGTGGCAGGCGAGAATTCTACCACTGAACCACCAATGCTCGACTGCTAAACTAGGACATGCCCTTGTGTGATTGGTAAGAACCAGGGAGTGAGCGTATGCTTCCTGGCTCGCGTACGTAAGAGATGGAAGATGAGGAATGCGTATTAAGCTTAAGTTAAAACCTCTTTTAGGAGGGGCATATCATTTGGGTCTGCTCGATGATGACAAGATTCATAATGCCAAGTTATTGCCCTTGAGCTTATAATCGTTGTCAGTAATGTCGATCACCTGAAGAGACATAAAAGCTTTGAAGAGACATAAAAGCTTTAAAGAGCCAGATCTCAGGCACATCAGTTGAGACTTTCTGCATTGGCCGGGAATCGGACCCGGGTCTCCCGCGTGGCAGGCGAGAATTCTACCACTGAACCACCAATGCTCGACTGCTAAACTAGGACGTGCCCTTGTGTGATTGGTAAGAACCAGGGAGTGAGCATTTGCTTCCTGGCTCGCGTGCGTGAGAGATGGAAGATGAGGAATGCGTATTAATCTTAAGTTAAAAGCTCTTTTAGGAGGGGCACATCATTTGGGTCTATCGGATGATGACAACATTCATAAAGGCAGGTTATTGCCCTTGAGCTTATAATCGTTGTCAGTAATGTCGATCACCTGAAGAGACATAAAGCTTTAAAGAGCCAGATCTCAGGCACATCAGTTGAGACTTTCTGCATTGGCCGGTAATCGGACCCGGGTCTCCCGCGTGGCAGGCGAGAATTCTACCACTGAACCACCAATGCTCTACTGCTAAACTAGGACGTGCCCTTGTGTGATTGATAAGAAACAGGGAGGAAGGGTATGCTTCCTGGCTCACGTAAGAGATGGAAGATGAGGAACGCGTATTGATCTTGAGTTAAAACCTCTTTTAGGAGGGGCATATCATTTGAGTCTGCTCGATGATGACAAGATTCATAATGCCAGGTTATTGCTCTTGAGCTTATAATCGTTGTCAGTAATGTCGATCACCTGAAGAGACATAAAAGCTTTGAAGAGACATAAAAGCTTTAAAGAGCCAGATCTCAGGCACATCAGTTGAGACTTTCTGCATTGGCCGGGAATCGGACCCGGGTCTCCCGCGTGGCAGGCGAGAATTCTACCACTGAACCACCAATGCTCAACTGCTAAACTAGGACGTGCCCTTGTGTGATTGGTAAGAACCAGGGAGTGAGCATATGCTTCCTGGCTCGCGTGCGTGAGAGATGGAAGATGAGGAATGTGTATTAATCTGAAGTTAAAAGCTCTTTTAGGAGGGGCACATCATTTGGGTCTATCGGATGATGACAACATTCATAAAGGCAGGTTATTGCCCTTGAGCTTATAATCGTTGTCAGTAATGTCGATCACCTGAAGAGACATAAAGCTTTAAAGAGCCAGATCTCAGGCACATCAGTTGAGACTTTCTGCACTGGCCGGGAATCGGACCCTGGTCTCCCGCGTGGCGGGCGAGAATTCTACCACTGAACCACCAATGCTCAACTGCTAAACTAGGACGTGCCCTTGTGTGATTGGTAATAACCAGGGAGGAAGGGTATGCTTCCTGGTTCGCGTACGTAAGAGATGGAAGATGAGGAATGCGTATTAATCTTAACTTAAAAGTTCTTTTAGGAGGGGCACATCATTTGGGTCTATCGGATGATGACAAGATTGATAATGGCAGGTTATTGACCTTGAGCTTATAATCGTTGTCAGTAATGTCGATCACCTGAAGAGACATAAAGCTTTAAAGAGCCAGATCTCAGGCACAACAGGTGAGACTTTCTGCATTGGTCGGGAATCGGACCCGGGTCTCCCGCGTGGCAGGCGAGAATACTAGCACTGAACCACCAATGCTCGACTGTTGAGCCAGGACATGCCCTTGGGGGATTGATAAGAAACAGGGAGGAAGGGTATGCTTCCTGGCTCACGTAAGAGATGGAAGATGAGGAACGCGTATTGATCTTGAGTTAAAACCTCTTTTAGGAGGGGCATATCATTTGGGTCTGCTCGATGATGACACGATTCATAATGCCAAGTTATTGCTCTTGAGCTTATAATCGTTGTCAGTAATGTCGATCACCTGAAGAGACATAAAAGCTTTGAAGAGACATAAAAGCTTTAAAGAGCCAGATCTCAGGCACATCAGTTGAGACTTTCTGCATTGGCCGGGAATCGGACCCGGGTCTCCCGCGTGGCAGGCGAGAATTCTACCACTGAACCACCAATGCTCGACTGCTAAACTAGGACATGCCCTTGTGTGATTGGTAAGAACCAGGGAGTGAGCGTATGCTTCCTGGCTCGCGTACGTAAGAGATGGAAGATGAGGAATGCGTATTAAGCTTAAGTTAAAACCTCTTTTAGGAGGGGCATATCATTTGGGTCTGCTCGATGATGACAAGATTCATAATGCCAGGTTATTGCCCTTGAGCTTATAATCGTTGTCAGTAATGTCGATCACCTGAAGAGACATAAAGCTTTAAAGAGCCAGATCTCAGGCACATCAGTTGAGACTTTCTGCATTGGCCGGGAATCGGACCCGGGTCTCCCGCGTGGCAGGCGAGAATTCTACCACTGAACCACCAATGCTTGACTGCTAAACTAGGACGTGCCCTTGTGTGATTGGTAAGAACCAGGGAGTGAGCGTATGCTTCCTGGCTCGCGTGCGTGAGAGATGGAAGATGAGGAATGCGTATTAATCTTAAGTTAAAAGTTCTTTTAGGAGGGGCACATCATTTGGGTCTATCGGATGATGACAAGATTGATAATGGCAGGTTATTGACCTTGAGCTTATAATCGTTGTCAGTAATGTCGATCACCTGAAGAGACATAAAGCTTTAAAGAGCCAGATCTCAGGCACACCAGGTGAGACTTTCTGCGTTGGCCGGGAATCGGACCCGGGTCTCCCGCGTGGCAGGCGAGAATACTAGCACTGAACCACCAATGCTCGACTGCTGAGCCAGGACATGCCCTTGGGTGATTGATAAGAAACAGGGAGGAAGGGTATGCTTCCTGGCTCACGTAAGAGATGGAAGATGAGGAACGCGTATTGATCTTGAGTTAAAACCTCTTTTAGGAGGGACATATCATTTGGGTCTGCTCGATGATGACAAGATTCATAATGCCAGGTTATTGCTCTTGAGCTTATAATCGTTGTCAGTAATGTCGATCACCTGAAGAGACATAAAAGCTTTGAAGAGACATAAAAGCTTTAAAGAGCCAGATCTCAGGCACATCAGCTGAGACTTTCTGCATTGGCCGGGAATCAGACCCGGGTCTCCCGCGTGGCAGGCGAGAATTCTACCACTGAACCACCAATGCTCAACTGCTAAACTAGGACGTGCCCTTGTGTGATTGGTAAGAACCAGGGAGTGAGCATATGCTTCCTGGCTCGCGTGCGTGAGAGATGGAAGATGAGGAATGCGTATTAATCTTAAGTTAAAAGCTCTTTTAGGAGGGGCACATCATTTGGGTCTATCGGAGGATGACAAGATTCATAATGGCAGGTTATTGCCCTTGAGCTTATAATCGTTGGCAGTAATGTCGATCACCTGAAGAGACATAAAGCTTTAAAGAGCCAGATCTCAGGCACACCAGGTGAGACTTTCTGCATTGGCCGGGAATCGGACCCGGGTCTCCCGCGTGGCAGGCGGGAATACTAGCACTGAACCACCAATGCTCGACTGCTGAGCCAGGACATGCCCTTGGGTGATTGATAAGAAACAGGGAGGAAGGGTATGCTTCCTGGCTCACGTAAGAGATGGAAGATGAGGAACGCGTACTGATCTTGAGTTAAAACCTCTTTTAGGAGGGGCATATCATTTGGGTCTGCTCGATGATGACAAGATTCATAATGCCAAGTTATTGCTCTTGAGCTTATAATCGTTGTCAGTAATGTCGATCACCTGAAGAGACATAAAAGCTTTGAAGAGACATAAAAGCTTTAAAGAGCCAGATCTCAGGCACATCAGTTGAGACTCTCTGCATTGGCCGGGAATCGGACCCGGGTCTCCCGCGTGGCAGGCGAGAATTCTACCACTGAACCACCAATGCTCGACTGCTAAACTAGGACATGCCCTTGTGTGATTGGTAAGAACCAGGGAGTGAGCGTATGCTTCCTGGCTCGCGTACGTAAGAGATGGAAGATGAGGAATGCGTATTAAGCTTAAGTTAAAAGCTCTTTTAGGAGGGGCACATCATTTCGGTCTATCGGAGGATGACAAGATTCATAATGGCAGGTTATTGCCCTTGAGCTTATAATCGTTGTCAGTAATGTCGATCACCTGAAGAGACATAAAGCTTTAAAGAGCCAGATCTCAGGCACACCAGGTGAGACTTTCTGCATTGGTCGGGAATCGGACCCGGGTCTCCCGCGTGGCAGGCGAGAATACTAGCACTGAACCACCAATGCTCGACTGCTGAGCCAGGACATGCCCTTGGGGGATTGATAAGAAACAGGGAGGAAGGGTATGCTTCCTGGCTCACGTAAGAGATGGAAGATGAGGAACGCGTATTGATCTTGAGTTAAAACCTCTTTTAGGAGGGGCATATCATTTGGGTCTGCTCGATGATGACAAGATTCATAATGCCAAGTTATTGCTCTTGAGCTTATAATCGTTGTCAGTAATGTCGATCACCTGAAGAGACATAAAAGCTTTGAAGAGACATAAAAGCTTTAAAGAGCCAGATCTCAGGCACATCAGTTGAGACTTTCTGCATTGGCCGGGAATCGGACCCGGGTCTCCCGCGTGGCAGGCGAGAATTCTACCACTGAACCACCAATGCTCGACTGCTAAACTAGGACATGCCCTTGTGTGATTGGTAAGAACCAGGGAGTGAGTGTATGCTTCCTGGCTCGCGTACGTAAGAGATGGAAGATGAGGAATGCGTATTAAGCTTAATTTAAAACCTCTTTTAGGAGGGGCATATCATTTGGGTCTGCTCGATGATGACAAGATTCATAATGCCAAGTTATTGCCCTTGAGCTTATAATCGTTGTCAGTAATGTCGATCACCTGAAGAGACATAAAGCTTTAAAGAGCCAGATCTCAGGCACATCAGTTGAGACTTTCTGCATTGGCCGGGAATTGGACCCGGGTCTCCCGCGTGGCAGGCGGGAATACTAGCACTGAACCACCAATGCTCGACTGCTGAGCCAGGACATGCCCTTGGGTGATTGATAAGAAACAGGGAGGAAGGGTATGCTTCCTGGCTCACGTAAGAGATGGAAGATGAGGAACGCGTACTGATCTTGAGTTAAAACCTCTTTTAGGAGGGGCATATCATTTGGGTCTGCTCGATGATGACAAGATTCATAATGCCAAGTTATTGCTCTTGAGCTTATAATCGTTGTCAGTAATGTCGATCACCTGAAGAGACATAAAAGCTTTGAAGAGACATAAAAGCTTTAAAGAGCCAGATCTCAGGCACATCAGTTGAGACTCTCTGCATTGGCCGGGAATCGGACCCGGGTCTCCCGCGTGGCAGGCGAGAATTCTACCACTGAACCACCAATGCTCGACTGCTAAACTAGGACATGCCCTTGTGTGATTGGTAAGAACCAGGGAGTGAGCGTATGCTTCCTGGCTCGCGTACGTAAGAGATGGAAGATGAGGAATGCGTATTAAGCTTAAGTTAAAAGCTCTTTTAGGAGGGGCACATCATTTGGGTCTATCGGAGGATGACAAGATTCATAATGGCAGGTTATTGCCCTTGAGCTTATAATCGTTGTCAGTAATGTCGATCACCTGAAGAGACATAAAGCTTTAAAGAGCCAGATCTCAGGCACACCAGGTGAGACTTTCTGCATTGGTCGGGAATCGGACCCGGGTCTCCCGCGTGGCAGGCGAGAATACTAGCACTGAACCACCAATGCTCGACTGCTGAGCCAGGACATGCCCTTGGGGGATTGATAAGAAACAGGGAGGAAGGGTATGCTTCCTGGCTCACGTAAGAGATTGAAGATGAGGAACGCGTATTGATCTTGAGTTAAAACCTCTTTTAGGAGGGGCATATCATTTGGGTCTGCTCGATGATGACAAGACTCATAATGCCAAGTTATTGCTCTTGAGCTTATAATCGTTGTCAGTAATGTCGATCACCTGAAGAGACATAAAAGCTTTGAAGAGACATAAAAGCTTTAAAGAGCCAGATCTCAGGCACATCAGTTGAGACTTTCTGCATTGGCCGGGAATCGGACCCGGGTCTCCCGCGTGGCAGGCGAGAATTCTACCACTGAACCACCAATGCTCGACTGCTAAACTAGGACATGCCCTTGTGTGATTGGTAAGAACCAGGGAGTGAGTGTATGCTTCCTGGCTCGCGTACGTAAGAGATGGAAGATGAGGAATGCGTATTAAGCTTAATTTAAAACCTCTTTTAGGAGGGGCATATCATTTGGGTCTGCTCGATGATGACAAGATTCATAATGCCAAGTTATTGCCCTTGAGCTTATAATCGTTGTCAGTAATGTCGATCACCTGAAGAGACATAAAGCTTTAAAGAGCCAGATCTCAGGCACATCAGTTGAGACTTTCTGCATTGGCCGGGAATTGGACCCGGGTCTCCCACGTGGCAGGCGAGAATTCTACCACTGAACCACCAATGCTCGACTGCGAAACTAGGACGTGCCCTTGTGTGATTGGTAAGAACCAGGGAGTGAGCATATGCTTCCTGGCTCGCGAGCGTGAGAGATGGAAGATGAGGAACGCGTACTGATCTTGAGTTGAAACCTCTTTTAGGAGGGGCATATCATTTGGGTCTGCTCGATGATGACAAGATTCATAATGCCAAGTTATTGCTCTTGAGCTTATAATCGTTGTCAGTACTGTCGATCACCAGAAGAGACATAAAAGCTTTGAAGAGACATAAAAGCTTTAAAGAGCCAGATCTCAGGCACATCAGTTGAGACTTTCTGCATTGGCCGGGAATCGGACCCGGGTCTCCCGCGTGGCAGGCGAGAATTCTACCACTGAACCACCAATGCTCGACTGTTAAACTAGGACATGCCCTTGTGTGATTGGTAAGAACCAGGGAGTGAGCGTATGCTTCCTGGCTCGCGTACGTAAGAGATGGAAGATGAGGAATGCGTATTAAGCTTAAGTTAAAACCTCTTTTAGGAGGGGCATATCATTTGGGACTGCTCGATGATGACAAGATTCATAATGCCAAGTTATTGCCCTTGAGCTTATAATCGTTGTCAGTAATGTTGATCACCTGAAGAGACATAAAGCTTTAAAGAGCCAGATCTCAGGCACATCAGTTGAGACTTTCTGCATTGGCCGGGAATCGGACCTGGGTCTCCCGCGTGGCAGGCGAGAATTCTACCACTGAACCACCAATGCTTGACTGCTAAACTAGGACATGCCCTTGTGTGATTGGTAAGAACCAGGGAGTGAGCGTATGCTTCCTGGCTCGCGTACGTAAGAGATGGAAGATGAGGAATGCGTATTAAGCTTAAGTTAAAACCTCTTTTAGGAGGGGCATATAGTTTGGGTCTGCTCGATGATGACAAGATTCATAATGCCAGGTTATTGCCCTTGAGCTTATAATCGTTGTCAGTAATGTCGATCACCTGAAGAGACATAAAGCTTTAAAGAGCCAGATCTCAGGCACATCAGTTGAGACTTTCTGCATTGGCCGGGAATCGGACCCGGGTCTCCCGCGTGGCAGGCGAGAATTCTACCACTGAACCACCAATGCTTCACTGCTAAACTAGGACGTGCCCTTGTGTGATTGGTAAGAACCAGGGAGTGAGCGTATGCTTCCTGGCTCGCGTGCGTGAGAGATGGAAGATGAGGAATGCGTATTAATCTTAAGTTAAAAGTTCTTTTAGGAGGGGCACATCATTTGGGTCTATCGGATGATGACAAGATTGATAATGGCAGGTTATTGACCTTGAGCTTATAATCGTTGTCAGTAATGTCGATCACCTGAAGAGACATAAAGCTTTAAAGAGCCAGATCTCAGGCACACCAGGTGAGACTTTCTGCGTTGGCCGGGAATCGGACCCGGGTCTCCCGCGTGGCAGGCGAGAATACTAGCACTGAACCACCAATGCTCGACTGCTGAGCCAGGACATGCCCTTGGGTGATTGATAAGAAACAGGGAGGAAGGGTATGCTTCCTGGCTCACGTAAGAGATGGAAGATGAGGAACGCGTATTGATCTTGAGTTAAAACCTCTTTTAGGAGGGGCATATCATTTGGGTCTGCTCGATGATGACAAGATTCATAATGCCAGGTTATTGCTCTTGAGCTTATAATCGTTGTCAGTAATGTCGATCACCTGAAGAGACATAAAAGCTTTGAAGAGACATAAAAGCTTTAAAGAGCCAGATCTCAGGCACATCAGCTGAGACTTTCTGCATTGGCCGGGAATCAGACCCGGGTCTCCCGCGTGGCAGGCGAGAATTCTACCACTGAACCACCAATGCTCAACTGCTAAACTAGGACGTGCCCTTGTGTGATTGGTAAGAACCAGGGAGTGAGCATATGCTTCCTGGCTCGCGTGCGTGAGAGATGGAAGATGAGGAATGCGTATTAATCTTAAGTTAAAAGCTCTTTTAGGAGGGGCACATCATTTGGGTCTATCGGATGATGACAACATTCATAAAGGCAGGTTATTGCCCTTGAGCTTATAATCGTTGTCAGTAATGTCGATCACCTGAAGAGACATAAAGCTTTAAAGAGCCAGATCTCAGGCACATCAGTTGAGACTTTCTGCATTGGCCAGGAATCGGACCCGGGTCTCCCGCGTGGCAGGCGAGAATTCTACCACTGAACCACAAATGCTCTACTGCTAAACTAGGACGTGCCCTTGTGTGATTGATAAGAAACAGGGAGGAAGGGTATGCTTCCTGGCTCACGTAAGAGATGGAAGATGAGGAACGCGTATTGATCTTGAGTTAAAACCTCTTTTAGGAGGGGCATATCATTTGGGTCTGCTCGATGATGACAAGATTCATAATGGCAGGTTATTGCCCTTGAGCTTATAATCGTTGTCAGTAATGTTGATCACCTGAAGAGACATAAAGCTTTAAAGAGCCAGATCTCAGGCACATCAGTTGAGACTTTCTGCATTGAACTGGAATCGGACCCGGGTCTCCCGCGTGGCAGGCGGGAATACTAGCACTGAACCACCAATGCTCGACTGCTGAGCCAGGACATGCCCTTGGGTGATTGATAAGAAACAGGGAGGAAGGGTATGCTTCCTGGCTCACGTAAGAGATGGAAGATGAGGAACGCGTACTGATCTTGAGTTAAAACCTCTTTTAGGAGGGGCATATCATTTGGGTCTGCTCGATGATGACAAGATTCATAATGCCAAGTTATTGCTCTTGAGCTTATAATCGTTGTCAGTAATGTCGATCACCTGAAGAGACATAAAAGCTTTGAAGGGACATAAAAGCTTTAAAGAGCCAGATCTCAGGCACACCAGTTGAGACTTTCTGCATTGGCCGGGAATCGGACCCGGGTCTCCCGCGTGGCAGGCGAGAATTCTACCACTGAACCACCAATGCTCGACTGCTAAACTAGGACATGCCCTTGTGTGATTGGTAAGAACCAGGGAGTGAGCGTATGCTTCCTGGCTCGCGTACGTAAGAGATGGAAGATGAGGAATGCGTATTAAGCTTAAGTTAAAAGCTCTTTTAGGAGGGGCACATCATTTGGGTCTATCGGAGGATGACAAGATTCATAATGGCAGGTTATTGCCCTTGAGCTTATAATCGTTGTCAGTAATGTCGATCACCTGAAGAGACATAAAGCTTTAAAGAGCCAGATCTCAGGCACACCAGGTGAGACTTTCTGCATTGGTCGGGAATCGGACCCGGGTCTCCCGCGTGGCAGGCGAGAATACTAGCACTGAACCACCAATGCTCGACTGCTGAGCCAGGACATGCCCTTGGGGGATTGATAAGAAACAGGGAGGAAGGGTATGCTTCCTGGCTCACGTAAGAGATTGAAGATGAGGAACGCGTATTGATCTTGAGTTAAAACCTCTTTTAGGAGGGGCATATCATTTGGGTCTGCTCGATGATGACAAGACTCATAATGCCAAGTTATTGCTCTTGAGCTTATAATCGTTGTCAGTAATGTCGATCACCTGAAGAGACATAAAAGCTTTGAAGAGACATAAAAGCTTTAAAGAGCCAGATCTCAGGCACATCAGTTGAGACTTTCTGCATTGGCCGGGAATCGGACCCGGGTCTCCCGCGTGGCAGGCGAGAATTCTACCACTGAACCACCAATGCTCGACTGCTAAACTAGGACATGCCCTTGTGTGATTGGTAAGAACCAGGGAGTGAGTGTATGCTTCCTGGCTCGCGTACGTAAGAGATGGAAGATGAGGAATGCGTATTAAGCTTAATTTAAAACCTCTTTTAGGAGGGGCATATCATTTGGGTCTGCTCGATGATGACAAGATTCATAATGCCAAGTTATTGCCCTTGAGCTTATAATCGTTGTCAGTAATGTCGATCACCTGAAGAGACATAAAGCTTTAAAGAGCCAGATCTCAGGCACATCAGTTGAGACTTTCTGCATTGGCCGGGAATTGGACCCGGGTCTCCCACGTGGCAGGCGAGAATTCTACCACTGAACCACCAATGCTCGACTGCTAAACTAGGACGTGCCCTTGTGTGATTGGTAAGAACCAGGGAGTGAGCATATGCTTCCTGGCTCGCGTGCGTGAGAGATGGAAGATGAGGAATGCGTATTAATCTTAAGTTAAAAGCTCTTTTAGGAGGGGCACATCATTTGGGTCTATCGGAGGATGACAAGATTCATAATGGCAGGTTATTGCCCTTGAGCTTATAATCGTTGTCAGTAATGTCGATAACCTGAAGAGACATAAAGCTTTAAAGAGCCAGATCTCAGGCACACCAGGTGAGACTTTCTGCATTGGCCGGGAATCGGACCCGGGTCTCCCGCGTGGCAGGCGGGAATACTAGCACTGAACCACCAATGCTCGACTGCTGAGCCAGGACATGCCCTTGGGTGATTGATAAGAAACAGGGAGGAAGGGTATGCTTCCTGGCTCACGTAAGAGATGGAAGATGAGGAACGCGTACTGATCTTGAGTTAAAACCTCTTTTAGGAGGGGCATATCATTTGGGTCTGCTCGATGATGACAAGATTCATAATGCCAAGTTATTGCTCTTGAGCTTATAATCGTTGTCAGTAATGTCGATCACCTGAAGAGACATAAAAGCTTTGAAGAGACATAAAAGCTTTAAAAAGAGCCAGATCTCAGGCACATCAGTTGAGACTCTCTGCATTGGCCGGGAATCGGACCCGGGTCTCCCGCGTGGCAGGCGAGAATTCTACCACTGAACCACCAATGCTCGACTGCTAAACTAGGACATGCCCTTGTGTGATTGGTAAGAACCAGGGAGTGAGCGTATGCTTCCTGGCTCGCGTACGTAAGAGATGGAAGATGAGGAATGCGTATTAAGCTTAAGTTAAAACCTCTTTTAGGAGGGGCATATCATTTGGGTCTGCTCGATGATGACAAGATTCATAATGCCAAGTTATTGCCCTTGAGCTTATAATCGTTGTCAGTAATGTTGATCACCTGAAGAGACATAAAGCTTTAAAGAGCCAGATCTCAGGCACATCAGTTGAGACTTTCTGCATTGGCCGGGAATCGGACCTGGGTCTCCCGCGTGGCAGGCGAGAATTCTACCACTGAACCACCAATGCTCGACTGCTAAACTAGGACATGCCCTTGTGTGATTGGTAAGAACCAGGGAGTGAGCGTATGCTTCCTGGCTCGCGTACGTAAGAGATGGAAGATGAGGAATGCGTATTAAGCTTAAGTTAAAACCTCTTTTAGGAGGGGCATATCATTTGGGTCTGCTCGATGATGACAAGATTCATAATGCCAGGTTATTGCCCTTGAGCTTATAATCGTTGTCAGTAATGTCGATCACCTGAAGAGACATAAAGCTTTAAAGAGCCAGATCTCAGTCACATCAGTTGAGACTTTCTGCATTGGCCGGGAATCGGACCCGGGTCTCCCGCGTGGCAGGCGAGAATTCTACCACTGAACCACCAATGCTTGACTGCTACACTAGGACGTGCCCTTGTGTGATTGGTAAGAACCAGGGAGTGAGCGTATGCTTCCTGGCTCGCGTGCGTGAGAGATGGAAGATGAGGAATGCGTATTAATCTTAAGTTAAAAGTTCTTTTAGGAGGGGCACATCATTTGGGTCTATCGGATGATGACAAGATTGATAATGGCAGGTTATTGACCTTGAGCTTATAATCGTTGTCAGTAATGTCGATCACCTGAAGAGACATAATGCTTTAAAGAGCCAGATCTCAGGCACACCAGGTGAGACTTTCTGCGTTGGCCGGGAATCGGACCCGGGTCTCCCGCGTGGCAGGCGAGAATACTAGCACTGAACCACCAATGCTCGACTGCTGAGCCAGGACATGCCCTTGGGTGATTGATAAGAAACAGGGAGGAAGGGTATGCTTCCTGGCTCACGTAAGAGATGGAAGATGAGGAACGCGTATTGATCTTGAGTTAAAACCTCTTTTAGGAGGGGCATATCATTTGGGTCTGCTCGATGATGACAAGATTCATAATGCCAGGTTATTGCTCTTGAGCTTATAATCGTTGTCAGTAATGTCGATCACCTGAAGAGACATAAAGCTTTAAAGAGCCAGATCTCAGGCACACCAGGTGAGACTTTCTGCATTGGCCGGGAATCGGACCCGGGTCTCCCGCGTGGCAGGCGAGAATACTAGCACTGAACCACCAATGCTCGACTGCTGAGCCAGGACATGCCCTTCGGGGATTGATAAGAAACAGGGAGGAAGGGTATGCTTCCTGGCTCACGTAAGAGATGGAAGATGAGGAACGCGTATTGATCTTGAGTTAAAACCTCTTTTAGGAGGGGCATATCATTTTGGTCTGCTCGATGATGACAAGATTCATAATGCCAAGTTATTGCTCTTGAGCTTATAATCGTTGTCAGTAATGTCGATCACCTGAAGAGACATAAAAGCTTTGAAGAGACATAAAAGCTTTAAAGAGCCAGATCTCAGGCACATCAGTTGAGACTTTCTGCATTGGCCGGGAATCGGACCCGGGTCTCCCGCGTGGCAGGCGAGAATTCTACCACTGAACCACCAATGCTCGACTGCTAAACTAGGACATGCCCTTGTGTGATTGGTAAGAACCAGGGAGTGAGTGTATGCTTCCTGGCTCGCGTACGTAAGAGATGGAAGATGAGGAATGCGTATTAAGCTTAATTTAAAACCTCTTTTAGGAGGGGCATATCGTTTGGGTCTGCTCGATGATGACAAGATTCATAATGCCAAGTTATTGCCCTTGAGCTTATAATCGTTGTCAGTAATGTCGATCACCTGAAGAGACATAAAGCTTTAAAGAGCCAGATCTCAGGCACATCAGTTGAGACTTTCTGCATTGGCCGGGAATCGGACCCGGGTCTCCCGCGTGGCAGGCGAGAATTCTACCACTGAACCACCAATGCTCGACTGCTAAACTAGGACGTGCCCTTGTGTGATTGGTAAGAACCAGGGAGTGAGCATATGCTTCCTGGCTCGCGAGCGTGAGAGATGGAAGATGAGGAATGCGTATTAATCTTAAGTTAAAAGCTCTTTTAGGAGGGGCACATCATTTGGGTCTATCGGATGATGACAACATTCATAATGGCAGGTTATTGCCCTTGAGTTTATAATCGTTGTCAGTAATGTTGATCACCTGAAGAGACATAAAGCTTTAAAGAGCCAGATCTCAGGCACATCAGTTGAGACTTTCTGCATTGGCCGGGAATCGGACCCGGGTCTCCCGCGTGGCAGGCGAGAATTCTACCACTGAACCACCAATGCTCGACTGCTAAACTAGGACATGCCCTTGTGTGATTGGTAAGAACCAGGGAGTGAGCGTATGCTTCCTGGCTCGCGTACGTAAGAGATGGAAGATGAGGAATGCGTATTAAGCTTAAGTTAAAACCTCTTTTAGGAGGGGCATATCATTTGGGTCTGCTCGATGATGACAAGATTCATAATGCCAGGTTATTGCCCTTGAGCTTATAATCGTTGTCAGTAATGTCGATCACCTGAAGAGACATAAAGCTTTAAAGAGCCAGATCTCAGGCACATCAGTTGAGACTTTCTGCATTGGCCGGGAATCGGACCCGGGTCTCCCGCGTGGCAGGCGAGAATTCTACCACTGAACCACCAATGCTCAACTGCTAAACTAGGACGTGCCCTTGTGTGATTGGTAAGAACCAGGGAGTGAGCGTATGCTTCCTGGCTCGCGTACGTAAGAGATGGAAGATGAGGAATGCGTATTAATCTTAACTTAAAAGTTCTTTTAGGAGGGGCACATCATTTGGGTCTATCGGATGATGACAAGATTGATAATGGCAGGTTATTGACCTTGAGCTTATAATCGTTGTCAGTAATGTCGATCACCTGAAGAGACATAAAGCTTTAAAGAGCCAGATTTCAGGCACACCAGGTGAGACTTTCTGCGTTGGCCGGGAATCGGACCCGGGTCTCCCGCGTGGCAGGCGAGAATACTAGCACTGAACCACCAATGCTCGACTGCTGAGCCAGGACATGCCCTTGTGTGATTGATAAGAAACAGGGAGGAAGGGTATGCTTCCTGGCTCACGTAAGAGATGGAAGATGAGGAACGCGTATTGATCTTGAGTTAAAACCACTTTTAGGAGGGGCATATCATTTGGGTCTGCTCGATGATGACAAGACTCATAATGCCAGGTTATTGCTCTTGAGCTTATAATCGTTGTCAGTAATGTCGATCACCTGAAGAGACATAAAGCTTTAAAGAGCCAGATCTCAGGCACATCAGTTGAGACTTTCTGCATTGGCCGGGAATCGGACCCGGGTCTCCCGCGTGGCAGGCGAGAATTCTACCACTGAACCACCAATGCTCGACTGCTAAACTAGGACGTGCCCTTGTGTGATTGGTAAGAACCAGGGAGTGAGCATATGCTTCCTGGCTCGCGTGCGTGAGAGATGGAAGATGAGGAATGCGTATTAATCTTAAGTTAAAAGCTCTTTTAGGAGGGGCACATCATTTGGGTCTATCGGAGGATGACAAGATTCATAATGGCAGGTTATTGCCCTTGAGCTTATAATCGTTGTCAGTAATGTCGATCACCTGAAGAGACATAAAGCTTTAAAGAGCCAGATCTCAGGCACACCAGGTGAGACTTTCTGCATTGGCCGGGAATCGGACCCGGGTCTCCCGCGTGGCAGGCGGGAATACTAGCATTGAACCACCAATGCTCGACTGCTGAGCCAGGACATGCCCTTGGGTGATTAATAAGAAACAGGGAGGAAGGGTATGCTTCCTGGCTCACGTAAGAGATGGAAGATGAGGAACGCGTACTGATCTTGAGTTAAAACCTCTTTTAGGAGGGGCATATCATTTGGGTCTGCTCGATGATGACAAGATTCATAATGCCAGGTTATTGCCCTTGAGCTTATAATCGTTGTCAGTAATGTCGATCACCTGAAGAGACATAAAGCTTTAAAGAGCCAGATCTCAGGCACATCAGTTGAGACTTTCTGCATTGGCCGGGAATCGGACCCGGGTCTCCCGCGTGGCAGGCGAGAATTCTACCACTGAACCACCAATGCTTGACTGCTACACTAGGACGTGCCCTTGTGTGATTGGTAAGAACCAGGGAGTGAGCGTATGCTTCCTGGCTCGCGTGCGTGAGAGATGGAAGATGAGGAATGCGTATTAATCTTAAGTTAAAAGTTCTTTTAGGAGGGGCACATCATTTGGGTCTATCGGATGATGACAAGATTGATAATGGCAGGTTATTGACCTTGAGCTTATAATCGTTGTCAGTAATGTCGATCACCTGAAGAGACATAATGCTTTAAAGAGCCAGATCTCAGGCACACCAGGTGAGACTTTCTGCGTTGGCCGGGAATCGGACCCGGGTCTCCCGCGTGGCAGGCGAGAATACTAGCACTGAACCACCAATACTCGACTGCTGAGCCAGGACATGCCCTTGGGTGATTGATAAGAAACAGGGAGGAAGGGTATGCTTCCTGGCTCACGTAAGAGATGGAAGATGAGGAACGCGTATTGATCTTGAGTTAAAACCTCTTTTAGGAGGGGCATATCATTTGGGTCTGCTCGATGATGACAAGATTCATAATGCCAGGTTATTGCTCTTGAGCTTATAATCGTTGTCAGTAATGTCGATCACCTGAAGAGACATAAAGCTTTAAAGAGCCAGATCTCAGGCACACCAGGTGAGATTTTCTGCATTGGCCGGGAATCGGACCCAGGTCTCCCGCGTGGCAGGCGAGAATACTAGCACTGAACCACCAATGCTCGACTGCTGAGCCAGGACATGCCCTTGTGGGATTGATAAGAAACAGGGAGGAAGGGTATGCTTCCTGGCTCACGTAAGAGATGGAAGATGAGGAACGCGTATTGATCTTGAGTTAAAACCTCTTTTAGGAGGGGCATATCATTTTGGTCTGCTCGATGATGACAAGATTCATAATGCCAAGTTATTGCTCTTGAGCTTATAATCGTTGTCAGTAATGTCGATCACCTGAAGAGACATAAAAGCTTTGAAGAGACATAAAAGCTTTAAAGAGCCAGATCTCAGGCACATCAGTTGAGACTTTCTGCATTGGCCGGGAATCGGACCCGGGTCTCCCGCGTGGCAGGCGAGAATTCTACCACTGAACCACCAATGCTCGACTGCTAAACTAGGACATGCCCTTGTGTGATTGGTAAGAACCAGGGAGTGAGTGTATGCTTCCTGGCTCGCGTACGTAAGAGATGGAAGATGAGGAATGCGTATTAAGCTTAATTTAAAACCTCTTTTAGGAGGGGCATATCGTTTGGGTCTGCTCGATGATGACAAGATTCATAATGCCAAGTTATTGCCCTTGAGCTTATAATCGTTGTCAGTAATGTCGATCACCTGAAGAGACATAAAGCTTTAAAGAGCCAGATCTCAGGCACATCAGTTGAGACTTTCTGCATTGGCCGGGAATCGGACCCGGGTCTCCCGCGTGGCAGGCGAGAATTCTACCACTGAACCACCAACGCTCGACTGCTAAACTAGGGCGTGCCCTTGTGTGATTGGTAAGAACCAGGGAGTGAGCATATGCTTCCTGGCTCGCGAGCGTGAGAGATGGAAGATGAGGAATGCGTATTAATCTTAAGTTAAAAGCTCTTTTAGGAGGGGCACATCATTTGGGTCTATCGGATGATGACAACATTCATAATGGCAGGTTATTGCCCTTGAGTTTATAATCGTTGTCAGTAATGTTGATCACCTGAAGAGACATAAAGCTTTAAAGAGCCAGATCTCAGGCACATCAGTTGAGACTTTCTGCATTGGCCGGGAATCGGACCCGGGTCTCCCGCGTGGCAGGCGAGAATTCTACCACTGAACCACCAATGCTCGACTGCTAAACTAGGACATGCCCTTGTGTGATTGGTAAGAACCAGGGAGTGAGCATATGCTTCCTGGCTCGCGTACGTAAGAGATGGAAGATGAGGAATGCGTATTAAGCTTAAGTTAAAACCTCTTTTAGGAGGGGCATATCATTTGGGTCTGCTCGATGATGACAAGATTCATAATGCCAGGTTATTGCCCTTGAGCTTATAATCGTTGTCAGTAATGTCGATCACCTGAAGAGACATAAAGCTTTAAAGAGCCAGATCTCAGGCACATCAGTTGAGACTTTCTGCATTGGCCGGGAATCGGACCCGGGTCTCCCGCGTGGCAGGCGAGAATTCTACCACTGAACCACCAATGCTCAACTGCTAAACTAGGACGTGCCCTTGTGTGATTGGTAAGAACCAGGGAGTGAGCGTATGCTTCCTGGCTCGCGTACGTAAGAGATGGAAGATGAGGAATGCGTATTAATCTTAACTTAAAAGTTCTTTTAGGAGGGGCACATCATTTGGGTCTATCGGATGATGACAAGATTGATAATGGCAGGTTATTGACCTTGAGCTTATAATCGTTGTCAGTAATGTCGATCACCTGAAGAGACATAAAGCTTTAAAGAGCCAGATTTCAGGCACACCAGGTGAGACTTTCTGCGTTGGCCGGGAATCGGACCCGGGTCTCCCGCGTGGCAGGCGAGAATACTAGCACTGAACCACCAATGCTCGACTGCTGAGCCAGGACATGCCCTTGTGTGATTGATAAGAAACAGGGAGGAAGGGTATGCTTCCTGGCTCACGTAAGAGATGGAAGATGAGGAACGCGTATTGATCTTGAGTTAAAACCACTTTTAGGAGGGGCATATCATTTGGGTCTGCTCGATGATGACAAGACTCATAATGCCAGGTTATTGCTCTTGAGCTTATAATCGTTGTCAGTAATGTCGATCACCTGAAGAGACATAAAGCTTTAAAGAGCCAGATCTCAGGCACATCAGTTGAGACTTTCTGCATTGGCCGGGAATCGGACCCGGGTCTCCCGCGTGGCAGGCGAGAATTCTACCACTGAACCACCAATGCTCGACTGCTAAACTAGGACGTGCCCTTGTGTGATTGGTAAGAACCAGGGAGTGAGCATATGCTTCCTGGCTCGCGTGCGTGAGAGATGGAAGATGAGGAATGCGTATTAATCTTAAGTTAAAAGCTCTTTTAAGAGGGGCACATCATTTGGGTCTATCGGATGATGACAACATTCATAATGGCAGGTTATTGCCCTTGAGTTTATAATCGTTGTCAGTAATGTTGATCACCTGAAGAGACATAAAGCTTTAAAGAGCCAGATCTCAGGCACACCAGGTGAGACTTTCTGCGTTGGCCGGGAATCGGACCCGGGTCTCCCGCGTGGCAGGCGAGAATACTAGCACTGAACCACCAATGCTCGACTGCTGAGCCAGGACATGCCCTTGGGTGATTGATAAGAAACAGGGAGGAAGGGTATGCTTCCTGGCTCACGTAAGAGATGGAAGATGAGGAACGCGTATTGATCTTGAGTTAAAACCTCTTTTAGGAGGGGCATATCATTTGGGTCTGCTCGATGATGACAAGATTCATAATGCCAGGTTATTGCTCTTGAGCTTATAATCGTTGTCAGTAATGTCGATCACCTGAAGAGACATAAAAGCTTTGAAGAGACATAAAAGCTTTAAAGAGCCAGATCTCAGGCACATCAGCTGAGACTTTCTGCATTGGCCGGGAATCAGACCCGGGTCTCCCGCGTGGCAGGCGAGAATTCTACCACTGAACCACCAATGCTCAACTGCTAAACTAGGACGTGCCCTTGTGTGATTGGTAAGAACCAGGGAGTGAGCATATGCTTCCTGGCTCGCGTGCGTGAGAGATGGAAGATGAGGAATGCGTATTAATCTTAAGTTAAAAGCTCTTTTAGGAGGGGCACATCATTTGGGTCTATCGGATGATGACAACATTCATAAAGGCAGGTTATTGCCCTTGAGCTTATAATCGTTGTCAGTAATGTCGATCACCTGAAGAGACATAAAGCTTTAAAGAGCCAGATCTCAGGCACATCAGTTGAGACTTTCTGCATTGGCCAGGAATCGGACCCGGGTCTCCCGCGTGGCAGGCGAGAATTCTACCACTGAACCACAAATGCTCTACTGCTAAACTAGGACGTGCCCTTGTGTGATTGATAAGAAACAGGGAGGAAGGGTATGCTTCCTGGCTCACGTAAGAGATGGAAGATGAGGAACGCGTATTGATCTTGAGTTAAAACCTCTTTTAGGAGGGGCATATCATTTGGGTCTGCTCGATGATGACAAGATTCATAATGGCAGGTTATTGCCCTTGAGCTTATAATCGTTGTCAGTAATGTTGATCACCTGAAGAGACATAAAGCTTTAAAGAGCCAGATCTCAGGCACATCAGTTGAGACTTTCTGCATTGAACTGGAATCGGACCCGGGTCTCCCGCGTGGCAGGCGGGAATACTAGCACTGAACCACCAATGCTCGACTGCTGAGCCAGGACATGCCCTTGGGTGATTGATAAGAAACAGGGAGGAAGGGTATGCTTCCTGGCTCACGTAAGAGATGGAAGATGAGGAACGCGTACTGATCTTGAGTTAAAACCTCTTTTAGGAGGGGCATATCATTTGGGTCTGCTCGATGATGACAAGATTCATAATGCCAAGTTATTGCTCTTGAGCTTATAATCGTTGTCAGTAATGTCGATCACCTGAAGAGACATAAAAGCTTTGAAGGGACATAAAAGCTTTAAAGAGCCAGATCTCAGGCACACCAGTTGAGACTTTCTGCATTGGCCGGGAATCGGACCTGGGTCTCCCGCGTGGCAGGCGAGAATTCTACCACTGAACCACCAATGCTCGACTGCTAAACTAGGACATGCCCTTGTGTGATTGGTAAGAACCAGGGAGTGAGCGTATGCTTCCTGGCTCGCGTACGTAAGAGATGGAAGATGAGGAATGCGTATTAAGCTTAAGTTAAAACCTCTTTTAGGAGGGGCATATCATTTGGGTCTGCTCGATGATGACAAGATTCATAATGGCAGGTTATTGCCCTTGAGCTTATAATCGTTGTCAGTAATGTTGATCACCTGAAGAGACATAAAGCTTTAAAGAGCCAGATCTCAGGCACATCAGTTGAGACTTTCTGCGTTGGCCGGGAATCGGACCCGGGTCTCCCGCGTGGCAGGCGAGAATACTAGCACTGAACCACCAATGCTCGACTGCTGAGCCAGGACATGCCCTTGTGTGATTGATAAGAAACAGGGAGGAAGGGTATGCTTCCTGGCTCACGTAAGAGATGGAAGATGAGGAACGCGTATTGATCTTGAGTTAAAACCTCTTTTAGGAGGGGCATATCATTTGGGTCTGCTCGATGATGACAAGATTCATAATGCCAAGTTATTGCCCTTGAGCTTATAATCGTTGTCAGTAATGTCGATCACCTGAAGAGACATAAAGCTTTAAAGAGCCAGATCTCAGGCACATCAGTTGAGACTTTCTGCATTGGCCGGGAATTGGACCCGGGTCTCCCGCGTGGCAGGCGAGAATTCTACCACTGAACCACCAATGCTCGACTGCTAAACTAGGACGTGCCCTTGTGTGATTGGTAAGAACCAGGGAGTGAGCATATGCTTCCTGGCTCGCGTGCGTGAGAGATGGAAGATGAGGAATGCGTATTAATCTTAAGTTAAAAGCTCTTTTAGGAGGGGCACATCATTTGGGTCTATCGGAGGATGACAAGATTCATAATGGCAGGTTATTGCCCTTGAGCTTATAATCGTTGTCAGTAATGTCGATAACCTGAAGAGACATAAAGCTTTAAAGAGCCAGATCTCAGGCACACCAGGTGAGACTTTCTGCATTGGCCGGGAATCGGACCCGGGTCTCCCGCGTGGCAGGCGGGAATACTAGCACTGAACCACCAATGCTCGACTGCTGAGCCAGGACATGCCCTTGGGTGATTGATAAGAAACAGGGAGGAAGGGTATGCTTCCTGGCTCACGTAAGAGATGGAAGATGAGGAACGCGTACTGATCTTGAGTTAAAACCTCTTTTAGGAGGGGCATATCATTTGGGTCTGCTCGATGATGACAAGATTCATAATGCCAAGTTATTGCTCTTGAGCTTATAATCGTTGTCAGTAATGTCGATCACCTGAAGAGACATAAAAGCTTTGAAGAGACATAAAAGCTTTAAAAAGAGCCAGATCTCAGGCACATCAGTTGAGACTCTCTGCATTGGCCGGGAATCGGACCCGGGTCTCCCGCGTGGCAGGCGAGAATTCTACCACTGAACCACCAATGCTCGACTGCTAAACTAGGACATGCCCTTGTGTGATTGGTAAGAACCAGGGAGTGAGCGTATGCTTCCTGGCTCGCGTACGTAAGAGATGGAAGATGAGGAATGCGTATTAAGCTTAAGTTAAAACCTCTTTTAGGAGGGGCATATCATTTGGGTCTGCTCGATGATGACAAGATTCATAATGCCAAGTTATTGCCCTTGAGCTTATAATCGTTGTCAGTAATGTTGATCACCTGAAGAGACATAAAGCTTTAAAGAGCCAGATCTCAGGCACATCAGTTGAGACTTTCTGCATTGGCCGGGAATCGGACCTGGGTCTCCCGCGTGGCAGGCGAGAATTCTACCACTGAACCACCAATGCTCGACTGCTAAACTAGGACATGCCCTTGTGTGATTGGTAAGAACCAGGGAGTGAGCGTATGCTTCCTGGCTCGCGTACGTAAGAGATGGAAGATGAGGAATGCGTATTAAGCTTAAGTTAAAACCTCTTTTAGGAGGGGCATATCATTTGGGTCTGCTCGATGATGACAAGATTCATAATGCCAGGTTATTGCCCTTGAGCTTATAATCGTTGTCAGTAATGTCGATCACCTGAAGAGACATAAAGCTTTAAAGAGCCAGATCTCAGTCACATCAGTTGAGACTTTCTGCATTGGCCGGGAATCGGACCCGGGTCTCCCGCGTGGCAGGCGAGAATTCTACCACTGAACCACCAATGCTTGACTGCTACACTAGGACGTGCCCTTGTGTGATTGGTAAGAACCAGGGAGTGAGCGTATGCTTCCTGGCTCGCGTGCGTGAGAGATGGAAGATGAGGAATGCGTATTAATCTTAAGTTAAAAGTTCTTTTAGGAGGGGCACATCATTTGGGTCTATCGGATGATGACAAGATTGATAATGGCAGGTTATTGACCTTGAGCTTATAATCGTTGTCAGTAATGTCGATCACCTGAAGAGACATAATGCTTTAAAGAGCCAGATCTCAGGCACACCAGGTGAGACTTTCTGCGTTGGCCGGGAATCGGACCCGGGTCTCCCGCGTGGCAGGCGAGAATACTAGCACTGAACCACCAATGCTCGACTGCTGAGCCAGGACATGCCCTTGGGTGATTGATAAGAAACAGGGAGGAAGGGTATGCTTCCTGGCTCACGTAAGAGATGGAAGATGAGGAACGCGTATTGATCTTGAGTTAAAACCTCTTTTAGGAGGGGCATATCATTTGGGTCTGCTCGATGATGACAAGATTCATAATGCCAGGTTATTGCTCTTGAGCTTATAATCGTTGTCAGTAATGTCGATCACCTGAAGAGACATAAAGCTTTAAAGAGCCAGATCTCAGGCACACCAGGTGAGACTTTCTGCATTGGCCGGGAATCGGACCCGGGTCTCCCGCGTGGCAGGCGAGAATACTAGCACTGAACCACCAATGCTCGACTGCTGAGCCAGGACATGCCCTTCGGGGATTGATAAGAAACAGGGAGGAAGGGTATGCTTCCTGGCTCACGTAAGAGATGGAAGATGAGGAACGCGTATTGATCTTGAGTTAAAACCTCTTTTAGGAGGGGCATATCATTTTGGTCTGCTCGATGATGACAAGATTCATAATGCCAAGTTATTGCTCTTGAGCTTATAATCGTTGTCAGTAATGTCGATCACCTGAAGAGACATAAAAGCTTTGAAGAGACATAAAAGCTTTAAAGAGCCAGATCTCAGGCACATCAGTTGAGACTTTCTGCATTGGCCGGGAATCGGACCCGGGTCTCCCGCGTGGCAGGCGAGAATTCTACCACTGAACCACCAATGCTCGACTGCTAAACTAGGACATGCCCTTGTGTGATTGGTAAGAACCAGGGAGTGAGTGTATGCTTCCTGGCTCGCGTACGTAAGAGATGGAAGATGAGGAATGCGTATTAAGCTTAATTTAAAACCTCTTTTAGGAGGGGCATATCGTTTGGGTCTGCTCGATGATGACAAGATTCATAATGCCAAGTTATTGCCCTTGAGCTTATAATCGTTGTCAGTAATGTCGATCACCTGAAGAGACATAAAGCTTTAAAGAGCCAGATCTCAGGCACATCAGTTGAGACTTTCTGCATTGGCCGGGAATCGGACCCGGGTCTCCCGCGTGGCAGGCGAGAATTCTACCACTGAACCACCAATGCTCGACTGCTAAACTAGGACGTGCCCTTGTGTGATTGGTAAGAACCAGGGAGTGAGCATATGCTTCCTGGCTCGCGAGCGTGAGAGATGGAAGATGAGGAATGCGTATTAATCTTAAGTTAAAAGCTCTTTTAGGAGGGGCACATCATTTGGGTCTATCGGATGATGACAACATTCATAATGGCAGGTTATTGCCCTTGAGTTTATAATCGTTGTCAGTAATGTTGATCACCTGAAGAGACATAAAGCTTTAAAGAGCCAGATCTCAGGCACATCAGTTGAGACTTTCTGCATTGGCCGGGAATCGGACCCGGGTCTCCCGCGTGGCAGGCGAGAATTCTACCACTGAACCACCAATGCTCGACTGCTAAACTAGGACATGCCCTTGTGTGATTGGTAAGAACCAGGGAGTGAGCGTATGCTTCCTGGCTCGCGTACGTAAGAGATGGAAGATGAGGAATGCGTATTAAGCTTAAGTTAAAACCTCTTTTAGGAGGGGCATATCATTTGGGTCTGCTCGATGATGACAAGATTCATAATGCCAGGTTATTGCCCTTGAGCTTATAATCGTTGTCAGTAATGTCGATCACCTGAAGAGACATAAAGCTTTAAAGAGCCAGATCTCAGGCACATCAGTTGAGACTTTCTGCATTGGCCGGGAATCGGACCCGGGTCTCCCGCGTGGCAGGCGAGAATTCTACCACTGAACCACCAATGCTCAACTGCTAAACTAGGACGTGCCCTTGTGTGATTGGTAAGAACCAGGGAGTGAGCGTATGCTTCCTGGCTCGCGTACGTAAGAGATGGAAGATGAGGAATGCGTATTAATCTTAACTTAAAAGTTCTTTTAGGAGGGGCACATCATTTGGGTCTATCGGATGATGACAAGATTGATAATGGCAGGTTATTGACCTTGAGCTTATAATCGTTGTCAGTAATGTCGATCACCTGAAGAGACATAAAGCTTTAAAGAGCCAGATTTCAGGCACACCAGGTGAGACTTTCTGCGTTGGCCGGGAATCGGACCCGGGTCTCCCGCGTGGCAGGCGAGAATACTAGCACTGAACCACCAATGCTCGACTGCTGAGCCAGGACATGCCCTTGTGTGATTGATAAGAAACAGGGAGGAAGGGTATGCTTCCTGGCTCACGTAAGAGATGGAAGATGAGGAACGCGTATTGATCTTGAGTTAAAACCACTTTTAGGAGGGGCATATCATTTGGGTCTGCTCGATGATGACAAGACTCATAATGCCAGGTTATTGCTCTTGAGCTTATAATCGTTGTCAGTAATGTCGATCACCTGAAGAGACATAAAGCTTTAAAGAGCCAGATCTCAGGCACATCAGTTGAGACTTTCTGCATTGGCCGGGAATCGGACCCGGGTCTCCCGCGTGGCAGGCGAGAATTCTACCACTGAACCACCAATGCTCGACTGCTAAACTAGGACGTGCCCTTGTGTGATTGGTAAGAACCAGGGAGTGAGCATATGCTTCCTGGCTCGCGTGCGTGAGAGATGGAAGATGAGGAATGCGTATTAATCTTAAGTTAAAAGCTCTTTTAGGAGGGGCACATCATTTGGGTCTATCGGAGGATGACAAGATTCATAATGGCAGGTTATTGCCCTTGAGCTTATAATCGTTGTCAGTAATGTCGATCACCTGAAGAGACATAAAGCTTTAAAGAGCCAGATCTCAGGCACACCAGGTGAGACTTTCTGCATTGGCCGGGAATCGGACCCGGGTCTCCCGCGTGGCAGGCGGGAATACTAGCATTGAACCACCAATGCTCGACTGCTGAGCCAGGACATGCCCTTGGGTGATTAATAAGAAACAGGGAGGAAGGGTATGCTTCCTGGCTCACGTAAGAGATGGAAGATGAGGAACGCGTACTGATCTTGAGTTAAAACCTCTTTTAGGAGGGGCATATCATTTGGGTCTGCTCGATGATGACAAGATTCATAATGCCAGGTTATTGCCCTTGAGCTTATAATCGTTGTCAGTAATGTCGATCACCTGAAGAGACATAAAGCTTTAAAGAGCCAGATCTCAGGCACATCAGTTGAGACTTTCTGCATTGGCCGGGAATCGGACCCGGGTCTCCCGCGTGGCAGGCGAGAATTCTACCACTGAACCACCAATGCTTGACTGCTACACTAGGACGTGCCCTTGTGTGATTGGTAAGAACCAGGGAGTGAGCGTATGCTTCCTGGCTCGCGTGCGTGAGAGATGGAAGATGAGGAATGCGTATTAATCTTAAGTTAAAAGTTCTTTTAGGAGGGGCACATCATTTGGGTCTATCGGATGATGACAAGATTGATAATGGCAGGTTATTGACCTTGAGCTTATAATCGTTGTCAGTAATGTCGATCACCTGAAGAGACATAATGCTTTAAAGAGCCAGATCTCAGGCACACCAGGTGAGACTTTCTGCGTTGGCCGGGAATCGGACCCGGGTCTCCCGCGTGGCAGGCGAGAATACTAGCACTGAACCACCAATACTCGACTGCTGAGCCAGGACATGCCCTTGGGTGATTGATAAGAAACAGGGAGGAAGGGTATGCTTCCTGGCTCACGTAAGAGATGGAAGATGAGGAACGCGTATTGATCTTGAGTTAAAACCTCTTTTAGGAGGGGCATATCATTTGGGTCTGCTCGATGATGACAAGATTCATAATGCCAGGTTATTGCTCTTGAGCTTATAATCGTTGTCAGTAATGTCGATCACCTGAAGAGACATAAAGCTTTAAAGAGCCAGATCTCAGGCACACCAGGTGAGATTTTCTGCATTGGCCGGGAATCGGACCCAGGTCTCCCGCGTGGCAGGCGAGAATACTAGCACTGAACCACCAATGCTCGACTGCTGAGCCAGGACATGCCCTTGTGGGATTGATAAGAAACAGGGAGGAAGGGTATGCTTCCTGGCTCACGTAAGAGATGGAAGATGAGGAACGCGTATTGATCTTGAGTTAAAACCTCTTTTAGGAGGGGCATATCATTTTGGTCTGCTCGATGATGACAAGATTCATAATGCCAAGTTATTGCTCTTGAGCTTATAATCGTTGTCAGTAATGTCGATCACCTGAAGAGACATAAAAGCTTTGAAGAGACATAAAAGCTTTAAAGAGCCAGATCTCAGGCACATCAGTTGAGACTTTCTGCATTGGCCGGGAATCGGACCCGGGTCTCCCGCGTGGCAGGCGAGAATTCTACCACTGAACCACCAATGCTCGACTGCTAAACTAGGACATGCCCTTGTGTGATTGGTAAGAACCAGGGAGTGAGTGTATGCTTCCTGGCTCGCGTACGTAAGAGATGGAAGATGAGGAATGCGTATTAAGCTTAATTTAAAACCTCTTTTAGGAGGGGCATATCGTTTGGGTCTGCTCGATGATGACAAGATTCATAATGCCAAGTTATTGCCCTTGAGCTTATAATCGTTGTCAGTAATGTCGATCACCTGAAGAGACATAAAGCTTTAAAGAGCCAGATCTCAGGCACATCAGTTGAGACTTTCTGCATTGGCCGGGAATCGGACCCGGGTCTCCCGCGTGGCAGGCGAGAATTCTACCACTGAACCACCAACGCTCGACTGCTAAACTAGGGCGTGCCCTTGTGTGATTGGTAAGAACCAGGGAGTGAGCATATGCTTCCTGGCTCGCGAGCGTGAGAGATGGAAGATGAGGAATGCGTATTAATCTTAAGTTAAAAGCTCTTTTAGGAGGGGCACATCATTTGGGTCTATCGGATGATGACAACATTCATAATGGCAGGTTATTGCCCTTGAGTTTATAATCGTTGTCAGTAATGTTGATCACCTGAAGAGACATAAAGCTTTAAAGAGCCAGATCTCAGGCACATCAGTTGAGACTTTCTGCATTGGCCGGGAATCGGACCCGGGTCTCCCGCGTGGCAGGCGAGAATTCTACCACTGAACCACCAATGCTCGACTGCTAAACTAGGACATGCCCTTGTGTGATTGGTAAGAACCAGGGAGTGAGCATATGCTTCCTGGCTCGCGTACGTAAGAGATGGAAGATGAGGAATGCGTATTAAGCTTAAGTTAAAACCTCTTTTAGGAGGGGCATATCATTTGGGTCTGCTCGATGATGACAAGATTCATAATGCCAGGTTATTGCCCTTGAGCTTATAATCGTTGTCAGTAATGTCGATCACCTGAAGAGACATAAAGCTTTAAAGAGCCAGATCTCAGGCACATCAGTTGAGACTTTCTGCATTGGCCGGGAATCGGACCCGGGTCTCCCGCGTGGCAGGCGAGAATTCTACCACTGAACCACCAATGCTCAACTGCTAAACTAGGACGTGCCCTTGTGTGATTGGTAAGAACCAGGGAGTGAGCGTATGCTTCCTGGCTCGCGTACGTAAGAGATGGAAGATGAGGAATGCGTATTAATCTTAACTTAAAAGTTCTTTTAGGAGGGGCACATCATTTGGGTCTATCGGATGATGACAAGATTGATAATGGCAGGTTATTGACCTTGAGCTTATAATCGTTGTCAGTAATGTCGATCACCTGAAGAGACATAAAGCTTTAAAGAGCCAGATTTCAGGCACACCAGGTGAGACTTTCTGCGTTGGCCGGGAATCGGACCCGGGTCTCCCGCGTGGCAGGCGAGAATACTAGCACTGAACCACCAATGCTCGACTGCTGAGCCAGGACATGCCCTTGTGTGATTGATAAGAAACAGGGAGGAAGGGTATGCTTCCTGGCTCACGTAAGAGATGGAAGATGAGGAACGCGTATTGATCTTGAGTTAAAACCACTTTTAGGAGGGGCATATCATTTGGGTCTGCTCGATGATGACAAGACTCATAATGCCAGGTTATTGCTCTTGAGCTTATAATCGTTGTCAGTAATGTCGATCACCTGAAGAGACATAAAGCTTTAAAGAGCCAGATCTCAGGCACATCAGTTGAGACTTTCTGCATTGGCCGGGAATCGGACCCGGGTCTCCCGCGTGGCAGGCGAGAATTCTACCACTGAACCACCAATGCTCGACTGCTAAACTAGGACGTGCCCTTGTGTGATTGGTAAGAACCAGGGAGTGAGCATATGCTTCCTGGCTCGCGTGCGTGAGAGATGGAAGATGAGGAATGCGTATTAATCTTAAGTTAAAAGCTCTTTTAAGAGGGGCACATCATTTGGGTCTATCGGATGATGACAACATTCATAATGGCAGGTTATTGCCCTTGAGTTTATAATCGTTGTCAGTAATGTTGATCACCTGAAGAGACATAAAGCTTTAAAGAGCCAGATCTCAGGCACATCAGTTGAGACTTTCTGCATTGGCCGGGAATCGGACCCGGGTCTCCCGCGTGGCAGGCTAGAATTCTACCACTGAACCACCAATGCTCGACTGCTAAACTAGGACATGCCCTTGTGTGATTGGTAAGAACCAGGGAGTGAGCGTATGCTTCCTGGCTCGCGTACGTAAGAGATGGAAGATGAGGAATGCGTATTAAGCTTAAGTTAAAACCTCTTTTAGGAGGGGCATATCATTTGGGTCTGCTCGATGATGACAAGATTCATAATGCCAGGTTATTGCCCTTGAGCTTATAATCGTTGTCAGTAATGTCGATCACCTGAAGAGACATAAAGCTTTAAAGAGCCAGATCTCAGGCACATCAGTTGAGACTTTCTGCATTGGCCGGGAATCGGACCCGGGTCTCCCGCGTGGCAGGCGAGAATTCTACCACTGAACCACCAATGCTTGACTGCTACACTAGGACGTGCCCTTGTGTGATTGGTAAGAACCAGGGAGTGAGCGTATGCTTCCTGGCTCGCGTGCGTGAGAGATGGAAGATGAGGAATGCGTATTAATCTTAAGTTAAAAGTTCTTTTAGGAGGGGCATATCATTTGGGTCTATCGGATGATGACAAGATTGATAATGGCAGGTTATTGACCTTGAGCTTATAATCGTTGTCAGTAATGTCGATCACCTGAAGAGACATAATGCTTTAAAGAGCCAGATCTCAGGCACACCAGGTGAGACTTTCTGCGTTGGCCGGGAATCGGACCCGGGTCTCCCGCGTGGCAGGCGAGAATACTAGCACTGAACCACCAATACTCGACTGCTGAGCCAGGACATGCCCTTGGGTGATTGATAAGAAACAGGGAGGAAGGGTATGCTTCCTGGCTCACGTAAGAGATGGAAGATGAGGAACGCGTATTGATCTTGAGTTAAAACCTCTTTTAGGAGGGGCATATCATTTGGGTCTGCTCGATGATGACAAGATTCATAATGCCAGGTTATTGCTCTTGAGCTTATAATCGTTGTCAGTAATGTCGATCACCTGAAGAGACATAAAGCTTTAAAGAGCCAGATCTCAGGCACACCAGGTGAGATTTTCTGCATTGGCCGGGAATCGGACCCAGGTCTCCCGCGTGGCAGGCGAGAATACTAGCACTGAACCACCAATGCTCGACTGCTGAGCCAGGACATGCCCTTGTGGGATTGATAAGAAACAGGGAGGAAGGGTATGCTTCCTGGCTCACGTAAGAGATGGAAGATGAGGAACGCGTATTGATCTTGAGTTAAAACCTCTTTTAGGAGGGGCATATCATTTTGGTCTGCTCGATGATGACAAGATTCATAATGCCAAGTTATTGCTCTTGAGCTTATAATCGTTGTCAGTAATGTCGATCACCTGAAGAGACATAAAAGCTTTGAAGAGACATAAAAGCTTTAAAGAGCCAGATCTCAGGCACATCAGTTGAGACTTTCTGCATTGGCCGGGAATCGGACCCGGGTCTCCCGCGTGGCAGGCGAGAATTCTACCACTGAACCACCAATGCTCGACTGCTAAACTAGGACATGCCCTTGTGTGATTGGTAAGAACCAGGGAGTGAGTGTATGCTTCCTGGCTCGCGTACGTAAGAGATGGAAGATGAGGAATGCGTATTAAGCTTAATTTAAAACCTCTTTTAGGAGGGGCATATCGTTTGGGTCTGCTCGATGATGACAAGATTCATAATGCCAAGTTATTGCCCTTGAGCTTATAATCGTTGTCAGTAATGTCGATCACCTGAAGAGACATAAAGCTTTAAAGAGCCAGATCTCAGGCACATCAGTTGAGACTTTCTGCATTGGCCGGGAATCGGACCCGGGTCTCCCGCGTGGCAGGCGAGAATTCTACCACTGAACCACCAATGCTCGACTGCTAAACTAGGACGTGCCCTTGTGTGATTGGTAAGAACCAGGGAGTGAGCATATGCTTCCTGGCTCGCGAGCGTGAGAGATGGAAGATGAGGAATGCGTATTAATCTTAAGTTAAAAGCTCTTTTAGGAGGGGCACATCATTTGGGTCTATCGGATGATGACAACATTCATAATGGCAGGTTATTGCCCTTGAGTTTATAATCGTTGTCAGTAATGTTGATCACCTGAAGAGACATAAAGCTTTAAAGAGCCAGATCTCAGGCACATCAGTTGAGACTTTCTGCATTGGCCGGGAATCGGACCCGGGTCTCCCGCGTGGCAGGCGAGAATTCTACCACTGAACCACCAATGCTCGACTGCTAAACTAGGACATGCCCTTGTGTGATTGGTAAGAACCAGGGAGTGAGCATATGCTTCCTGGCTCGCGTACGTAAGAGATGGAAGATGAGGAATGCGTATTAAGCTTAAGTTAAAACCTCTTTTAGGAGGGGCATATCATTTGGGTCTGCTCGATGATGACAAGATTCATAATGCCAGGTTATTGCCCTTGAGCTTATAATCGTTGTCAGTAATGTCGATCACCTGAAGAGACATAAAGCTTTAAAGAGCCAGATCTCAGGCACATCAGTTGAGACTTTCTGCATTGGCCGGGAATCGGACCCGGGTCTCCCGCGTGGCAGGCGAGAATTCTACCACTGAACCACCAATGCTCAACTGCTAAACTAGGACGTGCCCTTGTGTGATTGGTAAGAACCAGGGAGTGAGCGTATGCTTCCTGGCTCGCGTACGTAAGAGATGGAAGATGAGGAATGCGTATTAATCTTAACTTAAAAGTTCTTTTAGGAGGGGCACATCATTTGGGTCTATCGGATGATGACAAGATTGATAATGGCAGGTTATTGACCTTGAGCTTATAATCGTTGTCAGTAATGTCGATCACCTGAAGAGACATAAAGCTTTAAAGAGCCAGATTTCAGGCACACCAGGTGAGACTTTCTGCGTTGGCCGGGAATCGGACCCGGGTCTCCCGCGTGGCAGGCGAGAATACTAGCACTGAACCACCAATGCTCGACTGCTGAGCCAGGACATGCCCTTGTGTGATTGATAAGAAACAGGGAGGAAGGGTATGCTTCCTGGCTCACGTAAGAGATGGAAGATGAGGAACGCGTATTGATCTTGAGTTAAAACCACTTTTAGGAGGGGCATATCATTTGGGTCTGCTCGATGATGACAAGACTCATAATGCCAGGTTATTGCTCTTGAGCTTATAATCGTTGTCAGTAATGTCGATCACCTGAAGAGACATAAAGCTTTAAAGAGCCAGATCTCAGGCACATCAGTTGAGACTTTCTGCATTGGCCGGGAATCGGACCCGGGTCTCCCGCGTGGCAGGCGAGAATTCTACCACTGAACCACCAATGCTCGACTGCTAAACTAGGACGTGCCCTTGTGTGATTGGTAAGAACCAGGGAGTGAGCATATGCTTCCTGGCTCGCGTGCGTGAGAGATGGAAGATGAGGAATGCGTATTAATCTTAAGTTAAAAGCTCTTTTAAGAGGGGCACATCATTTGGGTCTATCGGAGGATGACAAGATTCATAATGGCAGGTTATTGCCCTTGAGCTTATAATCGTTGTCAGTAATGTCGATCACCTGAAGAGACATAAAGCTTTAAAGAGCCAGATCTCAGGCACACCAGGTGAGACTTTCTGCATTGGCCGGTAATCGGACCCGGGTCTCCCGCGTGGCAGGCGGGAATACTAGCACTGAACCACCAATGCTCGACTGCTGAGCCAGGACATGCCCTTGGGTGATTAATAAGAAACAGGGAGGAAGGGTATGCTTCCTGGCTCACGTAAGAGATGGAAGATGAGGAACGCGTACTGATCTTGAGTTAAAACCTCTTTTAGGAGGGGCATATCATTTGGGTCTGCTCGATGATGACAAGATTCATAATGCCAAGTTATTGCTCTTGAACTTATAATCGTTGTCAGTAATGTCGATCACCAGAAGAGACATAAAAGCTTTGAAGAGACATAAAAGCTTTAAAGAGCCAGATCTCAGTCACATCAGTTGAGACTTTCTGCATTGGCCGGGAATCGGACCCGGGTCTAACGCGTGGCAGGCGAGAATTCTACCACTGAACCACCAATGCTCGACTGCTAAACTAGGACATGCCCTTGTGTGATTGGTAAGAACCAGGGAGTGAGCGTATGCTTCCTGGCTCGCGTACGTAAGAGATGGAAGATGAGGAATGCGTATTAAGCTTAAGTTAAAACCTCTTTTAGGAGGGGCATATCATTTGGGACTGCTCGATGATGACAAGATTCATAATGCCAAGTTATTGCCCTTGAGCTTATAATCGTTGTCAGTAATGTTGATCACCTGAAGAGACATAAAGCTTTAAAGAGCCAGATCTCAGGCACATCAGTTGAGACTTTCTGCATTGGCCGGGAATCGGACCTGGGTCTCCCGCGTGGCAGGCGAGAATTCTACCACTGAACCACCAATGCTCGACTGCTAAACTAGGACATGCCCTTGTGTGATTGGTAAGAACCAGGGAGTGAGCTTATGCTTCCTGGCTCGCGTACGTAAGAGATGGAAGATGAGGAATGCGTATTAAGCTTAAGTTAAAACCTCCTTTAGGAGGGGCATATAGTTTGGGTCTGCTCGATGATGACAAGATTCATAATGCCAGGTTATTGCCCTTGAGCTTATAATCGTTGTCAGTAATGTCGATCACCTGAAGAGACATAAAGCTTTAAAGAGCCAGATCTCAGGCACATCAGTTGAGACTTTCTGCATTGGCCGGGAATCGGACCCCGGTCTCCCGCGTGGCAGGCGAGAATTCTACCACTGAACCACCAATGCTTCACTGCTAAACTAGGACGTGCCCTTGTGTGATTGGTAAGAAACAGGGAGTGAGCGTATGCTTCCTGGCTCGCGTGCGTGAGAGATGGAAGATGAGGAATGCGTATTAATCTTAAGTTAAAAGTTCTTTTAGGAGGGGCACATCATTTGGGTCTATCGGATGATGACAAGATTGATAATGGCAGGTTATTGACCTTGAGCTTATAATCGTTGTCAGTAATGTCGATCACCTGAAGAGACATAAAGCTTTAAAGAGCCAGATCTCAGGCACACCAGGTGAGACTTTCTGCATTGGCCAGGAATCGGACCCGGGTCTCCCGCGTGGCAGGCGAGAATACTAGCACTGAACCACCAATGCTCGACTGCTGAGCCAGGACATGCCCTTGGGTGATTGATAAGAAACAGGGAGGAAGGGTATGCTTCCTGGCTCACGTAAGAGATGGAAGATGAGGAACGCGTATTGATCTTGAGTTAAAACCTCTTTTAGGAGGGGCATATCATTTGGGTCTGCTCGATGATGACAAGATTCATAATGCCAGGTTATTGCTCTTGAGCTTATAATCGTTGTCAGTAATGTTGATCACCTGAAGAGACATAAAGCTTTAAAGAGCCAGATCTCAGGCACATCAGTTGAGACTTTCTGCATTGGCCGGGAATCGGACCTGGGTGTCCCGCGTGGCAGGCGAGAATTCTACCACTGAACCACCAATGCTCGACTGCTAAACTAGGACATGCCCTTGTGTGATTGGTAAGAACCAGGGAGTGAGCGTATGCTTCCTGGCTCGCGTACGTAAGAGATGGAAGATGAGGAATGCGTATTAAGCTTAAGTTAAAACCTCTTTTAGGAGGGGCATATCATTTGGGTCTGCTCGATGATGACAAGATTCATAATGCCAGGTTATTGCCCTTGAGCTTATAATCGTTGTCAGTAATGTCGATCACCTGAAGAGACATAAAGCTTTAAAGAGCCAGATCTCAGGCACATCAGTTGAGACTTTCTGCATTGGCCGGGAATCGGACCCGGGTCTCCCGCGTGGCAGGCGAGAAATCTACCACTGAACCACCAATGCTCGACTGCTAAACTAGGACGTGCCCTTGTGTGATTGGTAAGAACCAGGGAGTGAGCATATGCTTCCTGGCTCGCGTGCGTGAGAGATGGAAGATGAGGAATGCGTATTAATCTTAAGTTAAAAGCTCTTTTAGGAGGGGCACATCATTTGGGTCTATCGGAGGATGACAAGATTCATAATGGCAGGTTATTGCCCTTGAGCTTATAATCGTTGTCAGTAATGTCGATCACCTGAAGAGACATAAAGCTTTAAAGAGCCAGATCTCAGGCACACCAGGTGAGACTTTCTGCATTGGCCGGGAATCGGACCCGGGTCTCCCGCGTGGCAGGCGGGAATACTACCACTGAACCACCAATGCTCGACTGCTGAGCCAGGACATGCCCTTGGGTGATTTATAAGAAACAGGGAGGAAGGGTATGCTTCCTGGCTCACGTAAGAGATGGAAGATGAGGAACGCGTACTGATCTTGAGTTAAAACCTCTTTTAGGAGGGGCATATCATTTGGGTCTGCTCGATGATGAAAAGATTCATAATGCCAAGTTATTGCTCTTGAGCTTATAATCGTTGTCAGTAATGTCGATCACCTGAAGAGACATAAAAGCTTTGAAGAGACATAAAAGCTAGATCTCAGGCACATCAGTTGAGACTCTCTGCATTGGCCGGGAATCGGACCCGGGTCTCCCGCGTGGCAGGCGAGAATTCTACCACTGAACCACCAATGCTCGACTGCTAAACTAGGACATGCCCTTGTGTGATTGGTAAGAACCAGGGAGTGAGCGTATGCTTCCTGGCTCGCGTACGTAAGAGATGGAAGATGAGGAATGCGTATTAAGCTTAAGTTAAAACCTCTTTTAGGAGGGGCATATCATTTGGGTCTGCTCGATGATGACAAGATTCATAATGCCAAGTTATTGCCCTTGAGCTTATAATCGTTGTCAGTAATGTTGATCACCTGAAGAGACATAAAGCTTTAAAGAGCCAGATCTCAGGCACATCAGTTGAGACTTTCTGCATTGGCCGGGAATCGGTCCTGGGTCTCCCGCGTGGCAGGCGAGAATTCTACCACTGAACCACCAATGCTCGACTGCTAAACTAGGACATGCCCTTGTGTGATTGGTAAGAACCAGGGAGTGAGCGTATGCTTCCTGGCTCGCGTACGTAAGAGATGGAAGATGAGGAATGCGTATTAAGCTTAAGTTAAAACCTCTTTTAGGAGGGGCATATCATTTGGGTCTGCTCGATGATGACAAGATTCATAATGCCAGGTTATTGCCCTTGAGCTCATAATCGTTGTCAGTAATGTCGATCACCTGAAGAGACATAAAGCTTTAAAGAGCCAGATCTCAGGCACATCAGTTGAGACTTTCTGCATTGGCCGGGAATCGGACCCGGGTCTCCCGCGTGGCAGGCGAGAAATCTACCACTGAACCACCAATGCTTGACTGCTACACTAGGACGTGCCCTTGTGTGATTGGTAAGAACCAGGGAGTGAGCGTATGCTTCCTGGCTCGCGTGCGTGAGAGATGGAAGATGAGGAATGCGTATTAATCTTAAGTTAAAAGTTCTTTTAGGAGGGGCACATCATTTGGGTCTATCGGATGATGACAAGATTGATAATGGCAGGTTATTGACCTTGAGCTTATAATCGTTGTCAGTAATGTCGATCACCTGAAGAGACATAATGCTTTAAAGAGCCAGATCTCAGGCACACCAGGTGAGACTTTCTGCGTTGGCCGGGAATCGGACCCGGGTCTCCCGCGTGGCAGGCGAGAATACTAGCACTGAACCACCAATGCTCGACTGCTGAGCCAGGACATGCCCTTGGGTGATTGATAAGAAACAGGGAGGAAGGGTATGCTTCCTGGCTCACGTAAGAGATGGAAGATGAGGAACGCGTATTGATCTTGAGTTAAAACCTCTTTTAGGATGGGCATATCATTTGGGTCTGCTCGATGATGACAAATTCATAATGCCAGGTTATTGCTCTTGAGCTTATAATCGTTGTCAGTAATGTCGATCACCTGAAGAGACATAAAAGCTTTGAAGAGACATAAAAGCTTTAAAGAGCCAGATCTCAGGCACATCAGCTGAGACTTTCTGCATTGGCCGGGAATCGGACCCGGGTCTCCCGCGTGGCAGGCGGGAATACTAACACTGAACCACCAATGCTCGACTGCTGAGCCAGGACATGCCCTTGGGTGATTGATAAGAAACAGGGAGGAAGGGTATGCTTCCTGGCTCACGTAAGAGATGGAAGATGAGGAACGCGTACTGATCTTGAGTTAAAACCTCTTTTAGGAGGGGCATATCATTTGGGTCTGCTCGATGATGACAAGATTCATAATGCCAAGTTATTGCTCTTGAGCTTATAATCGTTGTCAGTAATGTCGATCACCTGATGAGACATAAAAGCTTTGAAGAGACATAAAAGCTTTAAAGAGCCAGATCTCAGGCACATCAGTTGAGACTTTCTGCATTGGCCGGGAATCGGACCCGGGTCTCCCGCGTGGCAGGCGAGAATTCTACCACTGAACCACCAATGCTCGACTGCTAAACTAGGACATGCCCTTGTGTGATTGGTAAGAACCAGGGAGTGAGCGTATGCTTCCTGGCTCGCGTACGTAAGAGATGGAAGATGAGGAATGCGTATTAATCTTAACTTAAAAGTTCTTTTAGAAGGGGCACATCATTTGGGTCTATCGGATGATGACAAGATTGATAATGGCAGGTTATTGACCTTGAGCTTATAATCGTTGTCAGTAATGTCGATCACCTGAAGAGACATAAAGCTTTAAAGAGCCAGATCTCAGGCACATCAGTTGAGACTTTCTGCATTGGCCGGGAATCAGACCCGGGTCTCCCGCGTGGCAGGCGAGAATTCTACCACTGAACCACCAATGCTCGACTGCTAAGCTAGGACGTCCCCATGTGTGATTGGTAAGAACCAGGGAGTGAGCGTATGCTTCCTGGCTCGCGTACGTAAGAGATGGAAGATGAGGAATGCGTATTAATCTTAACTTAAAAGTTATTTTAGGAGGGGCACATCATTTGGGTCTATCGGATGATGACAAGATTAATAATGGCAGGTTATTGCCCTTGAGCTTATAATCGTTGTCAGTAATGTTGATCACCTGAAGAGACATAAAGCTTTAAAGAGCCAGATCTCAGGCACATCAGCTGAGACTTTCTGCATTGGCCAGGAATCGGACCCGGGTCTCCCGCATGGCAGACGAGAATTCTACCACTGAACCACCAATGCTCGACTGCTAAACTAGGACGTGCCCTTGTGTGATTGGAAAGAACCAGGGAGTGAGCGTATGCTTCTGGCTCGCGTGCGTGAGAGATGGAAGATGAGGAATGCGTATTAATCTTAAGTTAAAAGCTCTTTTAGGAGGGGCACATCATTTGGGTCTATCGGAGGATGACAAGATTCATAATGGCAGGTTATTGCCCTTGAGCTTATAATCGTTGTCAGTAATGTCGATCACCTGAAGAGACATAAAAGCTTTGAAGAGACATAAAAGCTTTGAAGAGCCAGATCTCAGGCACATCAGCTGAGACTTTCTGCATTGGCCGGGAATCGGACCCGGGTCTCCCGCGTGGCAGGCGAGAATTCTACCACTGAACCACCAATGCTTGACTGCTAAACTAGGACGTCCCCATGTGTGATTGGTAAGAACCAGGGAGTGAGCGTATGCTTCCTGGCTCGCGTGCGTGAGAGATGGAAGATGAGGAATGCGTATTAATCTTAACTTAAAAGCTCTTTTAGGAGGAGCACATCATTTGGGTCTATCGGAGGATGACAAGATTCATAATGGCAGGTTATTGCCCTTGAGCTTATAATCGTTGTCAGTAATGTCGATCACCTGAAGAGACATAAAGCTTTAAAGAGCCAGATCTCAGGCACACCAGGTGAGACTTTCTGCATTGGCCGGGAATCGGACCCGGGTCTCCCGCATGGCAGGCGAGAATACTAGCACTGAACCACCAATGCTCGACTGCTGAGCCAGGACATGCCCTTGGGGGATTGATAAGAAACAGGGAGGAAGGGTATGCTTCCTGGCTCACGTAAGAGATGGAAGATGAGGAACGCGTATTGATCTTGAGTTAAAACCTCTTTTAGGAGGGGCAAATCATTTGGGTCTGCTTGATGATGACAAGATTCATAATGCCAAGTTATTGCTCTTGAGCTTATAATCGTTGTCAGTAATGTCGATCACCTGGAGAGACATAAAAGCTTTGAAGAGACATAAAAGCTTTAAAGAGCCAGATCTCAAGCACATCAGTTGAGACTTTCTGCATTGGTCGGGAATCGGACCCGGGTCTCCCGCGTGGCAGGCGAGAATTCTACCACTGAACCACCAATGCTCGATTGTTAAACTAGGACATGCCCTTGTGTGATTGGTAAGAACCAGGGAGTGAGCGTATGCTTCCTGGCTCGCGTACGTAAGAGATGGAAGATGAGGAATGCGTATTAAGCTTAAGTTAAAACCTCTTTTAGGAGGAGCATATCATTTGGGTCTGCTCGATGATGACAAGATTCATAATGCCAAGTTATTGCCCTTGAGCTTATAATCGTTGTCAGTAATGTCGATCACCTGAAGAGACATAAAGCTTTAAAGAGCCAGATCTCAGGCACATCAGTTGAGACTTTCTGCATTGGCCGGGAATCGGACCCGGCGTGGCAGGCGAGAATTCTACCACTGAACCACCAATGCTCGACTGCTAAACTAGGACGTGCCCTTGTGTGATTGGAAAGAACCAGGGAGTGAGCGTATGCTTCCTGGCTCGCGTACGTAAGAGATGGAAGATGAGGAATGCATATTAATCTTAACTTAAAAGTTCTTTTAGGAGGGGCACATCATTTGGGTCTATCGGATGATGACAAGATTAATAATGGCAGATTATTGCCCTTGAGCTTATAATCGTTGTCAGTAATGTTGATCACCTGAAGAGACATAAAGCTTTAAAGAGCCAGATCTCAGGCACATCAGTTGAGACTTTCTGCATTGGCCGGGAATCGGACCCAGGTCTCCCACGTGGCAGGCGAGAATACTAGCACTGAACCACCAATGCTCGACTGCTGAGCCAGGAGATGCCCTTGTGTGATTGGTAAGAACCAGGGAGTGAGCATATGCTTCCTGGCTCGCGTGCGTGAGCGATGGAAGATGAGGAATGCGTATTAATCTTAATTTAAAAGCTCTTTTAGGAGGGGCACATCATTTGGGTTTATCGGATGATGACAACATTTAAAAAGGCAGGTTATTGCACTTGAGCTTATAATCGTTGTCAGTAATGTCGATCACCTGAAGAGACATAAAGCTTTAAAGAGCCAGATCTCAGGCACATCAGTTGAGACTTTCTGCATTGGCCGGGAATCGGACCCGGGTCTCCCGTGTGGCAGGCGAGAATTCTACCACTGAACCACCAATGCTCTACTGCTAAACTAGGACGTGCCCTTGTGTGATTGATAAGAAACAGGGAGGAAGGGTATGCTTCCTGGCTCACGTAAGAGATGGAAGATGAGGAACGCGTATTGATCTTGAGTTAAAACCTCTTTTAGGAGGGGCATATCATTTGGGTCTGCTCGATGATGACAAGATTCATAATGCCAGGTTATTGCTCTTGAGCTTATAATCGTTGTCAGTAATGTCGATCACCTGAAGAGACATAAAGCTTTAAAGAGCCAGATCTCAGGCACATCAGTTGAGACTTTCTGCATTGGCCGGGAATCGGACCCGGGTCTCCCGCGTGGCAGGCGAGAATTCTACCACTGAACCACCAATGCTCGACTGCTAAGCTAGGACGTCCCCATGTGTGATTGGTAAGAACCAGGGAGTGAGCGTATGCTTCCTGGCTCGCGTACGTAAGAGATGGAAGATGAGGAATGCGTATTAATCTTAACTTAAAAGTTATTTTAGGAGGGGCACATCATTTGGGTCTATCGGATGATGACAAGATTAATAATGGCAGGTTATTGCCCTTGAGCTTATAATCGTTGTCAGTAATGTTGATCACCTGAAGAGACATAAAGCTTTAAAGAGCCAGATCTCAGGCACATCAGTTGAGACTTTCTGCATTGGCCAGGAATCGGACCCGGGTCTCCCGCATGGCAGACGAGAATTCTACCACTGAACCACCAATGCTCGACTGCTAAACTAGGACGTGCCCTTGTGTGATTGGAAAGAACCAGGGAGTGAGCGTATGCTTCTGGCTCGCGTGCGTGAGAGATGGAAGATGAGGAATGCGTATTAATCTTAAGTTAAAAGCTCTTTTAGGAGGGGCACATCATTTGGGTCTATCGGAGGATGACAAGATTCATAATGGCAGGTTATTGCCCTTGAGCTTATAATCGTTGTCAGTAATGTCGATCACCTGAAGAGACATAAAAGCTTTGAAGAGACATAAAAGCTTTGAAGAGCCAGATCTCAGGCACATCAGCTGAGACTTTCTGCATTGGCCGGGAATCGGACACGGGTCTCCCGCGTGGCAGGCGAGAATTCTACCACTGAACCACCAATGCTCGACTGCTAAACTAGGACGTCCCCATGTGTGATTGGTAAGAACCAGGGAGTGAGCGTATGCTTCCTGGCTCGCGTGCGTGAGAGATGGAAGATGAGGAATGCGTATTAATCTTAACTTAAAAGCTCTTTTAGGAGGGGCACATCATTTGGGTCTATCGGAGGATGACAAGATTCATAATGGCAGGTTATTGCCCTTGAGCTTATAATCGTTGTCAGTAATGTCGATCACCTGAAGAGACATAAAGCTTTAAAGAGCCAGATCTCAGGCACACCAGGTGAGACTTTCTGCATTGGCCGGGAATCGGACCCGGGTCTCCCGCGTGGCAGGCGAGAATACTAGCACTGAACCACCAATGCTCGACTGCTGAGCCAGGACATGCCCTTGGGGGATTGATAAGAAACAGGGAGGAAGGGTATGCTTCCTGGCTCACGTAAGAGATGGAAGATGAGGAACGCGTATTGATCTTGAGTTAAAACCTCTTTTAGGAGGGGCATATCATTTGGGTCTGCTTGATGATGACAAGATTCATAATGCCAAGTTATTGCTCTTGAGCTTATAATCGTTGTCAGTAATGTCGATCACCTGGAGAGACATAAAAGCTTTGAAGAGACATAAAAGCTTTAAAGAGCCAGATCTCAAGCACATCAGTTGAGACTTTCTGCATTGGTCGGGAATCGGACCCGGGTCTCCCGCGTGGCAGGCGAGAATTCTACCACTGAACCACCAATGATCGACTGTTAAACTAGGACATGCCCTTGTGTGATTGGTAAGAACCAGGGAGTGAGTGTATGCTTCCTGGCTCGCGTACGTAAGAGATGGAAGATGAGGAATGCGTATTAAGCTTAAGTTAAAACCTCTTTTAGGAGGAGCATATCATTTGGGTCTGCTCGATGATGACAAGATTCATAATGCCAAGTTATTGCCCTTGAGCTTATAATCGTTGTCAGTAATGTCGATCACCTGAAGAGACATAAAGCTTTAAAGAGCCAGATCTCAGGCACATCAGTTGAGACTTTCTGCATTGGCCGGGAATCGGACCTGGCGTGGCGTGCGAGAATCCTACCACTGAACCACCAATGCTCGACTGCTCAACTACGACGTCCCCATGTGTGATTGGTAAGAACCAGGGAGTGAGCGTATGCTTCCTGGCTCGCGTACGTAAGAGATGGAAGATGAGGAATGCGTATTAATCTTAAATTAAAAGTTCTTTTAGGAGGGGCACATCATTTGGGTCTATCGGATGATGACAAGATTAATAATGGCAGGTTATTGCCCTTGAGCTTATAATCGTTGTCAGTAATGTTGATCACCTGAAGAGACATAAAGTTTTAAAGAGCCAGATCTCAGGCACATCAGTTGAGACTTTCTGCATTGGCCAGGAATCGGACCCGGGTCTCCCGCATGGCAGACGAGAATTCTACCACTAAACCACCAATGCTCGACTGCTAAACTAGGACGTGCCCTTGTGTGATTGGAAAGAACCAGGGAGTGAGCGTATGCTTCTGGCTCGCGTGCGTGAGAGATGGAAGATGAGGAATGCGTATTAATCTTAAGTTAAAAGCTCTTTTAGGAGGGGCACATCATTTGGGTCTATCGGAGGATGACAAGATTCATAATGGCAGGTTATTGCCCTTGAGCTTATAATCGTTGTCAGTAATGTCGATCACCTGAAGAGACATAAAGCTTTAAAGAGCCAGATCTCAGGCACACCAGGTGAGACTTTCTGCATTGGCCAGGAATCGGACCCGGGTCTCCCGCGTGGCAGGCGAGAATACTAGCACTGAACCACCAATGCTCGACTGCTGAGCCAGGACATGCCCTTGGGGGATTGATAAGAAACAGGGAGGAAGGGTATGCTTCCTGGCTCACGTAAGAGATGGAAGATGAGGAACGCGTATTGATCTTGAGTTAAAACCTCTTTTAGGAGGGGCATATCATTTGGGTCTGCTCGATGATGACAAGATTCATAATGCCAAGTTATTGCTCTTGAGCTTATAATCGTTGTCAGTAATGTCGATCACCTGAAGAGACATAAAAGCTTTGAAGAGACATAAAAGCTTTAAAGAGCCAGATCTCAGGCACATCATTTGAGACTTTCTGCATTGGCCGGGAATCGGACCCGGGTCTCCCGCGTGGCAGGCGAGAATTCTACCACTGAACCACCAATGCTCGACTGCTAAACTAGGACATGCCCTTGTGTGATTGGTAAGAACCAGGGAGTGAGCGTATGCTTCCTGGCTCGCGTACGTAAGAGATGGAAGATGAGGAATGCGTATTAATCTTAACTTAAAAGTTCTTTTAGAAGGGGCACATCATTTGGGTCTATCGGATGATGACAAGATTGATAATGGCAGGTTATTGACCTTGAGCTTATAATCGTTGTCAGTAATGTCGATCACCTGAAGAGACATAAAGCTTTAAAGAGCCAGATCTCAGGCACACCAGGTGAGACTTTCTGCATTGGCCGGGAATCGGACCCGGGTCTCCCGCGTGGCAGGCGAGAATTCTACCACTGAACCACCAATGCTCGACTGCTAAACTAGGACATGCCCTTGTGTGATTGGTAAGAACCAGGGAGTGAGCGTATGCTTCCTGGCTCGCGTACGTAAGAGATGGAAGATGAGGAATGCGTATTAATCTTAACTTAAAAGTTCTTTTAGAAGGGGCACATCATTTGGGTCTATCGGATGATGACAAGATTGATAATGGCAGGTTATTGACCTTGAGCTTATAATCGTTGTCAGTAATGTCGATCACCTGAAGAGACATAAAGCTTTAAAGAGCCAGATCTCAGGCACACCAGGTGAGACTTTCTGCATTGGCCAGGAATCGGACCCGGGTCTCCCGCGTGGCAGGCGAGAATACTAGCACTGAACCACCAATGCTCGACTGCTGAGCCAGGACATGCCCTTGGGTGATTGATAAGAAACAGGGAGGAAGGGTATGCTTCCTGGCTCACGTAAGAGATGGAAGATGAGGAACGCGTATTGATCTTGAGTTAAAACCTCTTTTAGGAGGGGCATATCATTTGGGTCTGCTCGATGATGACAAGATTCATAATGCCAGGTTATTGCTCTTGAGCTTATAATCGTTGTCAGTAATGTCGATCACCTGAAGAGACATAAAAGCTTTGACGAGACATAAAAGCTTTAAAGAGCCTGATCTCAGGCACATCAGTTGAGACTTTCTGCATTGGCCGGGAATCGGACCCAGGTCTCCCACGTGGCAGGCGAGAATACTAGCACTGAACCACCAATGCTCGACTGCTGAGCCAGGACATGCCCTTGTGTGATTGGTAAGAACCAGGGAGTGAGCATATGCTTCCTGGCTCGCGTGCGTGAGAGATGGAAGATGAGGAATGCGTATTAATCTTAATTTAAAAGCTCTTTTAGGAGGGGCACATCATTTGGGTCTATCGGATGATGACAACATTTAAAAAGGCAGGTTATTGCCCTTGAGCTTATAATCGTTGTCAGTAATGTCGATCACCTGAAGAGACATAAAGCTTTAAAGAGCCAGATCTCAGGCACATCAGTTGAGACTTTCTGCATAGGCCGGGAATCGGACCCAGGTCTCCCGCGTGGCAGGCGAGAATTCTACCACTGAACCACCAATGCTCTACTGCTAAACTAGGATGTGCCCTTGTGTGATTGATAAGAAACAGGGAGGAAGGGTATGCTTCCTGGCTCACGTAAGAGATGGAAGATGAGGAACGCGTATTGATCTTGAGTTAAAACCTCTTTTAGGAGGGGCATATCATTTGGGTCTGCTCGATGATGACAAGATTCATAATGCCAGGTTATTGCTCTTGAGCTCATAATCGTTGTCAGTAATGTCGATCACCTGAAGAGACATAAAGCTTTAAAGAGCCAGATCTCAGGCACATCAGTTGAGACTTTCTGCATTGGCTGGGAATCGGACCCGGGTCTCCCGCGTGGCAGGCGAGAATTCTACCACTGAACCACCAATGCTCGACTGCTAAACTAGGACGTCCCCATGTGTGATTGGTAAGAACCAGGGAGTGAGCGTATGCTTCCTGGCTCGCGTACGTAAGAGATGGAAGATGAGGAATGCGTATTAATCTTAACTTAAAAGTTCTTTTAGGAGGGGCACATCATTTGGGTCTATCGGATGATGACAAGATTAATAATGGCAGGTTATTGCCCTTGAGCTTATAATCGTTGTCAGTAATGTTGATCACCTGAAGAGACATAAAGCTTTAAAGAGCCAGATCTCAGGCACATCAGTTGAGACTTTCTGCATTGGCCGGGAATCGGACCCAGGTCTCCCACGTGGCAGGCGAGAATACTAGCACTGAACCACCAATGCTCGACTGCTGAGCCAGGACATGCCCTTGTGTGATTGGTAAGAACCAGGGAGTGAGCATATGCTTCCTGGCTCGCGTGCGTGAGAGATGGAAGATGAGGAATGCGTATTAATCTTAATTTAAAAGCTCTTTTAGGAGGGGCACATCATTTGGGTCTATCGGATGATGACAACATTTAAAAAGGCAGGTTATTGCCCTTGAGCTTATAATCGTTGTCAGTAATGTCGATCACCTGAAGAGACATAAAGCTTTAAAGAGCCAGATCTCAGGCACATCAGTTGAGACTTTCTGCATTGGCCGGGAATCGGACCCGGGTCTCCCGCGTGGCAGGCGAGAATTCTACCACTGAACCACCAATGCTCTACTGCTAAACTAGGACGTGCCCTTGTGTGATTGATAAGAAACAGGGAGGAAGGGTATGCTTCCTGGCTCACGTAAGAGATGGAAGATGAGGAATCCGTATTGATCTTGAGTTAAAACCTCTTTTAGGAGGGGCATATCATTTGGGTCTGCTCGATGATGACAAGATTCATAATGCCAGGTTATTGCTCTTGAGCTTATAATCGTTGTCAGTAATGTCGATCACCTGAAGAGACATAAAGCTTTAAAGAGCCAGATCTCAGGCACATCAGTTGAGACTTTCTGCATTGGCCGGGAATCGGACCCGGGTCTCCCGCGTGGCAGGCGAGAATTCTACCACTGAACCACCAATGCTCGACTGCTAAACTAGGACGTGCCCTTGTGTGATTGGAAAGAACCAGGGAGTGAGCGTATGCTTCTGGCTCGCGTGCGTGAGAGATGGAAGATGAGGAATGCGTATTAATCTTAAGTTAAAAGCTCTTTTAGGAGGGGCACATCATTTGGGTCTATCGGAGGATGACAAGATTCATAATGGCAGGTTATTGCCCTTGAGCTTATAATCGTTGTCAGTAATGTCGATCACCTGAAGAGACATAAAGCTTTAAAGAGCCAGATCTCAGGCACACCAGGTGAGACTTTCTGCATTGGCCGGGAATCGGACCCGGGTCTCCCGCGTGGCAGGCGAGAATACTAGCACTAAACCACCAATGCTCGACTGCTGAGCCAGGACATGCCCTTGGGGGATTGATAAGAAACAGGGAGGAAGGGTATGCTTCCTGGCTCACGTAAGAGATGGAAGATGAGGAACGCGTATTGATCTTGAGTTAAAACCTCTTTTAGGAGGGGCATATCATTTGGGTCTGCTCGATGATGACAAGATTCATAATGCCAAGTTATTGCTCTTGAGCTTATAATCGTTGTCAGTAATGTCGATCACCTGAAGAGACATAAAAGCTTTGAAGAGACATAAAAGCTTTAAAGAGCCAGATCTCAGGCACATCAGTTGAGACTTTCTGCATTGGCCGGGAATCGGACCCCGGTCTCCCGCGTGGCAGGCGAGAATTCTACCACTGAACCACCAATGCTCGACTGCTAAACTAGGACATGCCCTTGTGTGATTGGTAAGAACCAGGGAGTGAGTGTATGCTTCCTGGCTCGCGTACGTAAGAGATGGAAGATGAGGAATGCGTATTAAGCTTAAGTTAAAACCTCTTTTAGGAGGGGCATATCATTTGGGTCTAATCGATGATGACAAGATTCATAATGCCAAGTTATTGCCCTTGAGCTTATAATCGTTGTCAGTAATGTTGATCACCTGAAGAGACATGAAGCTTTAAAGAGCCAGATCTCAGGCACATCAGTTGAGACTTTCTGCATTGGCCGGGAATCGGACCCGGGTCTCCCGCGTGGCAGGCGAGAATTCTACCACTGAACCACCAATGCTCGACTGCTAAACTAGGACATGCCCTTGTGTGATTGGTAAGAACCAGGGAGTGAGCGTATGCTTCCTGGCTCGCGTACGTAAGAGATGGAAGATGAGGAATGCGTATTAAGCTTAAGTTAAAACCTCTTTTAGGAGGGGCATATCATTTGGGTCTGCTCGATGATGACAAGATTCATAATGCCAGGTTATTGCCCTTGAGCTTATAATCGTTGTCAGTAATGTCGATCACCTGAAGAGACATAAAGCTTTAAAGAGCCAGATCTCAGGCACATCAGCTGAGACTTTCTGCATTGGCCGGGAATCGGACCCGGGTCTCCCGCGTGGCAGGCGAGAATTCTACCACTGAACCACCAAAGCTCGACTGCTAAACTAGGACGTGCCCTTGTGTGATTGGTAAGAACCAGGGAGTGAGCGTATGCTTTCTGGCTCGCGTACGTAAGAGATGGAAGATGAGGAATGCGTATTAATCTTAACTTAAAAGTTCTTTTAGAAGGGGCACATCATTTGGGTCTATCGGATGATGACAAGATTGATAATGGCAGGTTATTGACCTTGAGCTTATAATCGTTGTCAGTAATGTCGATCACCTGAAGAGACATAAAGCTTTAAAGAGCCAGATCTCAGGCACACCAGGTGAGACTTTCTGCGTTGGCCGGGAATCGGACCCGGGTCTCCCGCGTGGCAGGCGAGAATTCTACCACTGAACCACCAAAGCTCGACTGCTAAACTAGGACGTGCCCTTGGGTGATTGATAAGAAACAGGGAGGAAGGGTATGCTTCCTGGCTCACGTAAGAGATGGAAGATGAGGAATGCGTATTAATCTTAATTTAAAAGCTCTTTTAGGAGGGGCACATCATTTGGGTCTATCGGATGATGACAACATTCATAAAGGCAGGTTATTGCCCTTGAGCTTATAATCGTTGTCAGTAATGTCGATCACCTGAAGAGACATAAAGCTTTAAAGAGCCAGATCTCAGGCACATCAGTTGAGACTTTCTGCATTGGCCGGGAATCGGACCCGGGTCTCCCGCGTGGCAGGCGAGAATTCTACCACTGAACCACCAATGCTCTACTGCTAAACTAGGACGTGCCCTTGTGTGATTGATAAGAAACAGGGAGGAAGGGTATGCTTCCTGGCTCACGTAAGAGATGGAAGATGAGGAACGCGTATTGATCTTGAGTTAAAACCTCTTTTAGGAGGGGCATATCATTTGGGTCTGCTCGATGATGACAAGATTCATAAGGTTATTGCTCTTGAGCTTATAATCGTTGTCAGTAATGTCGATCACCTGAAGAGACATAAAGCTTTAAAGAGCCAGATCTCAGGCACATCAGTTGAGACTTTCTGCATTGGCCGGGAATCGGACCCGGGTCTCCCGCGTGGCAGGCGAGAATTCTACCACTGAAACACCAATGCTCGACTGCTAAACTAGGACGTCCCCATGTGTGATTGGTAAGAACCAGGGAGTGAGCGTATGCTTCCTGGCTCGCGTACGTAAGAGATGGAAGATGAGGAATGCGTATTAATCTTAACTTAAAAGTTCTTTTAGGAGGGGCACATCATTTGGGTCTATCGGATGATGACAAGATTAATAATGGCAGGTTATTGCCCTTGAGCTTATAATCGTTGTCAGTAATGTTGATCACCTGAAGAGACATAAAGCTTTAAAGAGCCAGATCTCAGGCACATCAGTTGAGACTTTCTGCATTGGCCAGGAATCGGACCCGGGTCTCCCGCATGGCAGACGAGAATTCTACCACTGAACCACCAATGCTCGACTGCTAAACTAGGACGTGCCCTTGTGTGATTGGAAAGAACCAGGGAGTGAGCGTATGCTTCTGGCTCGCGTGCGTGAGAGATGGAAGATGAGGAATGCGTATTAATCTTAAGTTAAAAGCTCTTTTAGGAGGGGCACATCATTTGGGTCTATCGGAGGATGACAAGATTCATAATGGCAGGTGATTGCCCTTGAGCTTATAATCGTTGTCAGTAATGTTGATCACCTGAAGAGACATAAAGCTTTAAAGAGCCAGATCTCAGGCACATCAGTTGAGACTTTCTGCATTGGCCGGGAATCGGACCCGGGTCTCCCGCGTGGCAGGCGAGAATTCTACCACTGAACCACAAATGCTCGACTGCTAAACTAGGACATGCCCTTGTGTGATTGGTAAGAACCAGGGAGTGAGCGTATGCTTCCTGGCTCGCGTACGTAAGAGATGGAAGATGAGGAATGCGTATTAAGCTTAAGTTAAAACCTCTTTTAGGAGGGGCATATCATTTGGGTCTGCTCGATGATGACAAGATTCATAATGCCAGGTTATTGCCCTTGAGCTTATAATCGTTGTCAGTAATGTCGATCACCTGAAGAGACATAAAGCTTTAAAGAGCCAGATCTCAGGCACATCAGTTGAGACTTTCTGCATTGGCCGGGAATCGGACCCGGGTCTCCCGCGTGGCAGGCGAGAATTCTACCACTGAACCACCAAAGCTCGACTGCTAAACTAGGACGTGCCCTTGTGTGATTGGTAAGAACCAGGGAGTGAGCGTATGCTTCCTGGCTCGCGTATGTAAGAGATGGAAGATGAGGAATGCATATTAATCTTAACTTAAAAGTTCTTTTAGAAGGGGCACATCATTTGGGTCTATCGGATGATGACAAGATTGATAATGGCAGGTTATTGACCTTGAGCTTATAATCGTTGTCAGTAATGTCGATCACCTGAAGAGACATAAAGCTTTAAAGAGCCAGATCTCAGGCACACCAGGTGAGACTTTCTGCGTTGGCCGGGAATCGGACCCGGGTCTAACGCGTGGCAGGCAAGAATACTAGCACTGAAACACCAATGCTCGACTGCTGAGCCAGGACATGCCCTTGGGTGATTGATAAGAAACAGGGAGGAAGGGTATGCTTCCTGGCTCACGTAAGAGATGGAAGATGAGGAACGCGTATTGATCTTGAGTTAAAACCTCTTTTAGGAGGGGCATATCATTTGGGTCTGCTCGATGATGACAAGATTCATAATGCCAGGTTATTGCTCTTGAGCTTATAATCGTTGTCAGTAATGTCGATCACCTGAAGAGATATAAAAGCTTTGAAGAGACATAAAAGCTTTAAAGAGCCTGATCTCAGGCACATCAGTTGAGACTTTCTGCATTGGCCGGGAATCGGACCCGGGTCTCCCGCGTGGCAGGCGAGAATACTAGCACTGAACCACCAATGCTCGACTGCTGAGCCAGGACATGCCCTTGTGTGATTGGTAAGAACCAGGGAGTGAGCATATGCTTCCTGGCTCGCGTGCGTGAGAGATGGAAGATGAGGAATGCGTATTAATCTTAATTTAAAAGCTCTTTTAGGAGGGGCACATCATTTGGGTCTATCGGATGATGACAACATTCATAAAGGCAGGTTATTGCCCTTGAGCTTATAATCGTTGTCAGTAATGTCGATCACCTGAAGAGACATAAAGCTTTAAAGAGCCAGATCTCAGGCACATCAGTTGAGACTTTCTGCATTGGCCAGGAATCGGACCCGGGTCTCCCTCGTGGCAGGCGAGAATTCTACCACTGAACCACCAATGCTCTACTGCTAAACTAGGACGTGCCCTTGTGTGATTGATAAGAAACAGGGAGGAAGGGTATGCTTCCTGGCTCACGTAAGAGATGGAAGATGAGGAACGCGTATTGATCTTGAGTTAAAACCTCTTTTAGGAGGGGCATATCATTTGGGTCTGCTCGATGATGACAAGATTCATAATGCCAGGTTATTGCTCTTGAGCTTATAATCGTTGTCAGTAATGTCGATCACCTGAAGAGACATAAAGCTTTAAAGAGCCAGATCTCAGGCACATCAGTTGAAACTTTCTGCATTGGCCGGGAATCGGACCCGGATCTCCCGCGTGGCAGGCGAGAATTCTACCACTGAACCACCAATGCTCGACTGCTAAACTAGGACGTCCCCATGTGTGATTGGTAAGAACCAGGGAGTGAGCGTATGCTTCCTGGCTCGCGTACGTAAGAGATGGAAGATGAGGAATGCGTATTAATCTTAACTTAAAAGTTCTTTTAGGAGGGGCACATCATTTGGGTCTATCGGATGATGACAAGATTAATAATGGCAGGTTATTGCCCTTGAGCTTATAATCGTTGTCAGTAATGTTGATCACCTGAAGAGACATAAAGCTTTAAAGAGCCAGATCTCAGGCACATCAGTTGAGACTTTCTGCATTGGCCAGGAATCGGACCCGGGTCTCCCGCATGGCAGACGAGAATTCTACCACTGAACCACCAATGCTCTACTGCTAACCTAGGACGTGCCCTTGTGTGATTGATAAGAAACAGGGAGGAAGGGTATGCTTCCTGGCTCACGTAAGAGATGGAAGATGAGGAACGCGTATTGATCTTGAGTTAAAACCTCTTTTAGGAGGGGCATATCATTTGGGTCTGCTCGATGATGACAAGATTCATAATGCCAGGTTATTGCTCTTGAGCTTATAATCGTTGTCAGTAATGTCGATCACCTGAAGAGACATAAAGCTTTAAAGAGCCAGATCTCAGGCACATCAGTTGAGACTTTCTGCATTGGCCGGGAATCGGACCCGGGTCTCCCGCGTGGCAGGCGAGAATTCTACCACTGAACCACCAATGCTCGACTGCTAAACTAGGACGTCCCCATGCGTGATTGGTAAGAACCAGGGAGTGAGCGTATGCTTCCTGGCTCGCGTACGTAAGAGATGGAAGATGAGGAATGCGTATTAATCTTAACTTAAAAGTTCTTTTAGGAGGGGCACATCATTTGGGTCTATCGGATGATGACAAGATTGATAATGGCAGGTTATTGACCTTGAGCTTATAATCGTTGTCAGTAATGTCGATCACCTGAAGAGACATAAAGCTTTAAAGAGCCAGATCTCAGGCACACCAGGTGAGACTTTCTGCGTTGGCCGGGAATCGGACCCGGGTCTCCCGCGTGGCAGGCGAGAATACTAGCACTGAACCACCAATGCTCGACTGCTGAGCCAGGACATGCCCTTGGGTGATTGATAAGAAACAGGGAGGAAGGGTATGCTTCCTGGCTCACGTAAGAGATGGAAGATGAGGAACGCGTATTGATCTTGAGTTAAAACCTCTTTTAGGAGGGGCATATCATTTGGGTCTGCTCGATGATGACAAGATTCATAATGCCAGGTTATTGCTCTTGAGCTTATAATCGTTGTCAGTAATGTCGATCACCTGAAGAGACATAAAAGCTTTGAAGAGACATAAAAGCTTTAAAGAGCCAGATCTCAGGCAAATCAGTTGAGACTTTCTGCATTGGCCGGGAATCGGACCCGGGTCTCCCGCGTGGCAGGCGAGAATTCTACCACTGAACCACCAATGCTCGACTGCTAACCTAGGACGTGCCCTTGTGTGATTGGTAAGAACCAGGGAGTGAGCATATGCTTCCTGGCTCGCGTGCGTGACAGATGGAAGATGAGGAATGCGTATTAATCTTAAGTTAAAAGCTCTTTTAGGAGGGGCACATCATTTGGGTCTATCGGATGATGACAACATTCATAAAGGCAGGTTATTGCCCTTGAGCTTATAATCGTTGTCAGTAATGTCGATCACCTGAAGAGACATAAAGCTTTAAAGAGCCAGATCTCAGGCACATCAGTTGAGACTTTCTGCATTGGCCGGGAATCGGACCCGGGTCTCCCGCGTGGCAGGCGAGAATTCTACCACTGAACCACCAATGCTCTACTGCTAAACTAGGACGTGCCCTTGTGTGATTGATAAGAAACAGGGAGGAAGGGTATGCTTCCTGGCTCACGTAAGAGATGGAAGATGAGGAACGCGTATTGATCTTGAGTTAAAACCTCTTTTAGGAGGGGCATATCATTTGGGTCTGCTCGATGATGACAAGATTCATAATGCCAGGTTATTGCTCTTGAGCTTATAATCGTTGTCAGTAATGTCGATCACCTGAAGAGACATCAAGCTTTAAAGAGCCAGATCTCAGGCACATCAGTTGAGACTTTCTGCATTGGCCGGGAATCGGACCCGGGTCTCCCGCGGGGCGGGCGAGAATTCTACCACTGAACCACCAATGCTCGACTGCTAAACTACGACGTCCCCATGTGTGATTGGTAAGAACCAGGGAGTGAGCGTATGCTTCCTGGCTCGCGTACGTAAGAGATGGAAGATGAGGAATGCGTATTAATCTTAAATTAAAAGTTCTTTTAGGAGGGGCACATCATTTGGGTCTATCGGATGATGACAAGATTGATAATGGCAGGTTATTGACCTTGAGCTTATAATCGTTGTCAGTAATGTCGATCACCTGAAGAGACATAAAGCTTTAAAGAGCCAGATCTCAGGCACACCAGGTGAGACTTTCTGCGTTGGCCGGGAATCGGACCCGGGTCTCCCGCGTGGCAGGCGAGAATACTAGCACTGAACCACCAATGCTCGACTGCTGAGCCAGGACATGCCCTTGGGTGATTGATAAGAAACAGGGAGGAAGGGTATGCTTCCTGGCTCACGTAAGAGATGGAAGATGAGGAACGCGTATTGATCTTGAGTTAAAACCTCTTTTAGGAGGGGCATATCATTTGGGTCTGCTCGATGATGACAAGATTCATAATGCCAGGTTATTGCTCTTGAGCTTATAATCGTTGTCAGTAATGTCGATCACCTGAAGAGACATAAAAGCTTTGAAGAGACATAAAAGCTTTAAAGAGCCAGATCTCAGGCAAATCAGTTGAGACTTTCTGCATTGGCCGGGAATCGGACCCGGGTCTCCCGCGTGGCAGGCGAGAATTCTACCACTGAACCACCAATGCTCGACTGCTAACCTAGGACGTGCCCTTGTGTGATTGGTAAGAACCAGGGAGTGAGCATATGCTTCCTGGCTCGCGTGCGTGAGAGATGGAAGATGAGGAATGCGTATTAATCTTAAGTTAAAAGCTCTTTTAGGAGGGGCACATCATTTGGGTCAATCGGATGATGACAACATTCATAAAGGCAGGTTATTGCCCTTGAGCTTATAATCGTTGTCAGTAATGTCGATCACCTGAAGAGACATAAAGCTTTAAAGAGCCAGATCTCAGGCACATCAGTTGAGACTTTCTGCATTGGCCGGGAATCGGACCCGGGTCTCCCGGCCAATGCAGAAAGTCTCAAATGATGTGCCTGAGATCTGGCTCTTTAAAGCTTTTATGTCTCTTCAAAGCTTTTATGTCTCTTCAGGTGATCGACATTACTGACAACGATTATAAGCTCAAGAGCAATAACCTGGCATTATGAATCTTGTCATCATCGAGCAGACCCAAATGATATGCCCCTCCTAAAAGAGGTTTTAACTCAAGATCAATACGCGTTCCTCATCTTCCATCTCTTACGTGAGCCAGGAAGCATACCCTTCCTCCCTGTTTCTTATCAATCACACAAGGGCACGTCCTAGTTTAGCAGTAGAGCATTGGTGGTTCAGTGGTAGAATTCTCGCCTGCCACGCAGGAGACCCGGGTCCGATTCCCGGCCAATGCAGAAAGTCTCAACTGATGTGCCTGAGATCTGGCTCTTTAAAGCTTTATGTCTCTTCAGGTGATCGACATTACTGACAACGATTATAAGCTCAAGGGCAATAACCTGCCTTTATGAATGTTGTCATCATCCGAGAGACCCAAATGATGTGCCCCTCCTAAAAGAGCTTTTAACTTAAGATTAATACGCATTCCTCATCTTCCATCTCTCACGCACGCGAGCCAGGAAGCAAATGCTCACTCCCTGGTTCTTACCAATCACACAAGGGCACGTCCTAGTTTAGCAGTCGAGCATTGGTGGTTCAGTGGTAGAATTCTCGCCTGCCACGCGGGAGACCCGGGTCCGATTCCCGGCCAATGCAGAAAGTCTCAACTGATGTGCCTGAGATCTGGCTCTTTAAAGCTTTTATGTCTCTTCAAAGCTTTTATGTCTCTTCAGGTGATCGACATTACTGACAACGATTATAAGCTCAAGGGCAATAACTTGGCATTATGAATCTTGTCATCATCGAGCAGACCCAAATGATATGCCCCTCCTAAAAGAGGTTTTAACTTAAGTTTAATACGCATTCCTCATCTTCCATCTCTTACGTACGCGAGCCAGGAAGCATACGCTCACTCCCTGGTTCTTACCAATCACACAAGGGCATGTCCTAGTTTAGCAGTCGAGCATTGGTGGTTCAGTGGTAGAATTCTCGCCTGCCACGCGGGAGACCCGGGTCCGATTCCCGGCCAATGCAGAAAGTCTCAACTGATGTGCCTGAGATCTGGCTCTTTAAAGCTTTATGTCTCTTCAGGTGATCGACATTACTGACAACGATTATAAGCTCAAGGGCAATAACCTGGCATTATGAATCTTGTCATCATCGAGCAGACCCAAATGATATGCCCCTCCTAAAAGAGGTTTTAACTTAAGCTTAATACGCATTCCTCATCTTCCATCTCTTACGTACGCGAGCCAGGAAGCATACGCTCACTCCCTGGTTCTTACCAATCACACAAGGGCATGTCCTAGTTTATCAGTCGAGCATTGGTGGTTCAGTGGTAGAATTCTCGCCTGCCACGCGGGAGACCCGGGTCCAATTCCCGGCCAATGCAGAAAGTCTCAACTGATGTGCTTGAGATCTGGCCCTTGAAAGCTTTATGTCTCTTCAGGTGATCGACATTACTGACAACGATTATAAGCTCAAGGGCAATAACTTGGCATTATGAATCTTGTCATCATCGAGCAGACCCAAATGATATGCCCCTCCTAAAAGAGGTTTTAACTTAAGCTTAATACGCATTCCTCATCTTCCATCTCTTACGTACGCGAGCCAGGAAGCATACGCTCACTCCCTGGTTCTTACCAATCACACAAGGGCATGTCCTAGTTTAGCAGTCGAGCATTGGTGGTTCAGTGGTAGAATTCTCGCCTGCCACGCGGGAGACCCGGGTCCGATTTCCGGCCAATGTAGAAAGTCTCAACTGATGTGCCTGAGATCTGGCTCTTTAAAGCTTTATGTCTCTTCAGGTGATCAACATTACTGACAACGATTATAAGCTCAAGGGCAATAACCTGCCATTATGAATCTTGTCATCATCGAGCAGACCCAAATGATATGCCCCTCCTAAAAGAGGTTTTAACTTAAGCTTAATACGCATTCCTCATCTTCCATCTCTTACGTACGCGAGCCAGGAAGCATACGCTCACTCCCTGGTTCTTACCAATCACACAAGGGCATGTCCTAGTTTATCAGTCGAGCATTGGTGGTTCAGTGGTAGAATTCTCGCCTGCCACGCGGGAGACCCGGGTCCAATTCCCGGCCAATGCAGAAAGTCTCAACTGATGTGCTTGAGATCTGGCTCTTGAAAGCTTTATGTCTCTTCAGGTGATCGACATTACTGACAACGATTATAAGCTCAAGGGCAATAACTTGGCATTATGAATCTTGTCATCATCGAGCAGACCCAAATGATATGCCCCTCCTAAAAGAGGTTTTAACTTAAGCTTAATACGCATTCCTCATCTTCCATCTCTTACGTACGCGAGCCAGGAAGCATACGCTCACTCCCTGGTTCTTACCAATCACACAAGGGCATGTCCTAGTTTAGCAGTCGAGCATTGGTGGTTCAGTGGTAGAATTCTCGCCTGCCACGCGGGAGACCCGGGTCCAATTTCCGGCCAATGTAGAAAGTCTCAACTGATGTGCCTGAGATCTGGCTCTTTAAAGCTTTATGTCTCTTCAGGTGATCAACATTACTGACAACGATTATAAGCTCAAGGGCAATAACCTGCCATTATGAATCTTGTCATCATCGAGCAGACCCAAATGATATGCCCCTCCTAAAAGAGGTTTTAACTCAAGATCAATACGCGTTCCTCATCTTCCATCTCTTACGTGAGCCAGGAAGCATATCCTTCCTCCCTGTTTCTTATCAATCACACAAGGGCACGTCCTAGTTTAGCAGTAGAGCATTTGTGGTTCAGTGGTAGAAGTCTCGCCTGCCACGCGGGAGACCCGGGTCAGATTCCCGGCCAATGCAGAAAGTCTCAACTGATGTGCCTGAGATCTGGCTCTTTAAAGCTTTATGTCTCTTCAGGTGATCGACATTACTGACAACGATTATAAGCTCAAGGGCAATAACCTACCTTTATGAATGTTGTCATCATCCGATAGACCCAAATGATGTGCCCCTCCTAAAAGAGCTTTTAACTTAAGATTAATACGCATTCCTCATCTTCCATCTCTCACGCACGCGAGCCAGGAAGCATATGCTCACTCCCTGGTTCTTACCAATCACACAAGGGCACGTCCTAGTTTAGCAGTTGAGCATTGGTGGTTCAGTGGAAGAATTCTCGCCTGCCACGCGGGAGACCCGGGTCCGATTCCCGGCCAATGCAGAAAGTCTCAGCTGATGTGCCTGAGATCTGGCTCTTTAAAGCTTTTATGTCTCTTCAAAGCTTTTATGTCTCTTCAGGTGATCGACATTACTGACAACGATTATAAGCTCAAGAGCAATAACCTGGCATTATGAATCTTGTCATCATCGAGCAGACCCAAATGATATGCCCCTCCTAAAAGAGGTTTTAACTCAAGATCAATACGCGTTCCTCATCTTCCATCTCTTACGTGAGCCAAGAAGCATACCCTTCCTCCCTGTTTCTTATCAATCACACAAGGGCACGTCCTAGTTTAGCAGTAGAGCATTGGTGGTTCAGTGGTAGAATTCTCGCCTGCCACGCGGGAGACCCGGGTCCGATTCCCGGCCAATGCAGAAAGTCTCAACTGATGTGCCTGAGATCTGGCTCTTTAAAGATTTATGTCTCTTCAGGTGATCGACATTACTGACAACGAGTATAAGCTCAAGGGCAATAACCTGCCTTTATGAATGTTGTCATCATCCGATAGACCCAAATGATGTGCCCCTCCTAAAAGAGCTTTTAACTTAAGATTAATACGCATTCCTCATCTTCCATCTCTCACGCACGCGAGCCAGAAGCATACGCTCACTCCCTGGTTCTTTCCAATCACACAAGGGCACGTCCTAGTTTAGCAGTCGAGCATTGGTGGTTCAGTGGTAGAATTCTCGCCTGCCACACGGGAGACCCGGGTCCGATTCCCGGCCAATGCAGAAAGTCTCAACTGATGTGCCTGAGATCTGGCTCTTTAAAGCTTTATGTCTCTTCAGGTGATCGACATTACTGACAACGATTGTAAGCTCAAGAGCAATAACCTGGCATTATGAATCTTGTCATCATCGAGCAGACCCAAATGATATGCCCCTCCTAAAAGAGGTTTTAACTCAAGATCAATACGCGTTCCTCATCTTCCATCTCTTACGTGAGCCAGGAAGCATACCCTTCCTCCCTGTTTCTTATCAATCACACAAGGGCACGTCCTAGTTTAGCAGTAGAGCATTGGTGGTTCAGTGGTAGAATTCTCGCCTGCCACGCGGGAGACCCGGGTCCGATTCCCGGCCAATGCAGAAAGTCTCAACTGATGTGCCTGAGATCTGGCTCTTTAAAGCTTTATGTCTCTTCAGGTGATCGACATTACTGACAACGATTATAAGCTCAAGGGCAATAACCTGCCTTTATGAATGTTGTCAACATCCGATAGACCCAAATGATGTGCCCCTCCTAAAAGAGCTTTTAACTTAAGATTAATACGCATTCCTCATCTTCCATCTCTCACGCACGCGAGCCAGGAAGCATATGCTCACTCCCTGGTTCTTACCAATCACACAAGGGCATGTCCTAGTTTAGCAGTCGAGCATTGGTGGTTCAGTGGTAGAATTCTCGCCTGACACGCGGAAGACCCGGGTCCGATTCCCGGCCAATGCAGAAAGTCTCAACTGATGTGCCTGAGATCTGGCTCTTTAAAGCTTTTATGTCTCTTCAAAGCTTTTATGTCTCTTCAGGTGATCGACATTACTGACAACGATTATAAGCTCAAGAGCAATAACCTGGCATTGTGAATCTTGTCATCATCGAGCAGACCCAAATGATATGCCCCTCCTAAAAGAGGTTTTAACTCAAGATCAATACGCGTTCCTCATCTTCCATCTCTTACGTGAGCCAGGAAGCATACCCTTCCTCCCTGTTTCTTATCAATCACACAAGGGCACGTCCTAGTTTAGCAGTAGAGCATTGGTGGTTCAGTGGTAGAATTCTCGCCTGCCACGCGGGAGACCCGGGTCCGATTCCCGGCCAATGCAGAAAGTCTCAACTGATGTGCCTGAGATCTGGCTCTTTAAAGCTTTATGTCTCTTCAGGTGATCGACATTACTGACAACGATTATAAGCTCAAGGGCAATAACTTGGCATTATGAATCTTGTCATCATCGAGCAGACCCAAATGATATGCCCCTCCTAAAAGAGGTTTTAACTTAAGCTTAATACGCATTCCTCTTCTTCCATCTCTTACGTACGCGAGCCAGGAAGCATACGCTCACTCCCTGGTTCTTACCAATCACACAAGGGCATGTCCTAGTTTAGCAGTCGAGCATTGGTGGTTCAGTGGTAGAATTCTCGCCTGCCACGCGGGACACCCGGGTCCGATTCCCGGCCAATGCAGAAAATCTCAACTGATGTGCCTGAGATCTGGCTCTTTAAAGCTTTTATGTCTCTTCAAAGCTTTTATGTCTCTTCAGGTGATCGACATTACTGACAACGATTATAAGCTCAAGAGCAATAACCTGGCATTATGAATCTTGTCATCATCGAGCAGACCCAAATTATATGCCCCTCCTAAAAGAGGTTTTAACTCAAGATCAATACGCGTTCCTCATCTTCCATCTCTTACGTGAGCCAGGAAGCATACCCTTCCTCCCTGTTTCTTATCAATCACACAAGGGCACGTCCTAGTTTAGCAGTAGAGCATTGGTGGTTCAGTGGTAGAATTCTCGCCTGCCACGCGGGAGACCCGGGTCCGATTCCCGGCCAATGCAGAAAGTCTCAACTGATGTGCCTGAGATCTGGCTCTTTAAAGCTTTATGTCTCTTCAGGTGATCGACATTACTGACAACGATTATAAGCTCAAGGGCAATAACCTGCCTTTATGAATGTTGTCAACATCCGATAGACCCAAATGATGTGCCCCTCCTAAAAGAGCTTTTAACTTAAGATTAATACGCATTCCTCATCTTCCATCTCTCACGCACGCGAGCCAGGAAGCATATGCTCACTCCCTGGTTCTTACCAATCACACAAGGGCATGTCCTAGTTTAGCAGTCGAGCATTGGTGGTTCAGTGGTAGAATTCTCGCCTGACACGCGGAAGACCCGGGTCCGATTCCCGGCCAATGCAGAAAGTCTCAACTGATGTGCCTGAGATCTGGCTCTTTAAAGCTTTTATGTCTCTTCAAAGCTTTTATGTCTCTTCAGGTGATCGACATTACTGACAACGATTATAAGCTCAAGAGCAATAACCTGGCATTGTGAATCTTGTCATCATCGAGCAGACCCAAATGATATGCCCCTCCTAAAAGAGGTTTTAACTCAAGATCAATACGCGTTCCTCATCTTCCATCTCTTACGTGAGCCAGGAAGCATACCCTTCCTCCCTGTTTCTTATCAATCACACAAGGGCACGTCCTAGTTTAGCAGTAGAGCATTGGTGGTTCAGTGGTAGAATTCTCGCCTGCCACGCGGGAGACCCGGGTCCGATTCCCGGCCAATGCAGAAAGTCTCAACTGATGTGCCTGAGATCTGGCTCTTTAAAGCTTTATGTCTCTTCAGGTGATCGACATTACTGACAACGATTATAAGCTCAAGGGCAATAACTTGGCATTATGAATCTTGTCATCATCGAGCAGACCCAAATGATATGCCCCTCCTAAAAGAGGTTTTAACTTAAGCTTAATACGCATTCCTCTTCTTCCATCTCTTACGTACGCGAGCCAGGAAGCATACGCTCACTCCCTGGTTCTTACCAATCACACAAGGGCATGTCCTAGTTTAGCAGTCGAGCATTGGTGGTTCAGTGGTAGAATTCTCGCCTGCCACGCGGGACACCCGGGTCCGATTCCCGGCCAATGCAGAAAGTCTCAACTGATGTGCCTGAGATCTGGCTCTTTAAAGCTTTTATGTCTCTTCAAAGCTTTTATGTCTCTTCAGGTGATCGACATTACTGACAACGATTATAAGCTCAAGAGCAATAACCTGGCATTATGAATCTTGTCATCATCGAGCAGACCCAAATTATATGCCCCTCCTAAAAGAGGTTTTAACTCAAGATCAATACGCGTTCCTCATCTTCCATCTCTTACGTGAGCCAGGAAGCATACCCTTCCTCCCTGTTTCTTATCAATCACACAAGGGCACGTCCTAGTTTAGCAGTAGAGCATTGGTGGTTCAGTGGTAGAATTCTCGCCTGCCACGCGGGAGACCCGGGTCCGATTCCCGGCCAATGCAGAAAGTCTCAACTGATGTGCCTGAGATCTGGCTCTTTAAAGCTTTATGTCTCTTCAGGTGATCGACATTACTGACAACGATTATAAGCTCAAGGGCAATAATCTGCCTTTATGAATGTTGTCATCATCCGATAGACCCAAATGATGTGCCCCTCCTAAAAGAGCTTTTAATTTAAGATTAATACGCATTCCTCATCTTCCATCTCTCACGCACGCGAGCCAGGAAGCATATGCTCACTCCCTGGTTCTTACCAATCACACAAGGGCATGTCCTAGTTTAGCAGTCGAGCATTGGTGGTTCAGTGGTAGAATTCTCGCCTGCCACGCGGGAGACCGGGGTCCGATTCCCGGCCAATGCAGAAAGTCTCAACTGATGTGCCTGAGATCTGGCTCTTTAAAGCTTTTATGTCTCTTCAAAGCTTTTATGTCTCTTCAGGTGATCGACATTACTGACAACGATTATAAGCTCAAGAGCAATAACCTGGCATTATGAATCTTGTCATCATCGAGCAGACCCAAATGATATGCCCCTCCTAAAAGAGGTTTTAACTCAAGATCAATACGCGTTCCTCATCTTCCATCTCTTACGTGAGCCAGGAAGCATACCCTTCCTCCCTGTTTCTTATCAATCACACAAGGGCACGTCCTAGTTTAGCAGTAGAGCATTGGTGGTTCAGTGGTAGAATTCTCGCCTGCCACGCGGGAGACCCGGGTCCGATTCCCGGCCAATGCAGAAAGTCTCAACTGATGTGCCTGAGATCTGGCTCTTTAAAGCTTTATGTCTCTTCAGGTGATCGACATTACTGACAACGATTATAAGCTCAAGGGCAATAACCTGCCTTTATGAATGTTGTCAACATCCGATAGACCCAAATGATGTGCCCCTCCTAAAAGAGCTTTTAACTTAAGATTAATACGCATTCCTCATCTTCCATCTCTCACGCACGCGAGCCAGGAAGCATATGCTCACTCCCTGGTTCTTACCAATCACACAAGGGCATGTCCTAGTTTAGCAGTCGAGCATTGGTGGTTCAGTGGTAGAATTCTCGCCTGACACGCGGAAGACCCGGGTCCGATTCCCGGCCAATGCAGAAAGTCTCAACTGATGTGCCTGAGATCTGGCTCTTTAAAGCTTTTATGTCTCTTCAAAGCTTTTATGTCTCTTCAGGTGATCGACATTACTGACAACGATTATAAGCTCAAGAGCAATAACCTGGCATTGTGAATCTTGTCATCATCGAGCAGACCCAAATGATATGCCCCTCCTAAAAGAGGTTTTAACTCAAGATCAATACGCGTTCCTCATCTTCCATCTCTTACGTGAGCCAGGAAGCATACCCTTCCTCCCTGTTTCTTATCAATCACACAAGGGCACGTCTTAGTTTAGCAGTAGAGCATTGGTGGTTCAGTGGTAGAATTCTCGCCTGCCACGCGGGAGACCCGGGTCCGATTCCCGGCCAATGCAGAAAGTCTCAACTGATGTGCCTGAGATCTGGCTCTTTAAAGCTTTATGTCTCTTCAGGTGATCGACATTACTGACAACGATTATAAGCTCAAGGGCAATAACCTGCCTTTATGAATGTTGTCATCATCCGATAGACCCAAATGATGTGCCCCTCCTAAAAGAGCTTTTAACTTAAGATTAATACGCATTCCTCATCTTCCATCTCTCACGCACGCGAGCCAGAAGCATACGCTCACTCCCTGGTTCTTTCCAATCACACAAGGGCACGTCCTAGTTTAGCAGTCGAGCATTGGTGGTTCAGTGGTAGAATTCTCGCCTGCCACGCGGGAGACCCGTGTCCGATTCCCGGCCAATGCAGAAAGTCTCAACTGATGTGCCTGAGATCTGGCTCTTTAAAGCTTTATGTCTCTTCAGGTGATCGACATTACTGACAACGATTGTAAGCTCAAGAGCAATAACCTGGCATTATGAATCTTGTCATCATCGAGCAGACCCAAATGATATGCCCCTCCTAAAAGAGGTTTTAACTCAAGATCAATACGCGTTCCTCATCTTCCATCTCTTACGTGAGCCAGGAAGCATACCCTTCCTCCCTGTTTCTTATCAATCACACAAGGGCACGTCCTAGTTTAGCAGTAGAGCATTGGTGGTTCAGTGGTAGAATTCTCGCCTGCCACCCGCGGGCCAGCCGCGGATAGCTGTAACGCAGTGCCAGCCAATAAAATTGAAGCATTCCAGCTGCTGGCCAAAGAGCGGAAATGATGTCACAGCCAATCAGATATTTTCAGACTTTTTTCACATTTTACTTGGACAGTGGTTCGAATCCCACTCATGCAAGTCTAAAAAAAGAATGCATTACAGCCACAAAGTATTTTAAATGTTTTTTTTCTTTTGTATTACAAGGGAATGTTCTGAATAAATTATTAATATTAAAATACCTACAGTGAAACAATAGTAGTATAACATTAATTGCTTAAATTAAAATATAGATGTTATATTAAATTTCAAATCGTTTTTTCCAATGTAAATAAGACATTTATATTTAATTAAAAGTAATATTAAAGTATTAAATGAAAATTGTATGAGTGATGGAATAATTTAAGTCACACTTAAGTTAATTTATCAACTAAAGGTTTACTCTTTTAAAGGAGTCCTACAAACACACGGCACTCAGCACAGTGATTTTCAATTGTTTTTTTTATTAAATACTTGAAACACTTTAAGAATAGTAAAAATCAATGCAAAATAATAATATAGAAAGAAACAGACAGAACTCTGACAATATATACATATTACAATCTTCATTTCTTCCACCCATCTCTGCTTCTCTGCCTCATAATAAGGAGACTCCTGAAACTCATTCCAGTTCATCTCCTTGGCCATGCCCTTATCACTGTATAGAGAGTACACTTTAGATGAGTCCGAGATCCTGAAGCTCTATCCTCATCCACAGCTTCTGGTGTTGAGAACAGCTCCAGTTGTTTATGTCATGGTCGTGCCCAGGGAGGAGAGCAGGAACGAGTGGCTGAGCTGAGGGAACTAGGATTTAAAAAGAAAAATGGATGAGGCAAAAAGAATGAACTGCCCTGATGATTATTATAATAGACTGCATAGTTAATGTGGAAAAAATGTAAATACATAACAGGGTCATGGTTTGAATAGCTCTGCTCCAAAACATCACTATGTATTTTTTTCCAGTGCAAGTGTCTAAAGACTCTTGAAAAATAGATACATTTAGTTGAGAAGCAAAATGCTAAATTATTTTGTTGTGCAAATAATCTAAATGAAGTGAGTTTATGATTTAAACAAGAATAGATATCTGCCAGTTGGTTCAGAAAAATATACTTAAATATACAATTTAAAAAAAATTGTTCATACCCCACTTACAGACTGTTGTTCATGTTTTAATCATAAACTCACTTAATTCAGTTAAAATTCTCAGAAAACAAAACTTTATATCTTCATTTTGCATCTCAAGTAATTGATTTAAGGATAATCTTGATTTAAGGATAAATCTTGATTTAAGGATATTTGGATATTTGCACTGGAAAACAAGGCAAAAAATACTGAGAAATATATGCAGTGAATGCAACCTTTAATGCCGTGACTATGACTTAAGACTGTTAATTTTTGGAAAAGAAAATTAACCTTTAATACTTTAAGACCCGCATAAACTCTGGAAGAATTGCAAACTTACCATGTGATGCCTCAGAAGTCAGTTGGACACTAAATGTAGTGGTTGCTGAAGAAGAGAGATCTTCTAAAAAGATGGATAATAAAATTCTATAATTAGAACTGATTCAACACAACATTTGAACAATTTCATCATGTCAGGTGCAATACAGCCTTACTACCTTTGCCACATTCTTTAAAAGTAAGTGTCCTGCACACTCGAGAGCTGTCTATGGCACCGCTGTCTCCTGAAACAGAGAATAATTATTTATACAAGAGGCGAGAGATTATAAATATTAAATGGGTTTTCAAATGCTAAACAGTTACAATGGCCCTCATTTATCAAAAGTGCATACACCAAATTTCCAGCGTACACCTGGCGTACACCCAAAACCACGGTGACTTTGAGATTTATCAATATGGACGTTGGCGTACGGCTCAAATCCTACGCCAGCTCAGGAGGTGGTGTACGCACGTTTTGAGTTAGTGTGAAAATGCGCAGAAAAACAATTTTTGCGCCGAGGCCGAGGTCGATACCGATTTTTTTTCATCAGCCTTAGCCGATGACCGATACGGGCTGCCGATTTTCTTGAGCTAATATTTGGAGCCGATACTGCTTTTGCTCCCTCAATTTACATCATAAAAATGACACTATGATCATGATTATAACAATTTTACAAGTCTAAATTTAAAAAAGGAACATTTATTGAACTAAAAAAAACTATATTTAACAAATAGTAAAAACAGGTGAGTGAGAACAAGAAAAAAAAAAAAGAGTTCAGTGGTGAAAATAAATATTTAAGCATATATAAAATAATTACACTATTGCACACCGTATCAACAAGCAAGCAGCATAATAAAGTGCACACTGACTGTACTATACTTCATTTTAAAAGTAACCAACTATTTACAGCCTAGTCATTTAATGCTTAGATGCACTTAATTTAATCTCTTGTAGAGCAACACCAGCGGTAATTCAGGGAAAAATCTCCCAATGCTCTACGTGAAACTTCGACCTTTTACCATCGTGTCAATTCTCAATTGATTTTGATTAATATGCGCGAGGGAGGGAGCGCAAGACAGTTTGAAGACGGTCAGAGTGCGCGCGCGAGGCTGAAGAGGGGCGCGATTTCTGCTCGTTCTCTCGTCAGAGAAGCGCAATAGTCAGTCTCATCACTTACCGATCAAATAAGGTTTTATTAGGATAATAAGGTTTTATTAAATAAGGATAAAAATTTGCTTTGGCAGCCACAGAGCTGCCTGTGGACGCCTGTCTGTAAATAATGCCGGAAAAAAATATCGGCGAACACAGCTGCCTTGTATCGGCCGGCCGATATATCGGTCTAACACTAAAAGGGATATAGTAATTATAAACTTCAGTGTTTATTTTTGTGCAACATGGACTTCAATGTTTAATTTGTGTGACTTTACCAAAGCATTTACCCAATACATGTGACGTGATACGAAATTAAATGCTAATTGTTTCAAAACACGTGCTGTAAAATAATGCATTGTGATAGGTAATGACTCCTCTTCAGTGCCGAGACGCGTCTCTTTGTGGCGATCTTTATATCTGACCACTTTTTTTTTCACCTACAATTAACAAGAAAACTCATACTTAACTTGATCACTATTGGTCTATATTAAGCAATAAAACATTATTACCTCTCCTGGAGTGCGCTTCTCAACCCCCACACTATTAACAGTACTCGTAATTTGGGTCCATATTTTGTTTTTGTGGGCGCCTTTAATCCCACTCTTTAAACTCCCAAATAAAACAATTTAGTTTTTTTTCCACTTCCCTGGTGATGGTCTCGATCTCCACGTCAGAGAAGTTTCGCTTCTTTGCCGTCTATCGTGTGTCCATGGCGTAAAATGAGGGCGTGGGGGGGGCGGAGACTTGAATATATAGGGGCGTGTTATTCTAATGACGATCGTTTTTATCCGCGGCATTTATCACGGGCAGGTTTTGAGTACACCTGAATTTCAGAGGTGCGCACAGCTTCATAAATCAGGCGGTGAGAGGAGTGTAAGCATAATCTTACGCCAACATATACGCCAGTTTCTACGCAAGATTGATAATTGAGGGCCATTGTGACTTTAGAATAAAAAAATAGCACCAAACCTAACATAAAACACACCTGTAGTGGAAATCGTTCCCGATGGATCTTTCACAAGAAACATCAACTCTTCAGGAATGGGCACAGGTCTTGTGGGGCACTCGGGTGGTGCTAAAAAAAGAAAAGATAAAAACAAAGAAGAAAAAGATCAATACCATAGTACATGAGACAAACATTTGAATAGATGAGCAGAATTATAATGTATTTACCATGAACTGGTGTCACTCGCTGTTGCTTTTCATCAGGCAATTTGGAGAGAGAAGCAGAAGGTCCTGCAGGATAATAAAAATATATATTAGGTATAAAGACAAAAACACCCTAATCTTACTTCACATGCTTGTATTAGTCGTATAAAATAAAATGGCACATGCCCAGGAGGGATGTGCCCTAAACATGCAAGAACATGCATTTCATCATATGTTAGTAACATTTACTAGTTGACAAAAGTGAGCACTTACCCTGATTGTGGCAGGTATCAATTCATGAAGAGGAACACAGAAATGCAGAGACAACCTTGACTTATACGCAACACAACCTTGACTTTTCCAGGGAAAACATGACTTTTTTGTGCATGTTGACCTGCAAGAAAGAAAAAGCAATATTTGTGTTATATATATATATATATATATATATATATATATATATATATATATATATATATATATATATATATATATATATATATATATATATACACACACACACACACACACACACACACACACACAAAAGTTTGGAATCATTAAGATTTTTCAATGTTTTTAATGAAGTTTCTTCTGCTCACCAAGGCTGCATTTATGTTATTAAAAATACAACAAAAAAAGCTGTAATGTGAAATATTATTTAAATGTAAAATTTGAATATATTTTAAAATGTAATTTATTCCTGTGATCGAAGCTGAATTTATCAGCATCTAATATATTAGTATTTAAATACTTTTTTTTTTTTTACAATACAATTGTAACACTTTATTTTACAGTGAAAAATTTTCTATTTGATTTTTTATTTTATATACAATTATTTGGAATTTTATTTTGATTTATTTCAACTGAGTGGTAGAGAGGGTGAGAGGGGTAGAGGGTAGGAAGAGGTAGACCTGGACCTATGCTGTGTTCTTGTTGGTTTTTATTATGCCCTTCACTCGTTAACCTCCCTCCGTTATTTATTTTTTTCTTTACAAAATTGTTTAATGCAGCATTCTATATGTATATAGGTTTGGTTGTTTTAAATATTTTTTAAATAATTAAAATATCAAAGAGTTGTTTGTGGTGGGGTAAATTAAACATGATATTGTACTGCATTGTGGGACATATAGGTGCCTGAAGTGTACATATGAAGCAGTCTCACTCCCTTGGTCAAAATCAAGAGAGCGAGGGTCTGACCATATAAACTTCCCTCGTTTTTTTTGGGGGGGGGGGGGGGGGGGGGGGGGAGAGAACTAAATTAATACATTTATTCATCAAGGATGCATTAAATTGATAAAGGTGACAGTATAGACATTTATAATGTTACAAAAGCTTTAGATTCCAGATAAATGCTGTTCTTTTTAACCTTCTATTCATTTAATAATCCTGAAAAAAATTGTACACAACTGTTTTCAACACTGATAATAATCATAAATGTGTCTTGAGCATCAAATCCTCATATTAGAATGATTAGTGAAGGATCATGTGAAACCATTAAAAAACCTTAATGATTCCAAACTTTTGACTGGTAGTGTGTGTGTATATATATACATACACATATATATATATATGAGAGAGAGAGAGAGAGATTACATTTATAATACCATGGTTGCACTACAAATATCATCAACTTATTTAAAACAGTTACTACATTAACAACAATGGAAAATATATGATTATTGAGATTCCAGTACTAAATAATGTTGCTGTACTATTTTTTACTGTGGTAAAACAATGGATAACTAGAAAGAAATATTTTTTATGGGGCGGGCAAACGTTTTCATTTCAAGGTCTTGTTTTTCAACTATTTAATATATGCAATCTCATACAAAAATAAAATAATGGTCAAGCCCATTCATAAATTAGCTCATAATCAACAAATGACGTGTTAAAGAGGAGAAATAGTTTATTTGGCAAGCTGTCTAATAGGAGGAGAATTATATGTGTTATCACAGGAAAAACTAATGTGATTTACGTAATACACTACGAATTATACTGTATACAGTGATAACATGTAATTGACGTATCCAGAAGTAAACAAAAACATTACACAACCGAAATAAAAAGCGTGTAAAGCTGATACGGTAGCGTTACGTAGCAACCACGGAGAAAAAACTGATAATATATATGTAAAGACAGAAAAACAAACGAAAATGAACGTATGTTCATTCATAATTTAGCGTGCAAATCATACTACGATGAATTGGATGAAAGAAAAGACGACAGGGTGGTTGGTTTTCTCATTAGGGCGATTCTCATTATGGTTTCAGCATTAATAGTAAAAGATGGGGTCAAATAAAGTAACTTACCTTTGTTAGATGAGTTGAGAATGTGTTGAATAAAACGAACGCTGCTGTGTGTTTTCACTCGTCGAGTCGGGATGAAAATGGCGACTTCAAATCTCCCGGGGTGCCAAAACACGGAAGTGCGCCACAAGAGCGTTAGTGGCCAAAAAAATATTGCATCCGTAGTGGTTTAGCACTACCATTGAAAATGAATGGGAAACGGTTTAGGGCTGTTTAGCTGAACAATTCACGGCCGCCGCCCGCGAGACCCGGGTCCGATTCCCGGCCAATGCAGAAAGTCTCACCTGGTGTGCCTGAGATCTGGCTCTTTAAAGCTTTATGTCTCTTCAGGTAATCGACATTACTGACAACGATTATAAGCTCAAGGGCAATAACCTGGCATTATGAATCTTGTCATCATCGAGCAGACCCAAATGATATGCCCCTCCTAAAAGAGGTTTTAACTTAAGCTTAATACGCATTCCTCATCTTCCATCTCTTACGTACGCGAGCCAGGAAGCATACGCTCACTCCCTGGTTCTTACCAATCACACAAGGGCATGTCCTAGTTTAGCAGTCGAGCATTGGTGGTTCAGTGGTAGAATTCTCGCCTGCCACGCGGGAGACCCGGGTCCGATTCCCGGCCAGTGCAGAAAGTCTCAACTGATGTGCCTGAGATCTGGCTATTTAAAGCTTTATGTCTCTTCAGGTGATCAACATTACTGACAACGATTATAAACTCAAGGGCAATAACCTGCCATTATGAATGTTGTCATCATCCGATAGACCCAAATGATGTGCCCCTCCTAAAAGAGCTTTTAACTTAAGATTAATACGCATTCCTCATCTTCCATCTCTTACGTGAGCCAGGAAGCATACCCTTCCTCCCTGTTTCTTATCAATCACCCAAGGGCATGTCCTGGCTCAGCAGTCGAGCATTGGTGGTTCAGTGCTAGTATACTCGCCTGCCACGCGGGAGACCCGGGTCCGATTCCCGGCCAATGCAGAAAGTCTCACCTGGTGTGCCTGAGATCTGGCTCTTTAAAGCTTTATGTCTCTTCAGGTAATCGACATTATTGACAACGATTATAAGCTCAAGGGCAATAACCTGGCATTATGAATCTTGTCATCATCGAGCAGACCCAAATGATATGCCCCTCCTAAAAGAGGTTTTAACTTAAGCTTAATACGCATTCCTCATCTTCCATCTCTTACGTACGCGAGCCAGGAAGCATACGCTCACTCCCTGGTTCTTACCAATCACACAAGGGCATGTCCTAGTTTAGCAGTCGAGCATTGGTGGTTCAGTGGTAGAATTCTTGCCTGCCACGCGGGAGAACGGGGTCCGATTCCCGGCCAATGCAGAAAGTCTCAACTGATGTGCCTGAGATCTGGCTCTTTAAAGCTTTTATGTCTCTTCAAAGCTTTTATGTCTCTTCAGGTGATCGAAATTACTGACAACGATTATAAGCTCAAGAGCAATAACTTGGCATTATGAATCTTGTCATCATCGAGCAGACCCAAATGATATGCCCCTCCTAAAAGAGGTTTTAACTCAAGATCAATACGCGTTCCTCATCTTCCATCTCTTACGTGAGCCAGGAAGCATACCATTCCTCCCTGTTTCTTATCAATCCCCCAAGGGCATGTCCTGGCTCAGCAGTCGAGCATTGGTGGTTCAGTGGTAGTATTCTCGCCAGCCACGCGGGATACCCGGGTCCGATTCCCGGCCAATGCAGAAAGTCTCACCTGGTGTGCCTGAGATCTGGCTCTTTAAAGCTTTATGTCTCTTCAGGTGATCGACATTACTGACAACGATTATAAGCTCAAGGGCAATAACCTGCCATTATGAATCTTGTCATCCTCCGATAGACCCAAATGATGTGCCCCTCCTAAAAGAGCTTTTAACTTAAGATTAATACGCATTCCTCATCTTCCATCTCTCACGCACGCGAGCCAGGAAGCATACGCTCACTCCCTCGTTCTTACCAATCACACAAGGGCACGTCCTAGTTTAGCAGTCGAGCATTGGTGGTTCAGTGGTAGAATTCTCGCCTGCCACGCGGGAGACCCGGGTCAGATTCCAGGCCAATGCAGAAAGTCTCAACTGATGTGCCTGAGATCTGGCTCTTTAAAGCTTTATGTCTCTTCAGGTGATCGACATTACTGACAACGATTATAAGCTCAAGGGTAATAACCTGCCATTATGAATCTTGTCATCCTCCGATAGACAAAAATGATGTGCCCCTCCTAAAAGAGCTTTTAACTTAAGATTAATACGCATTCCTCATCTTCCATCTCTCACGCACGCGAGCCAGGAAGCATACGCTCACTCCCTGGTTCTTACCAATCACACAAGGGCACGTCCTAGTTTAGCAGTCGAGCATTGGTGGTTCAGTGGTAGAATTCTCGCCTGCCACGCGGGAGACCCGGGTCCGATTCCAGGCCAATGCAGAAAGTCTCAACTGATGTGCCTGAGATCTGGCTCTTTAAAGCTTTATGTCTCTTCAGGTGATCAACATTACTGACAACGATTATAAGCTCAAGGGCAATAACCTGCCATTATGAATCTTGTCATCATCGAGCAGACCCAAATGATATGCCCCTCCTAAAAGAGGTTTTAACTTAAGCTTAATACGCATTCCTCATCTTCCATCTCTTACGTACGCGAGCCAGGAAGCATACGCTCACTCCCTGGTTCTTACCAATCACACAAGGGCATGTCCTAGTTTAGCAGTCGAGCATTGGTGGTTCAGTGGTAGAATTCTCGCCTGCCACGCGGGAGACCCGGGTCCGATTCCCGGCCAATGCAGAAAGTCTCAACTGATGTGCCTGAGATCTGGCTCTTTAAAGCTTTATGTCTCTTCAGGTGATCAACATTACTGACAACGATTATAAGCTCAAGGGCAATAATCTGCCATTATTAATCTTGTCATCATCCGATAGACCCAAATGATGTGCCCCTCCTAAAAGAACTTTTAAGTTAAGATTAATATGCATTCCTCATCTTCCATCTCTTACGTACGCGAGCCAGGAAGCATACGCTCACTCCCTGGTTCTTACCAATCACACATGGGGACGTCCTAGTTTAGCAGTCGAGCATTGGTGGTTCAGTGGTAGAATTCTCGCCTGCCACGCGGGAGACCCGGGTCCGATTCCCGGCCAATGCAGAAAGTTTCAACTGATGTGCCTGAGATCTGGCTCTTTAAAGCTTTATGTCTCTTCAGGTGATCGACATTACTGACAACGATTATAAGCTCAAGAGCAATAACCTGGCATTATGAATCTTGTCATCATCGAGCAGACCCAAATGATATGCCCCTCCTAAAAGAGGTTTTAACTCAAGATCAATACGCGTTCCTCATCTTCCATCTCTTACGTGAGCCAGGAAGCATACCCTTCCTCCCTGTTTCTTATCAATCACACAAGGGCACGTCCTAGTTTAGCAGTAGAGCATTGGTGGTTCAGTGGTAGAATTCTCGCCTGCCACGCGGGAGACCCGGGTCCGATTCCCGGCCAATGCAGAAAGTCTCAACTGATGTGCCTGAGATCTGGCTCTTTAAAGCTTTATGTCTCTTCAGGTGATCGACATTACTGACAACGATTATAAGCTCAAGGGCAATAACCTGCCTTTTTAAATGTTGTCATCATCCGATAGACCCAAATGATGTGCCCCTCCTAAAAGAGCTTTTAAATTAAGATTAATACGCATTCCTCATCTTCCATCTCTCACGCACGCGAGCCAGGAAGCATATGCTCACTCCCTGGTTCTTACCAATCACACAAGGGCATGTCCTGGCTCAGCAGTCGAGCATTGGTGGTTCAGTGCTAGTATTCTCGCCTGCCACGTGGGAGACCTGGGTCCGATTCCCGGCCAATGCAGAAAGTCTCAACTGATGTGCCTGAGATCAGGCTCTTTAAAGCTTTTATGTCTCTTCAAAGCTTTTATGTCTCTTCAGGTGATCGACATTACTGACAACTATTATAAGCTCAAGAGCAATAACCTGGCATTATGAATCTTGTCATCATCGAGCAGACCCAAATGATATGCCCCTCCTAAAAGAGGTTTTAACTCAAGATCAATACGCGTTCCTCATCTTCCATCTCTTACGTGAGCCAGGAAGCATACCCTTCCTCCCTGTTTCTTATCAATCACCCAAGGGCATGTCCTGGCTCAGCAGTCGAGCATTGGTGGTTCAGTGGTAGAATTCTCGCCTGCCACGCGGGAGACCTGGGTCCGATTCCCGGCCAATGCAGAAAGTCTCAACTGATGTGCCTGAGATCTGGCTCTTTAAAGCTTTATGTCTCTTCAGGTGATCGACATTACTGACAACGATTATAAGCTCAAGGGCAATAACCTGCCATTATTAATCTTGTCATCATCGAGCAGACCCAAATGATATGCACCTCCTAAAAGAGGTTTTAACTCAAGATCAATACGCGTTCCTCATCTTCCATCTCTTACGTGAGCCAGGAAGCATACCCTTCCTCCCTGTTTCTTATCAATCCCCCAAGGGCATGTCCTGGCTCAGCAGTCGAGCATTGGTGGTTCAGTGCTAGTATTCTCGCCTGACACGCGGGAGACCCGGGTCCGATTCCCGGCCAATGCAGAAAGTCTCACCTGGTGTGCCTGAGATCTGGCTCTTTAAAGCTTTATGTCTCTTCAGGTGATCGACATTACTGACAACGATTATAAGCACAAGGGCAATAACCTGCCATTATGAATCTTGTCATCCTCCGATAGACCCAAATGATGTGCCCCTCCTAAAAGAGCTTTTAACTTAAGATTAATACGCATTCCTCATCTTCCATCTCTCACGCACGCGAGCCAGAAGCATACGCTCACTCCCTGGTTCTTTCCAATCACACAAGGGCACGTCCTAGTTTAGCAGTCGAGCATTGGTGGTTCAGTGGTAGAATTCTCGTCTGCCATGCGGGAGACCCGGGTCCGATTCCTGGCCAATGCAGAAAGTCTCAACTGATGTGCCTGAGATCTGGCTCTTTAAAGCTTTATGTCTCTTCAGGTGATCAACATTACTGACAACGATTATAAGCTCAAGGGCAATAACCTGCCATTATTAATCTTGTCATCATCCGATAGACCCAAATGATGTGCCCCTCCTAAAAGAGGTTTTAACTCAAGATCAGTACGCGTTCCTCATCTTCCATCTCTTACGTGAGCCAGGAAGCATACCCTTCCTCCCTGTTTCTTATCAATCACACAAGGGCACGTCCTAGTTTAGCAGTAGAGCATTTGTGGTTCAGTGGTTGAATTCTCGCCTGCCACGCGGGAGACCCGGGTCCGATTCCTGGCCAATGCAGAAAGTCTCAACTGATGTGCCTGAGATCTGGCTCTTTAAAGCTTTATGTCTCTTCAGGTGATCGACATTACTGACAACGATTATAAGCTCAAGGGCAATAACCTGCCTTTATGAATGTTGTCATCATCCGATAGACCCAAATGATGTGCCCCTCCTAAAAGAGCTTTTAACTTAAGATTAATACGCATTCCTCATCTTCCATCTCTCACGCACGCGAGCCAGGAAGCATATGCTCACTCCCTGGTTCTTACCAATCACACAAGGGCACGTCCTAGTTTAGCAGTTGAGCATTGGTGGTTCAGTGGTAGAATTCTCGCCTGCCACGCGGGAGACCCGGGTCTGATTCCCGGCCAATGCAGAAAGTCTCAGCTGATGTGACTGAGATATGGCTCTTTAAAGCTTTTATGTCTCTTCAAAGCTTTTATGTCTCTTCAGGTGATCGACATTACTGACAACGATTATAAGCTCAAGAGCAATAACCTGGCATTATGAATCTTGTCATCATCGAGCAGACCCAAATGATATGCCCCTCCTAAAAGAGGTTTTAACTAAAGATCAATACGCGTTCCTCATCTTCCATCTCTTACGTGAGCCAGGAAGCATACCCTTCCTCCCTGTTTCTTATCAATCACCCAAGGGCATGTCCTGGCTCAGCAGTCGAGCATTGGTGGTTCAGTGCTAGTATTCTCGCCTGCCACGCGGGAGACCCGGGTCCGATTCCCGGCCAACGCAGAAAGTCTCACCTGGTGTGCCTGAGATCTGGCTCTTTAAAGCTTTATGTCTCTTCAGGTGATCGACATTACTGACAACGATTATAAGCTCAAGGTCAATAACCTGCCATTATCAATCTTGTCATCATCCGATAGACCCAAATGATGTGCCCCTCCTAAAAGAACTTTTAACTTAAGATTGATACGCATTCCTCATCTTCCATCTCTCACGCACGCGAGCCAGGAAGCATACGCTCACTCCCTGGTTCTTACCAATCACACAAGGGCACGTCCTAGTTTAGCAGTCAAGCATTGGTGGTTCAGTGGTAGAATTCTCGCCTGCCACGCGGGAGACCCGGGTCCGATTCCCGGCCAATGCAGAAAGTCTCAACTGATGTGCCTGAGATCTGGCTCTTTAACGCTTTATGTCTCTTCAGGTGATCGACATTACTGACAACGATTATAAGCTCAAGGTCAATAACCTGGCATTATGAATCTTGTCATCATCGAGCAGACCCAAATGATATGCCCCTCCTAAAAGAGGTTTTAACTTAAGCTTAATACGCATTCCTCATCTTCCATCTCTTACGTACGCGAGCCAGGAAGCATATGCTCACTCCCTGGTTCTTACCAATCACACAAGGGCATGTCCTAAATTAGCAGTCGAGCATTGGTGGTTCAGTGGTATAATTCTCGCCTGCCACGCGGGAGACCCAGGTCCGATTCCCGGCCAATGCAGAAAGTCTCAACTGATGTGCCTGAGATCTGGCTCTTTAAAGCTTTATGTCTCTTCAGGTGATCAACATTACTGACAACGATTATAAGCTCAAGGGCAATAACTTGGCATTATGAATCTTGTCATCATCGAGCAGACCCAAATGATATGCCCCTCCTAAAAGAGGTTTTAACTTAAGCTTAATACGCATTCCTCATCTTCCATCTCTTACGTACGCGAGCCAGGAAGCATACGCTCACTCCCTGGTTCTTACCAATCACACAAGGGCATGTCCTAGTTTAGCAGTCGAGCATTGGTGGTTCAGTGGTAGAATTCTCGCCTGCCACGCAGGAGACTCGGGTCCGATTCCCGGCCAATGCAGAAAGTCTCAACTGATGTGCCTGAGATCTGGCTCTTTAAAGCTTTTATGTCTCTTCAAAGCTTTTATGTCTCTTCAGGTGATCGACATTACTGACAACGATTATAAGCTCAAGAGCAATAACTTGGCATTATGAATCTTGTCATCATCGAGCAGACCCAAATGATATGCCCCTCCTAAAAGAGGTTTTAACTCAAGATCAGTACGCGTTCCTCATCTTCCATCTCTTACGTGAGCCAGGAAGCATACCCTTCCTCCCTGTTTCTTATAAATCACCCAAGGGCATGTCCTGGCTCAGCAGTCGAGCATTGGTGGTTCAGTGCTAGTATTCCCGCCTGCCACGCGGGAGACCCGGGTCCGATTCCCGGCCAATGCAGAAAGTCTCACCTGGTGTGCCTGAGATCTGGCTCTTTAAAGCTTTATGTCTCTTCAGGTGATCGACATTACTGACAACGATTATAAGCTCAAGGGTAATAACCTGCCATTATGAATCTTGTCATCCTCCGATAGACAAAAATGATGTGCCCCTCCTAAAAGAGCTTTTAACTTAAGATTAATACGCATTCCTCATCTTCCATCTCTCACGCACGCGAGCCAGGAAGCATACGCTCACTCCCTGGTTCTTACCAATCACACAAGGGCACGTCCTAGTTTAGCAGTCGAGCATTGGTGGTTCAGTGGTAGAATTCTCGCCTGCCACGCGGGAGACCCGGGTCCGATTCCAGGCCAATGCAGAAAGTCTCAACTGATGTGCCTGAGATCTGGCTCTTTAAAGCTTTATGTCTCTTCAGGTGATCAACATTACTGACAACGATTATAAGCTCAAGGGCAATAACCTGCCATTATGAATCTTGTCATCATCGAGCAGACCCAAATGATATGCCCCTCCTAAAAGAGGTTTTAACTTAAGCTTAATACGCATTCCTCATCTTCCATCTCTTACGTACGCGAGCCAGGAAGCATACGCTCACTCCCTGGTTCTTACCAATCACACAAGGGCATGTCCTAGTTTAGCAGTCGAGCATTGGTGGTTCAGTGGTAGAATTCTCGCCTGCCACGCGGGAGACCCGGGTCCGATTCCCGGCCAATGCAGAAAGTCTCAACTGATGTGCCTGAGATCTGGCTCTTTAAAGCTTTTATGTCTATTCAAAGCTTTTATGTCTCTTCAGGTGATCGACATTACTGACAACGATTATAAGCTCAAGAGCAATAACTTGGCATTATGAATCTTGTCATCATCGAGCAGACCCAAATGATATGCCCCTCCTAAAAGAGGTTTTAACTCAAGATCAGTACGCGTTCCTCATCTTCCATCTCTTACGTGAGCCAGGAAGCATACCCTTCCTCCCTGTTTCTTATCAATCACCCAAGGGCATGTCCTGGCTCAGCAGTCGAGCATTGGTGGTTCAGTGTTAGTATTCCCGCCTGCCACTCGGGAGACCCGGGTCCGATTCCCGGCCAATGCAGAAAGTCTCACCTGGTGTGCCTGAGATCTGCCTCTTTAAAGCTTTATGTCTCTTCAGGTGATCGACATTACTGAAAACGATTATAAGCTCAAGGGCAATAACCTGCCATTATGAATCTTGTCATCCTCCGATAGACCCAAATGATGTGCCCCTCCTAAAAGAGCTTTTAACTTAAGATTAATACGCATTCCTCATCTTCCATCTCTCACGCACGCGAGCCAGGAAGCATATCCTCACTCCCTGGTTTTTACCAATCACACAAGGGCACGTCCTAGTTTAGCAGTCGAGCATTGGTGGTTCAGTGGTAGAATTCTCGCCTGCCACGCGGGAGACCCGGGTCCGATTCCCGGCCAATGCAGAAAGTCTCAACTGATGTGCCTGAGATCTGGCTCTTTAAAGCTTTATGTCTCTTCAGGTGATCAACATTACTGACAACGATTATAAACTCAAGGGCAATAACCTGCCATTATGAATGTTGTCATCATCCGATAGACCCAAATGATGTGCCCCTCCTAAAAGAGCTTTTAACTTAAGATTAATACGCATTCCTCATCTTCCATCTCTCACGCACGCGAGCCAGGAAGCATATGCTCACTCCCTGGTTCTTACCAATCACACAAGGGCACGTCCTAGTTTAGCAGTCGAGCATTGGTGGTTCAGTGGTAGAATTCTCGCCTGCCACGCGGGAGACCCGGGTCCAATTCCCGGCCAATGCAGAAAGTCTCAACTGATGTGCCTGAGATCTGGCTCTTTAAAGCTTTATGTCTCTTCAGGTGATCGACATTACTGACAATGATTATAAGCTCAAGGGCAATAACCTGGCATTATGAATCTTGTCATCATCGAGCAGACCCAAATGATATGCCCCTCCTAAAAGAGGTTTTAACTTAAGCTTAATACGCATTCCTCATCTTCCATCTCTTACGTACGCGAGCCAGGAAGCATACGCTCACTCCCTGGTTCTTACCAATCACACAAGGGCATGTCCTAGTTTAGCAGTCGAGCATTGGTGGTTCAGTGGTAGAATTCTCGCCTGCCACGCGGGAGACCCGGGTCCGATTCCCGGCCAATGCAGAAAGTCTCAACTGATGTGCCTGAGATCTGGCTCTTTAAAGCTTTATGTCTCTTCAGGTGATCAACATTACTGACAACGATTATAAGCTCAAGGGCAATAACTTGGCATTATGAATCTTGTCATCATCGAGCAGACCCAAATGATATGCCCCTCCTAAAAGAGGTTTTTAATTTAAGCTTAATACGCATTCCTCATATTCCATCTCTTACGTACGCGAGCCAGGAAGAATACGCTCACTCCCTGGTTCTTATCAATCACACAAGGGCATGTCCTAGTTTAGCAGTCGAGCATTGGTGGTTCAGTGGTAGAATTCTCGCCTGCCACGCGGGAGACCCGGGTCCGATTCCCGGCCAATGCAGAAAGTCTCAACTGATGTGCCTGAGATCTGGCTCTTTAAAGCTTTTATGTCTCTTCAAAGCTTTTATGTCTCTTCAGGTGATCGACATTACTGACAACGATTATAAGCTCAAGAGCAATAACTTGGCATTATGAATCTTGTCATCATCGAGCAGACCCAAATGATATGCCCCTCCTAAAAGAGGTTTTAACTCAAGATCAATACGCGTTCCTCATCTTCCATCTCTTACGTGAGCCAGGAAGCATACCCTTCCTCCCTGTTTCTTATCAATCACCCAAGGGCATGTCCTGGCTCAGCAGTCGAGCATTGGTGGTTCAGTGCTAGTATTCCCGCCTGCCACGCGGGAGACCCGGGTCCGATTCCCGGCCAATGCAGAAAGTCTCAACTGATGTGCCTGAGATCTGGCTCTTTAAAGCTTTATGTCTCTTCAGGTGATCGACATTACTGACAACGATTATAAGCTCAAGGGCAATAACTTGGCATTATGAATCTTGTCATCATCGAGCAGACCCAAATGATATGCCCCTCCTAAAAGAGGTTTTAACTTAAGCTTAATACGCATTCCTCTTCTTCCATCTCTTACGTACGCGAGCCAGGAAGCATATGCTCACTCCCTGGTTCTTACCAATCACACAAGGGCAGGTCCTAGTTTAGCAGTCGAGCATTGGTGATTCAGTGGTAGAATTCTCGCCTGCCACGCGGGAGACCCGGGTCCGATTCCCGGCCAATGCAGAAAGTCTCAACTGATGTGCCTGAGATCTGGCTCTTTAAAGCTTTTATGTCTCTTCAAAGCTTTTATGTCTCTTCAGGTGATCGACATTACTGACAACGATTATAAGCTCAAGAGCAATAACCTGGCATTATGAATCTTGTCATCATCGAGCAGACCCAAATGATATGCCCCTCCTAAAAGAGGTTTTAACTAAAGATCAATACGCGTTCCTCATCTTCCATCTCTTACGTGAGCCAGGAAGCATACCCTTCCTCCCTGTTTCTTATCAATCACCCAAGGGCATGTCCTGGCTCAGCAGTCGAGCATTGGTGGTTCAGTGCTAGTATTCTCGCCTGCCACGCGGGAGACCCGGGTCCGATTCCCGGCCAACGCAGAAAGTCTCACCTGGTGTGCCTGAGATCTGGCTCTTTAAAGCTTTATGTCTCTTCAGGTGATCGACATTACTGACAACGATTATAAGCTCAAGGTCAATAACCTGCCATTATCAATCTTGTCATCATCCGATAGACCCAAATGATGTGCCCCTCCTAAAAGAACTTTTAACTTAAGATTGATACGCATTCCTCATCTTCCATCTCTCACGCACGCGAGCCAGGAAGCATACGCTCACTCCCTGGTTCTTACCAATCACACAAGGGCACGTCCTAGTTTAGCAGTCAAGCATTGGTGGTTCAGTGGTAGAATTCTCGCCTGCCACGCGGGAGACCCGGGTCCGATTCCCGGCCAATGCAGAAAGTCTCAACTGATGTGCCTGAGATCTGGCTCTTTAACGCTTTATGTCTCTTCAGGTGATCGACATTACTGACAACGATTATAAGCTCAAGGTCAATAACCTGGCATTATGAATCTTGTCATCATCGAGCAGACCCAAATGATATGCCCCTCCTAAAAGAGGTTTTAACTTAAGCTTAATACGCATTCCTCATCTTCCATCTCTTACGTACGCGAGCCAGGAAGCATATGCTCACTCCCTGGTTCTTACCAATCACACAAGGGCATGTCCTAAATTAGCAGTCGAGCATTGGTGGTTCAGTGGTATAATTCTCGCCTGCCACGCGGGAGACCCAGGTCCGATTCCCGGCCAATGCAGAAAGTCTCAACTGATGTGCCTGAGATCTGGCTCTTTAAAGCTTTATGTCTCTTCAGGTGATCAACATTACTGACAACGATTATAAGCTCAAGGGCAATAACTTGGCATTATGAATCTTGTCATCATCGAGCAGACCCAAATGATATGCCCCTCCTAAAAGAGGTTTTAACTTAAGCTTAATACGCATTCCTCATCTTCCATCTCTTACGTACGCGAGCCAGGAAGCATACGCTCACTCCCTGGTTCTTACCAATCACACAAGGGCATGTCCTAGTTTAGCAGTCGAGCATTGGTGGTTCAGTGGTAGAATTCTCGCCTGCCACGCAGGAGACTCGGGTCCGATTCCCGGCCAATGCAGAAAGTCTCAACTGATGTGCCTGAGATCTGGCTCTTTAAAGCTTTTATGTCTCTTCAAAGCTTTTATGTCTCTTCAGGTGATCGACATTAATGACAACGATTATAAGCTCAAGAGCAATAACTTGGCATTATGAATCTTGTCATCATCGAGCAGACCCAAATGATATGCCCCTCCTAAAAGAGGTTTTAACTCAAGATCAGTACGCGTTCCTCATCTTCCATCTCTTACGTGAGCCAGGAAGCATACCCTTCCTCCCTGTTTCTTATAAATCACCCAAGGGCATGTCCTGGCTCAGCAGTCGAGCATTGGTGGTTCAGTGCTAGTATTCCCGCCTGCCACGCGGGAGACCCGGGTCCGATTCCCGGCCAATGCAGAAAGTCTCACCTGGTGTGCCTGAGATCTGGCTCTTTAAAGCTTTATGTCTCTTCAGGTGATCGACATTACTGACAACGATTATAAGCTCAAGGGTAATAACCTGCCATTATGAATCTTGTCATCCTCCGATAGACAAAAATGATGTGCCCCTCCTAAAAGAGCTTTTAACTTAAGATTAATACGCATTCCTCATCTTCCATCTCTCACGCACGCGAGCCAGGAAGCATACGCTCACTCCCTGGTTCTTACCAATCACACAAGGGCACGTCCTAGTTTAGCAGTCGAGCATTGGTGGTTCAGTGGTAGAATTCTCGCCTGCCACGCGGGAGACCCGGGTCCGATTCCAGGCCAATGCAGAAAGTCTCAACTGATGTGCCTGAGATCTGGCTCTTTAAAGCTTTATGTCTCTTCAGGTGATCAACATTACTGACAACGATTATAAGCTCAAGGGCAATAACCTGCCATTATGAATCTTGTCATCATCGAGCAGACCCAAATGATATGCCCCTCCTAAAAGAGGTTTTAACTTAAGCTTAATACGCATTCCTCATCTTCCATCTCTTACGTACGCGAGCCAGGAAGCATACGCTCACTCCCTGGTTCTTACCAATCACACAAGGGCATGTCCTAGTTTAGCAGTCGAGCATTGGTGGTTCAGTGGTAGAATTCTCGCCTGCCACGCGGGAGACCCGGGTCCGATTCCCGGCCAATGCAGAAAGTCTCAACTGATGTGCCTGAGATCTGGCTCTTTAAAGCTTTTATGTCTATTCAAAGCTTTTATGTCTCTTCAGGTGATCGACATTACTGACAACGATTATAAGCTCAAGAGCAATAACTTGGCATTATGAATCTTGTCATCATCGAGCAGACCCAAATGATATGCCCCTCCTAAAAGAGGTTTTAACTCAAGATCAGTACGCGTTCCTCATCTTCCATCTCTTACGTGAGCCAGGAAGCATACCCTTCCTCCCTGTTTCTTATCAATCACCCAAGGGCATGTCCTGGCTCAGCAGTCGAGCATTGGTGGTTCAGTGTTAGTATTCCCGCCTGCCACTCGGGAGACCCGGGTCCGATTCCCGGCCAATGCAGAAAGTCTCACCTGGTGTGCCTGAGATCTGCCTCTTTAAAGCTTTATGTCTCTTCAGGTGATCGACATTACTGAAAACGATTATAAGCTCAAGGGCAATAACCTGCCATTATGAATCTTGTCATCCTCCGATAGACCCAAATGATGTGCCCCTCCTAAAAGAGCTTTTAACTTAAGATTAATACGCATTCCTCATCTTCCATCTCTCACGCACGCGAGCCAGGAAGCATATCCTCACTCCCTGGTTTTTACCAATCACACAAGGGCACGTCCTAGTTTAGCAGTCGAGCATTGGTGGTTCAGTGGTAGAATTCTCGCCTGCCACGCGGGTGGCAGACGAGAATTCTACCACTGAACCACCAATGCTCGACTGCTAAACTAGGACGTGCCCTTGTGTGATTGGAAAGAACCAGGGAGTGAGCGTATGCTTCTGGCTCGCGTGCGTGAGAGATGGAAGATGAGGAATGCGTATTAATCTTAAGTTAAAAGCGCTTTTAGGAGGGGAACATCATTTGGGTCTATCGGAGGATGACAAGATTCATAATGGCAGGTTATTGCCCTTGAGCTTATAATCGTTGTCAGTAAAGTTGATCACCTGAAGAGACATAAAGCTTTAAAGAGCCAGATCTCAGGCATATCAGTTGAGACTTTCTGCATTGGCCGGGAATCGGACCCGGGTCTCCCGCGTGGCAGGCGAGAATTCTACAACTGAACCACCAATGCTCTACTGCTAAACTAGGACGTGCCCTTGTGTGATTGATAAGAACCAGGGAGTGAGCGTATGCTTCCTGGCTCGCGTACGTAAGAGATGGAAGATGAGGAATGCCTATTAAGCTTAAGTTAAAACCTCTTTTAGGAGGGGCATATCATTTGGGTCTGCTCGATGATGACAAGATTCATAATGCCAGGTTATTGCCCTTGAGCTTATAATCGTTGTCAGTAATGTCGATCACCTGAAGAGACATAAAGCTTTAAAGAGCCAGATCTCAGGCACATCAGTTGAGACTTTCTGCATTGGCCGGGAATCGGACCCGGGTCTCCCGCGAGACCCGGGTCCGATTCCTGGCCAATGCAGAAAGTCTCAACTGATGTGCCTGAGATCTGGCTCTTTAAAGCTTTATGTCTCTTCAGGTGATCAACATTACTGACAACGATTATAAACTCAAGGGCAATAACCTGCCATTATGAATGTTGTCATCATCCGATAGACCCAAATGATGTGCCCCTCCTAAAAGAGCTTTTAACTTAAGATTAATACGCATTCCTCATCTTCCATCTCTCACGCACGCGAGCCAGGAAGCATATGCTCACTCCCTGGTTCTTACCAATCACACAAGGGCACGTCCTAGTTTAGCAGTCGAGCATTGGTGGTTCAGTGGTAGAATTCTCGCCTGCCACGCGGGAGACCCGGGTCCAATTCCCGGCCAATGCAGAAAGTCTCAACTGATGTGCCTGAGATCTGGCTCTTTAAAGCTTTATGTCTCTTCAGGTGATCGACATTACTGACAATGATTATAAGCTCAAGGGCAATAACCTGGCATTATGAATCTTGTCATCATCGAGCAGACCCAAATGATATGCCCCTCCTAAAAGAGGTTTTAACTTAAGCTTAATACGCATTCCTCATCTTCCATCTCTTACGTACGCGAGCCAGGAAGCATACGCTCACTCCCTGGTTCTTACCAATCACACAAGGGCATGTCCTAGTTTAGCAGTCGAGCATTGGTGGTTCAGTGGTAGAATTCTCGCCTGCCACGCGGGAGACCCGGGTCCGATTCCCGGCCAATGCAGAAAGTCTCAACTGATGTGCCTGAGATCTGGCTCTTTAAAGCTTTATGTCTCTTCAGGTGATCAACATTACTGACAACGATTATAAGCTCAAGGGCAATAACTTGGCATTATGAATCTTGTCATCATCGAGCAGACCCAAATGATATGCCCCTCCTAAAAGAGGTTTTTAATTTAAGCTTAATACGCATTCCTCATATTCCATCTCTTACGTACGCGAGCCAGGAAGAATACGCTCACTCCCTGGTTCTTATCAATCACACAAGGGCATGTCCTAGTTTAGCAGTCGAGCATTGGTGGTTCAGTGGTAGAATTCTCGCCTGCCACGCGGGAGACCCGGGTCCGATTCCCGGCCAATGCAGAAAGTCTCAACTGATGTGCCTGAGATCTGGCTCTTTAAAGCTTTTATGTCTCTTCAAAGCTTTTATGTCTCTTCAGGTGATCGACATTACTGACAACGATTATAAGCTCAAGAGCAATAACTTGGCATTATGAATCTTGTCATCATCGAGCAGACCCAAATGATATGCCCCTCCTAAAAGAGGTTTTAACTCAAGATCAATACGCGTTCCTCATCTTCCATCTCTTACGTGAGCCAGGAAGCATACCCTTCCTCCCTGTTTCTTATCAATCACCCAAGGGCATGTCCTGGCTCAGCAGTCGAGCATTGGTGGTTCAGTGCTAGTATTCCCGCCTGCCACGCGGGAGACCCGGGTCCGATTCCCGGCCAATGCAGAAAGTCTCAACTGATGTGCCTGAGATCTGGCTCTTTAAAGCTTTATGTCTCTTCAGGTGATCGACATTACTGACAACGATTATAAGCTCAAGGGCAATAACTTGGCATTATGAATCTTGTCATCATCGAGCAGACCCAAATGATATGCCCCTCCTAAAAGAGGTTTTAACTTAAGCTTAATACGCATTCCTCTTCTTCCATCTCTTACGTACGCGAGCCAGGAAGCATATGCTCACTCCCTGGTTCTTACCAATCACACAAGGGCAGGTCCTAGTTTAGCAGTCGAGCATTGGTGATTCAGTGGTAGAATTCTCGCCTGCCACGCGGGAGACCCGGGTCCGATTCCCGGCCAATGCAGAAAGTCTCAACTGATGTGCCTGAGATCTGGCTCTTTAAAGCTTTTATGTCTCTTCAAAGCTTTTATGTCTCTTCAGGTGATCGACATTACTGACAACGATTATAAGCTCAAGAGCAATAACCTGGCATTATGAATCTTGTCATCATCGAGCAGACCCAAATGATATGCCCCTCCTAAAAGAGGTTTTAACTCAAGATCAATAAGCGTTCCTCATCTTCCATCTCTTACGTGAGCCAGGAAGCATACCCTTCCTCCCTGTTTCTTATCAATCACACAAGGGCACGTCCTAGTTTAGCAGTAGAGCATTGGTGGTTCAGTGGTAGAATTCTCGCCTGCCACGCGGGAGACCCGGGTCCGATTCCCGGCCAATGCAGAAAGTCTCAACTGATGTGCCTGAGATCTGGCTCTTTAAAGCTTTATGTCTCTTCAGGTGATCGACATTACTGACAACGATTATAAGCTCAAGGGCAATAATCTGCCTTTATGAATGTTGTCATCATCCGATAGACCCAAATGATGTGCCCCTCCTATAAGAGCTTTTAACTTAAGATTAATACGCATTCCTCATCTTCCACCTCTCACGCACGCGAGCCAGGAAGCATATGCTCACTCCCTGGTTCTTACCAATCACACAAGGGCACGTCCTAGTTTAGCAGTCGAGCATTGGTGGTTCAGTGGTAGAATTCTCGCATGCCACGCGGGAGACCCGGGTCCGATTCCCGGCCAATGCAGAAAGTCTCAACTGATGTGCCTGAGATCTGGCTCTTTAAAGCTTTTATGTCTCTTCAAAGCTTTTATGTCTCTTCAGGTGATCGACATTACTGACAACGATTATAAGCTCAAGAGCAATAACCTGGCATTATGAATCTTGTCATCATCGAGCAGACCCAAATTATATGCCCCTCCTAAAAGAGGTTTTAACTCAAGATCAATACGCGTTCCTCATCTTCCATCTCTTACGTGAGCCAGGAAGCATACCCTTCCTCCCTGTTTCTTATCAATCACACAAGGGCACGTCCTAGTTTAGCAGTAGAGCATTGGTGGTTCAGTGGTAGAATTCTCGCCTGCCACGCGGGAGACCCGGGTCCGATTCCCGGCCAATGCAGAAAGTCTCAACTGATGTGCCTGAGATCTGGCTCTTTAAAGCTTTATGTCTCTTCAGGTGATCGACATTACTGACAACGATTATAAGCTCAAGGGCAATAACCTGCCTTTATGAATGTTGTCATCATCCGATAGACCCAAATGATGTGCCCCTCCTAAAAGAGCTTTTAACTTAAGATTAATACGCATTCCTCATCTTCCATCTCTCACGCACGCGAGCCAGAAGCATACGCTCACTCCCTGGTTCTTTCCAATCACACAAGGGCACGTCCTAGTTTAGCAGTCGAGCATTGGTGGTTCAGTGGTAGAATTCTCGCCTGCCACGAGGGAGACCCGGGTCCGATTCCCGGCCAATGCAGAAAGTCTCAACTGATGTGCCTGAGATCTGGCTCTTTAAAGCTTTATGTCTCTTCAGGTGATCGACATTACTGACAACGATTATAAGCTCAAGAGCAATAACCTGGCATTATGAATCTTGTCATCATCGAGCAGACCCAAATGATATGCCCCTCCTAAAAGAGGTTTTAACTCAAGATCAATACGCGTTCCTCATCTTCCATCTCTTACGTGAGCCAGGAAGCATACCCTTCCTCCCTGTTTCTTATCAATCACACAAGGGCACGTCCTAGTTTAGCAGTAGAGCATTGGTGGTTCAGTGGTAGAATTCTCGCCTGCCACGCGGGAGACCCGGGTCCGATTCCCGGCCAATGCAGAAAGTCTCAACTGATGTGCCTGAGATCTGGCTCTTTAAAGCTTTATGTCTCTTCAGGTGATCGACATTACTGACAACGATTATAAGCTCAAGGGCAATAACTTGGCATTATGAATCTTGTCATCATCGAGCAGACCCAAATGATATGCCCCTCCTAAAAGAGGTTTTAACTTAAGCTTAATACGCATTCCTCTTCTTCCATCTCTTAGGTACGCGAGCCAGGAAGCATACGCTCACTCCCTGGTTCTTACCAATCACACAAGGGCATGTCCTAGTTTAGCAGTCGAGCATTGGTGGTTCAGTGGTAGAATTCTCGCCTGCCACGCGGGAGACCCGGGTCCGATTCCCGGCCAATGCAGAAAGTCTCAACTGATGTGCCTGAGATCTGGCTCTTTAAAGCTTTTATGTCTCTTCAAAGCTTTTATGTCTCTTCAGGTGATCGACATTACTGACAACGATTATAAGCTCAAGAGCAATAACCTGGCATTATGAATCTTGTCATCATCGAGCAGACCCAAATTATATGCCCCTCCTAAAAGAGGTTTTAACTCAAGATCAATACGCGTTCCTCATCTTCCATCTCTTACGTGAGCCAGGAAGCATACCCTTCCTCCCTGTTTCTTATCAATCACACAAGGGCACGTCCTAGTTTAGCAGTAGAGCATTGGTGGTTCAGTGGTAGAATTCTCGCCTGCCACGCGGGAGACCCGGGTCCGATTCCCGGCCAATGCAGAAAGTCTCAACTGATGTGCCTGAGATCTGGCTCTTTAAAGCTTTATGTCTCTTCAGGTGATCGACATTACTGACAACGATTATAAGCTCAAGGGCAATAACCTGCCTTTATGAATGTTGTCATCATCCGATAGACCCAAATGATGTGCCCCTCCTAAAAGAGCTTTTAACTTAAGATTAATACGCATTCCTCATCTTCCATCTCTCACGCACGCGAGCCAGGAAGCATATGCTCACTCCCTGGTTTTTACCAATCACACAAGGGCATGTCCTAGTTTAGCAGTCGAGCATTGGTGGTTCAGTGGTAGAATTCTCGCCTGCCACGCGGGAGACCTGGGTCCGATTCCCGGCCAATGCAGAAAGTCTCAACTGATGTGCCTGAGATCTGGCTCTTTAAAGCTTTTATGTCTCTTCAAAGCTTTTATGTCTCTTCAGGTGATCGACATTACTGACGACGATTATAAGCTCAAGAGCAATAACCTGGCATTATGAATCTTGTCATCATCGAGCAGACCCAAATGATATGCCGCTCCTAAAAGAGGTTTTAACTCAAGATCAATACGCGTTCCTCATCTTCCATCTCTTACGTGAGCCAGAAAGCATACCCTTCCTCCCTGTTTCTTATCAATCACACAAGGGCATGTCCTAGTTTAGCAGTAGAGCATTGGTGGTTCAGTGGTAGAATTCTCGCCTGCCACGCGGGAGACCCGGGTCCGATTCCCGGCCAATGCAGAAAGTCTCAACTGATGTGCCTGAGATCTGGCTCTTTAAAGCTTTATGTCTCTTCAGGTGATCGACATTACTGACAACGATTATAAGCTCAAGGGCAATAACTTGGCATTATGAATCTTGTCATCATCGAGCAGACCCAAATGATATGCCCCTCCTAAAAGAGGTTTTAACTTAAGCTTAATACGCATTCCTCTTCTTCCATCTCTTAGGTACGCGAGCCAGGAAGCATACGCTCACTCCCTGGTTCTTACCAATCACACAAGGGCATGTCCTAGTTTAGCAGTCGAGCATTGGTGGTTCAGTGGTAGAATTCTCGCCTGCCACGCGGGAGACCCGGGTCCGATTCCCGGCCAATGCAGAAAGTCTCAACTGATGTGCCTGAGATCTGGCTCTTTAAAGCTTTTATGTCTTTTCAAAGCTTTTATGTCTCTTCAGGTGATCGACATTACTGACAACGATTATAAGCTCAAGAGCAATAACTTGGCATTATGAATCTTGTCATCATCGAGCAGACCCAAATGATATGCCCCTCCTAAAAGAGGTTTTAACTCAAGATCAATACGCGTTCCTCATCTTCCATCTCTTACGTGAGCCAGGAAGCATACCCTTCCTCCCTGTTTCTTATCAATCACACAAGGGCACGTCCTAGTTTAGCAGTAGAGCATTGGTGGTTCAGTGGTAGAATTCTCGCCTGCCACGCGGGAGACCCGGGTCCGATTCCCGGCCAATGCAGAAAGTCTCAACTGATGTGCCTGAGATCTGGCTCTTTAAAGCTTTATGTCTCTTCAGGTGATCGACATTACTGACAACGATTATAAGCTCAAGGGCAATAACCTGGCATTATGAATCTTGTCATCATCGAGCAGACCCAAATGATATGCCCCTCCTAAAAGAGGTTTTAACTTAAGCTTAATACGCATTCCTCATCTTCCATCTCTTACGTACGCGAGCCAGGAAGCATACGCTCACTCCCTGGTTCTTATCAATCACACAAGGGCACGTCCTAGTTTAGCAGTAGAGCATTGGTGGTTCAGTGGTAGAATTCTCGCCTGCCACGCGGGAGACCCGGGTCCGATTCCCGGCCAATGCAGAAAGTCTCAACTGATGTGCCTGAGATCTGGCTCTTTAAAGCTTTATGTCTCTTCAGGTGATCGACATTACTGACAACGATTATAAGCTCAAGGGCAATAACCTGCCTTTATGAATGTTGTCATCATCCGATAGACCCAAATGATGTGCCCCTCCTAAAAGAGCTTTTAACTTCAGATTAATACACATTCCTCATCTTCCATCTCTCACGCACGCGAGCCAGGAAGCATATGCTCACTCCCTGGTTCTTACCAATCACACAAGGCTACGTCCGAGTTTAGCAGTCTAGCATTAGTGGTTCAGTGGTAGAATTCTCGCCTGCCACGCGGGAGACCCGGGTCCAATTCCCGGCCAATGCAGAAAGTCTCAACTGATGTGCCTGAGATCTGGCTCTTTAAAGCTTTATGTCTCTTCAGTTGATCGACATTACTGACAACGATTATAAGCTCAAGAGCAATAACCTGGCATTATGAATCTTGTCATCATCGAGCAGACCCAAATGATATGCCCCTCCTAAAAGAGGTTTTAACTCAAGATCAATACGCGTTCCTCATCTTCCATCTCTTAAGTGAGCCAGGAAGCATACCCTTCCTCCCTGTTTCTTATCAATCACACAAGGGCACGTCCTAGTTTAGCAGTAGAGCATTGGTGGTTCAGTGGTAGAATTCTCGCCTGCCACGCGGGAGACCGGGGTCCGATTCCCGGCCAATGCAGAAAGTCCCAACTGATGTTTCTGAGATCTGGCTCTTTAAAGCTTTATGTCTCTTCAGGTGATCGACATTACTGACAACGATTATAAGCTCAAGGGCAATAACCTGCCTTTATGAATGTTGTCATCATCCGATAGACCCAAATGATGTGCCCCTCCTAAAAGAGCTTTTAACTTCAGATTAATACACATTCCTCATCTTCCATCTCTCACGCACGCGAGCCAGGAAGCATATGCTCACTCCCTGGTTCTTACCAATCACACAAGGGCAGGTCCTAGTTTAGCAGTCGAGCATTGGTGATTCAGTGGTAGAATTCTCGCCTGCCACGCGGGAGACCCGGGTCCGATTCCCGGCCAATGCAGAAAGTCTCAACTGATGTGCCTGAGATCTGGCTCTTTAAAGCTTTTATGTCTCTTCAAAGCTTTTATGTCTCTTCAGGTGATCGACATTACTGACAACGATTATAAGCTCAAGAGCAATAACTTGCCATTATGAATCTTGTCATCATCGAGCAGACCCAAATGATATGCCCCTCCTAAAAGAGGTTTTAACTCAAGATCAATACGCGTTCCTCATCTTCCATCTCTTACGTGAGCCAGGAAGCATACCCTTCCTCCCTGTTTCTTATCAATCACCCAAGGGCATGTCCTGGCTCAGCAGTCGAGCATTGGTGGTTCAGTGCTAGTATTCCCGCCTGCCACGCGGGAGACCCGGGTCCGATTCCCGGCCAATGCAGAAAGTCTCACCTGGTGTGCCTGAGATCTGGCTCTTTAAAGCTTTATGTCTCTTCAGGTGATCGACATTACTGACAACGATTATAAGCTCAAGGGCAATAACCTGCCATTATGAATCTTGTCATCCTCCGATAGACCCAAATGATGTGCCCCTCCTAAAAGAACTTTTAACTTAAGATTAATACGCATTCCTCATCTTCCATCTCTCACGCACGCGAGCCAGGAAGCATACGCTCACTCCCTGGTTCTTACCAATCACACAAGGGCACGTCCTAGTTTAGCAGTAGAGCATTGGTGGTTCAGTGGTAGAATTCTCGCCTGCCACGCGGGAGACCCGGGTCCGATTCCCGGCCAATGCAGAAAGTCTCAACTGATGTGCCTGAGATCTGGCTCTTTAAAGCTTTATGTCTCTTCAGGTGATCGACATTACTGACAACGATTATAAGCTCAAGGGCAATAACTTGGCATTATGAATCTTGTCATCATCGAGCAGACCCAAATGATATGCCCCTCCTAAAAGAGGTTTTAACTTAAGCTTAATACGCATTCCTCTTCTTCCATCTCTTACGTACGCGAGCCAGGAAGCATATGCTCACTGCCTGGTTCTTACCAATCACACAAGGGCAGGTCCTAGTTTAGCAGTCGAGCATTGGTGATTCAGTGGTAGAATTCTCGCCTGCCACGCGGGAGACCCGGGTCCGATTCCCGGCCAATGCAGAAAGTCTCAACTGATGTGCCTGAGATCTGGCTCTTTAAAGCTTTTATGTCTCTTCAAAGCTTTTATGTCTCTTCAGGTGACCGACATTACTGACAACGATTATAAGCTCAAGAGCAATAACCTGGCATTATGAATCTTGTCATCATCGAGCAGACCCAAATGATATGCCCCTCCTAAAAGAGGTTTTAACTCAAGATCAATACGCGTTCCTCATCTTCCATCTCTTACGTGAGCCAGGAAGCATACCCTTCCTCCCTGTTTCTTATCAATCACACAAGGGCACGTCCTAGTTTAGCAGTAGAGCATTGGTGGTTCAGTGGTAGAATTCTCGCCTGCCACGCGGGAGACCCGGGTCCGATTCCCGGCCAATGCAGAAAGTCTCAACTGATGTGCCTGAGATCTGGCTCTTTAAAGCTTTATGTCTCTTCAGGTGATCGACATTACTGACAACGATTATAAGCTCAAGGGCAATAATCTGCCTTTATGAATGTTGTCATCATCCGATAGACCCAAATGATGTGCCCCTCCTATAAGAGCTTTTAACTTAAGATTAATACGCATTCCTCATCTTCCATCTCTCACGCACGCGAGCCAGGAAGCATACGCTCACTCCCTGGTTCTTACCAATCACACAAGGGCACGTCCTAGTTTAGCAGTCGAGCATTGGTGGTTCAGTGGTAGAATTCTCGCATGCCACGCGGGAGACCCGGGTCCGATTCCCGGCCAATGCAGAAAGTCTCAACTGATGTGCCTGAGATCTGGCTCTTTAAAGCTTTTATGTCTCTTCAAAGCTTTTATGTCTCTTCAGGTGATCGACATTACTGACAACCATTATAAGCTCAAGAGCAATAACCTGGCATTATGAATCTTGTCATCATCGAGCAGACCCAAATTATATGCCCCTCCTAAAAGAGGTTTTAACTCAAGATCAATACGCGTTCCTCATCTTCCATCTCTTACGTGAGCCAGGAAGCATACCCTTCCTCCCTGTTTCTTATCAATCACACAAGGGCACGTCCTAGTTTAGCAGTAGAGCATTGGTGGTTCAGTGGTAGAATTCTCGCCTGCCACGCGGGAGACCCGGGTCCGATTCCCGGCCAATGCAGAAAGTCTCAACTGATGTGCCTGAGATCTGGCTCTTTAAAGCTTTATGTCTCTTCAGGTGATCGACATTACTGACAACGATTATAAGCTCAAGGGCAATAACCTGCCTTTATGAATGTTGTCATCATCCGATAGACCCAAATGATGTGCCCCTCCTAAAAGAGCTTTTAACTTAAGATTAATACGCATTCCTCATCTTCCATCTCTCACGCACGCGAGCCAGAAGCATACGCTCACTCCCTGGTTCTTTCCAATCACACAAGGGCACGTCCTAGCTTAGCAGTCGAGCATTGGTGGTTCAGTGGTAGAATTCTCGCCTGCCACGAGGGAGACCCGGGTCCGATTCCCGGCCAATGCAGAAAGTCTCAACTGATGTGCCTGAGATCTGGCTCTTTAAAGCTTTATGTCTCTTCAGGTGATCGACATTACTGACAACGATTATAAGCTCAAGAGCAATAACCTGGCATTATGAATCTTGTCATCATCGAGCAGACCCAAATGATATGCCCCTCCTAAAAGAGGTTTTAACTCAAGATCAATACGCGTTCCTCATCTTCCATCTCTTACGTGAGCCAGGAAGCATACGCTCACTCCCTGGTTCTTACCAATCACACAAGGGCATGTCCTAGTTTAGCAGTCGAGCATTGGTGGTTCAGTGGTAGAATTCTCGCCTGCCACGCGGGAGACCCGGGTCCGATTCCCGGCCAATGCAGAAAGTCTCAACTGTTGTGCCTGAGATCTGGCTCTTTAAAGCTTTTATGTCTCTTCAAAGCTTTTATGTCTCTTCAGGTGATCGACATTACTGACAACGATTATAAGCTCAAGAGCAATAACCTGGCATTATGAATCTTGTCATCATCGAGCAGACCCAAATGATATGCCCCTCCTAAAAGAGGTTTTAACTCAAGATCAATACGCGTTCCTCATCTTCCATCTCTTACGTGAGCCAGGAAGCATACCCTTCCTCCCTGTTTCTTATCAATCACACAAGGGCACGTCCTAGTTTAGCAGTAGAGCATTGGTGGTTCAGTGGTAGAATTCTCGCCTGCCACGCGGGAGACCCGGGTCCGATTCCCGGCCAATGCAGAAAGTCTCAACTGATGTTTCTGAGATCTGGCTCTTTAAAGCTTTATGTCTCTTCAGGTGATCGACATTACTGACAACGATTATAAGCTCAAGGGCAATAACCTGCCTTTATGAATGTTGTCATCATCCGATAGACCCAAATGATGTGCCCCTCCTAAAAGAGCTTTTAACTTCAGATTAATACGCATTCCTCATCTTCCATCTCTCACGCACGCGAGCCAGGAAGCATATGCTCACTCCCTGGTTCTTACCAATCACACAAGGGCAGGTCCTAGTTTAGCAGTCGAGCATTGGTGATTCAGTGGTAAAATTCTCGCCTGCCACGCGGGAGACCCGGGTCCGATTCCCGGCCAATGCAGAAAGTCTCAACTGATGTGCCTGAGATCTGGCTCTTTAAAGCTTTTATGTCTCTTCAAAGCTTTTATGTCTCTTCAGGTGATCGACATTACTGACAACGATTATAAGCTCAAGAGCAATAACTTGGCATTATGAATCTTGTCATCATCGAGCAGACCCAAATGATATGCCCCTCCTAAAAGAGGTTTTAACTCAAGATCAATACGCGTTCCTCATCTTCCATCTCTTACGTGAGCCAGGAAGCATACCCTTCCTCCCTGTTTCTTATCAATCACCCAAGGGCATGTCCTGGCTCAGCAGTCGAGCATTGGTGGTTCAGTGCTAGTATTCCCGCCTGCCACGCGGGAGACCCGGGTCCGATTCCCGGCCAATGCAGAAAGTCTCACCTGGTGTGCCTGAGATCTGGCTCTTTAAAGCTTTATGTCTCTTCAGGTGATCGACATTACTGACAACGATTATAAGCTCAAGGGCAATAACCTGCCATTATGAATCTTGTCATCCTCCGATAGACCCAAATGATGTGCCCCTCCTAAAAGAACTTTTAACTTAAGATTAATACGCATTCCTCATCTTCCATCTCTCACGCACGCGAGCCAGGAAGCATACGCTCACTCCCTGGTTCTTACCAATCACACAAGGGCACGTCCTAGTTTAGCAGTAGAGCATTGGTGGTTCAGTGGTAGAATTCTCGCCTGCCACGCGGGAGACCCGGGTCCGATTCCCGGCCAATGCAGAAAGTCTCAACTGATGTGCCTGAGATCTGGCTCTTTAAAGCTTTATGTCTCTTCAGGTGATCGACATTACTGACAACGATTATAAGCTCAAGGGCAATAACTTGGCATTATGAATCTTGTCATCATCGAGCAGACCCAAATGATATGCCCCTCCTAAAAGAGGTTTTAACTTAAGCTTAATACGCATTCCTCTTCTTCCATCTCTTACGTACGCGAGCCAGGAAGCATATGCTCACTCCCTGGTTCTTACCAATCACACAAGGGCAGGTCCTAGTTTAGCAGTCGAGCATTGGTGATTCAGTGGTAGAATTCTCGCCTGCCACGCGGGAGACCCGGGTCCGATTCCCGGCCAATGCAGAAAGTCTCAACTGATGTGCCTGAGATCTGGCTCTTTAAAGCTTTTATGTCTCTTCAAAGCTTTTATGTCTCTTCAGGTGATCGACATTACTGACAACGATTATAAGCTCAAGAGCAATAACCTGGCATTATGAATCTTGTCATCATCGAGCAGACCCAAATGATATGCCCCTCCTAAAAGAGGTTTTAACTCAAGATCAATACGCGTTCCTCATCTTCCATCTCTTACGTGAGCCAGGAAGCATACCCTTCCTCCCTGTTTCTTATCAATCACACAAGGGCACGTCCTAGTTTAGCAGTAGAGCATTGGTGGTTCAGTGGTAGAATTCTCGCCTGCCACGCGGGAGACCCGGGTCCGATTCCCGGCCAATGCAGAAAGTCTCAACTGATGTGCCTGAGATCTGGCTCTTTAAAGCTTTATGTCTCTTCAGGTGATCGACATTACTGACAACGATTATAAGCTCAAGGGCAATAATCTGCCTTTATGAATGTTGTCATCATCCGATAGACCCAAATGATGTGCCCCTCCTATAAGAGCTTTTAACTTAAGATTAATACGCATTCCTCATCTTCCATCTCTCACGCACGCGAGCCAGGAAGCATACGCTCACTCCCTGGTTCTTACCAATCACACAAGGGCACGTCCTAGTTTAGCAGTCGAGCATTGGTGGTTCAGTGGTAGAATTCTCGCATGCCACGCGGGAGACCCGGGTCCGATTCCCGGCCAATGCAGAAAGTCTCAACTGATGTGCCTGAGATCTGGCTCTTTAAAGCTTTTATGTCTCTTCAAAGCTTTTATGTCTCTTCAGGTGATCGACATTACTGACAACCATTATAAGCTCAAGAGCAATAACCTGGCATTATGAATCTTGTCATCATCGAGCAGACCCAAATTATATGCCCCTCCTAAAAGAGGTTTTAACTCAAGATCAATACGCGTTCCTCATCTTCCATCTCTTACGTGAGCCAGGAAGCATACCCTTCCTCCCTTTTTCTTATCAATCACACAAGGGCACGTCCTAGTTTAGCAGTAGAGCATTGGTGGTTCAGTGGTAGAATTCTCGCCTGCCACGCGGGAGACCCGGGTCCGATTCCCGGCCAATGCAGAAAGTCTCAACTGATGTGCCTGAGATCTGGCTCTTTAAAGCTTTATGTCTCTTCAGGTGATCGACATTACTGACAACGATTATAAGCTCAAGGGCAATAACCTGCCTTTATGAATGTTGTCATCATCCGATAGACCCAAATGATGTGCCCCTCCTAAAAGAGCTTTTAACTTAAGATTAATACGCATTCCTCATCTTCCATCTCTCACGCACGCGAGCCAGAAGCATACGCTCACTCCCTGGTTCTTTCCAATCACACAAGGGCACGTCCTAGCTTAGCAGTCGAGCATTGGTGGTTCAGTGGTAGAATTCTCGCCTGCCACGAGGGAGACCCGGGTCCGATTCCCGGCCAATGCAGAAAGTCTCAACTGATGTGCCTGAGATCTGGCTCTTTAAAGCTTTATGTCTCTTCAGGTGATCGACATTACTGACAACGATTATAAGCTCAAGAGCAATAACCTGGCATTATGAATCTTGTCATCATCGAGCAGACCCAAATGATATGCCCCTCCTAAAAGAGGTTTTAACTCAAGATCAATACGCGTTCCTCATCTGAAAAAAAGATGGCGCCGCCGTGCTCGGTCGCCGTTCAGGTCGCTCCGCTAAGACTTTGCTTTTATTTATTATTCTACTCTCTTTTACTCTCTATTTTTTCCAACGGATCATCTGCTTTGATCTGTTACGACAGCAAAACACTTCTGGAAATTGGTTACCGCTACACTGACCTGTTTCAGGACACTTTCTCCAATCTTCCATCTGAGATTCGCCGGGACGCCGAGTTGAACAATGGCCACTCGAGTCGACGGCGTAGATTCAAAAAACACCGCGGGAAACGCGCTGGGATCCGCAACAGACTGAGAAAAAGAGCATTCAGTCCTCCTCTCCCGAGCATTTTGCTCGCAAATGTCCAATCCTTGGAGAATAAGATGGACGATCTTAGAGCCAGGATAAGTTTTCAACGGGACATGAGAGACTGCAACATCTATTGTCTGTCCGAAACATGGCTCACGCCAGCGGTCCCGGATACAGCCGTGACGCCGTCCGAGAACTTCTCTGTTTTTCGGATGGACAGAACAGCCGAGGCCGGGAAATCTAAAGGCGGTGGAGTGTGTTTCATGATAAACAAGAAATGGTGCGATCCTAGGAACATCTCCATTCTTTCGCGATCCTGCTCGCCTCACTTGGAACATTTAACTATCATGTGCCGGCCTTTCTACCTGCCGAGGGAGTTTTCCTCGATCATCACCACTGCCGTTTATATTCCACCACAAGCAGACACGGGGCTGGCTTTATCTGCCCTCCATGATGTGACCAGCGGCTTCATAAACAAACACCCCGACGCTGCTTGCATCGTCGCGGGTGATTTTAACAAAGCAAACCTAAAGAAAGTATTGCCAAACTTTCACCAGCATGTCTCCTGTCCCACACGAGGAGCAAACACACTGGATCATTGCTACTCTCCGTTTAAGAACGCCTACAAAGCTCGTTCACAGCCAGCTTTTGGCAAATCGGACCATGCCGCCATTTTCCTCACACCGGAATATAAACAAAGGCTCGTTCAAGAGCCCCCGGTGAGGAGGGAAGTCAAACGCTGGTCATCCCATTCAGAGATCACGCTACAGGCAGCTCTTGATGACGTCGACTGGGACATGTTCCGCGCGAGTTCTGAGGACGTCAGCGAGTTCACAGAAGTGGCGCTCTGCTTTATCAATACACTGACAGAGCAAGCCACACAAACAATAACTATAACGTCCTTCCCTAATCAGAAACCGTGGGTGGACAGTTCAATTCGCACTGCAGTAAACTCGCGCACCACCGCTTACAATGCCGGTCTCCTAACGGGGGATATGAGGGAGTACAAAGCTTCTTGTTACGCCCTCCGGCGCGCCGTTAAAGCCGCAAAACTCCGCTATAAAGACCGAGTGGAATCTCATTTCCAACTCAACGACTCCCGGCGGATGTGGCAGGGACTGAGAACCATCTGTGCTTTTGGAACTAAATCCTCTGCAGAGGTGAGAGCTGATCCGTTACTGGTGAACGAGTTAAACTCTTTCTACGCTCGCTTTGATGGTAATCACGGCAGCGCGACTCCGGCGAGTGACGCGTCAGAGAGAGTCCCTCAGAGCAGCAACGGTCACGTGATCTCTGTCTCGGAGGACGAGGTTCGGAGGGCACTCAAACGTGTGGATGTCAGGAAAGCTGCTGGGCCAGATGGTATTTCAGGTCGTGTTCTGCGGTCCTGTGCTGATCAGCTCGCAGGGCTCTTTACATCCATATTCAACGAGTCCCTTGCTACATCTGTTGTCCCCACCTCCTTCAAACGATCCTCCATCATCCCTGTACCTAAGATCAGTAAACCCTCTTGCCTAAATGACTATCGTCCAGTGGCTCTCACATCTTTAGTCATGAAGGTCTTTGAGAGACTCATTAAAAACAACATTTGCTCCTCCATTCCTGACACTTTGGACCCTCTTCAGTTTGCCTATCGTCCCAATAGATCGACTGAAGATGCCATTTCTCACGTCCTTCACTCCTGCCTCACTCACATCGACAGCAAAAGTGGGAACTATGTCAGGCTGCTATTTATTGACTATAGCTCAGCCTTTAACACCATAGTTCCCATTAAGCTAACACACAAACTCCTGGATCTAGGCCTGAATTCTTCTCTCTGCCTCTGGATTGAAGATTTCCTCACTGGCAGACCCCAGGCGGTGAGAGTAGGCCAGTTCACCTCCACCTCCATCACCCTGAGTGTTGGAGCTCCACAGGGCTGTGTGCTGAGTCCCCTGCTCTACTCTCTCTACACCCATGACTGTTTGTCCACACACAGCTCCACCTCTATCATCAAGTTTGCTGATGATACTGTTGTCCTGGGTCTCATCTCCAACAACAATGAGACGGCATACTTGGACGAAGTGGAGCAACTGACATCATGGTGCCAGGACAACTGTCTCTCTCTGAATGTTAACAAGACCAAAGAACTGATTGTGGACTTCAGGAAGAGACAGCATCGGTCATACTCCCCTCTCATGATCAGCGGGACACCGGTAGAGAGAGTGAGCAGCTTCAAATACCTGGGTGTGAACATCTCCGAGGATCTGACCTGGACTACACACATCCAGACACAGGTGAAAAAAGCCAGGCAAAGACTGTACCACCTGCGCCAGCTGAGGAAATTCAGGGTTTCACCAGCCATCCTGAAAACTTTCTATCGAGGGGCGATAGAAAGTGTCCTGACTCAGTGCATCACAGCGTGGTACGGGAACAGCACCAGTCACGACTGCAAAGCCCTGCAAAGAGTGGTGCGCTTATCCGAGCGCATCTCAGGCTCAGCTCTCCCGTCTCTGCAGGACATCTACACCAAACGCTGCAGAGGTAGAGCTACTAAAATCATCAGAGACATTAATCACCCTGCAAACTCTCACTTCACCCTTCTGCCATCTGGTAAGCGCTTCCGTAGCCTGATGGCAAAGACTGAAAGACTCAGGAGGAGTTTCTTCCCCCAGGCCATCAGACTCCTGAACTCAGTCACGTGACTCACTTCACCCACGCACACACATAAACATACAGTCTTTTAACATTAACATCCACATACTGCAATTGCACTGCACTTTACGTCCCTATTGTTACTGCGTAACAACCTGTAATAAACCTTGCACATTATACTTCTTTATATATACATATTATATATTTTATGTTAACCACTTATTTTTAAGTCTACAGTTTATCTCACTTATCATATCCACATATTTTTTATATTTTTATTTTTATCTATTTCCTATTTTTATCTTTTACTTGATTTATTTATAATTCTACTTATGTTAATACTTTTTATTCTAATTTTATTCTATTTCTATTTAATTTCTTGTAACTGTTATTTGCACTGTCCATGGAGCGGACCTGTTTACATTTCACTGCCAGTTGTATATTGTGTATATAACTGTGTATGTGACAAATAAAACTCTTGAATCTTGAATCTTGAATCATCTTCCATCTCTTACGTGAGCCAGGAAGCATACGCTCACTCCCTGGTTCTTACCAATCACACAAGGGCATGTCCTAGTTTAGCAGTCGAGCATTGGTGGTTCAGTGGTAGAATTCTCGCCTGCCACGCGGGAGACCCGGGTCCGATTCCCGGCCAATGCAGAAAGTCTCAACTGTTGTGCCTGAGATCTGGCTCTTTAAAGCTTTTATGTCTCTTCAAAGCTTTTATGTCTCTTCAGGTGATCGACATTACTGACAACGATTATAAGCTCAAGAGCAATAACCTGGCATTATGAATCTTGTCATCATCGAGCAGACCCAAATGATATGCCCCTCCTAAAAGAGGTTTTAACTCAAGATCAATACGCGTTCCTCATCTTCCATCTCTTACGTGAGCCAGGAAGCATACCCTTCCTCCCTGTTTCTTATCAATCACACAAGGGCACGTCCTAGTTTAGCAGTAGAGCATTGGTGGTTCAGTGGTAGAATTCTCGCCTGCCACGCGGGAGACCCGGGTCCGATTCCCGGCCAATGCAGAAAGTCTCAACTGATGTGCCTGAGTTCTGGCTCTTTAAAGCTTTATGTCTCTTCAGGTGATCGACATTACTGACAACGATTATAAGCTCAAGGGCAATAACCTGCCTTTATGAATGTTGTCATCATCCGATAGACCCAAATGATGTGCCCCTCCTAAAAGAGCTTTTAACTTAAGATTAATACGCATTCCTCATCTTCCATCTCTCACGCACGCGAGCCAGGAAGCATATGCTCACTCCCTGGTTTTTACCAATCACACAAGGGCATGTCCTAGTTTAGCAGTCGAGCATTGGTGGTTCAGTGGTAGAATTCTCACCTGCCACGCGGGAGACCCGGGTCCGATTCCCGGCCAATGCAGAAAGTCTCAACTGATGTGCCTGAGATCTGGCTCTTTAAAGCTTTTATGTCTCTTCAAAGCTTTTATGTCTCTTCAGGTGATCGACATTACTGACAACGATTATAAGCTCAAGAGCAATAACCTGGCATTATGAATCTTGTCATCATCGAGCAGACCCAAATGATATGCCCCTCCTAAAAGAGGTTTTAACTCAAGATCAATACGCGTTCCTCATCTTCCATCTCTTACGTGAGCCAGGAAGCATACCCTTCCTCCCTGTTTCTTATCAATCACACAAGGGCATGTCCTAGTTTAGCAGTAGAGCATTGGTGGTTCAGTGGTAGAATTCTCGCCTGCCACGCGGGAGACCCGGGTCCGATTCCCGGCCAATGCAGAAAGTCTCAACTGATGTGCCTGAGATCTGGCTCTTTAAAGCTTTATGTCTCTTCAGGTGATCGACATTACTGACAACGATTATAAGCTCAAGGGCAATAACTTGGCATTATGAATCTTGTCATCATCGAGCAGACCCAAATGATATGCCCCTCCTAAAAGAGGTTTTAACTTAAGCTTAATACGCATTCCTCTTCTTCCATCTCTTAGGTACGCGAGCCAGGAAGCATACGCTCACTCCCTGGTTCTTACCAATCACACAAGGGCATGTCCTAGTTTAGCAGTCGAGCATTGGTGGTTCAGTGGTAGAATTCTCGCCTGCCACGCGGGAGACCCGGGTCCGATTCCCGGCCAATGCAGAAAGTTTCAACTGATGTGCCTGAGATCTGGCTCTTTAAAGCTTTTATGTCTTTTCAAAGCTTTTATGTCTCTTCAGGTGATCGACATTACTGACAACGATTATAAGCTCAAGAGCAATAACCCGGCATTATGAATCTTTTCATCATCGAGCAGACCCAAATGATATGCCCCTCCTAAAAGAGGTTTTAACTCAAGATCAATACGCGTTCCTCATCTTCCATCTCTTACGTGAGCCAGGAAGCATACCCTTCCTCCCTGTTTCTTATCAATCACACAAGGGCACGTCCTAGTTTAGCAGTAGAGCATTGGTGGTTCAGTGGTAGAATTCTCGCCTGCCACGCGGGAGACCTGGGTCCGATTCCCGGCCAATGCAGAAAGTCTCAACTGATGTGCTTGAGATCTGGCTCTTTAAAGCTTTATGTCTCTTCAGGTGATCGACATTACTGACAACGATTATAAGCTCAAGGGCAATAACCTGCCTTTATGAATGTTGTCATCATCCGATAGACCCAAATGATGTGCCCCTCCTAAAAGAGCTTTTAACTTCAGATTAATACACATTCCTCATCTTCCATCTCTCACGCACGGGAGCCAGGAAGCATATGCTCACTCCCTGGTTCTTACCAATCACACAAGGGCAGGTCCTAGTTTAGCAGTCGAGCATTGGTGATTCAGTGGTAGAATTCTCGCCTGCCACGTGGGAGACCCGGGTCCGATTCCCGGCCAATGCAGAAAGTCTCAACTGATGTGCCTGAGATCTGGCTCTTTAAAGCTTTTATGTCTCTTCAAAGCTTTTATGTCTCTTCAGGTGATCGACATTACTGACAACGATTATAAGCTCAAGAGCAATAACCTGGCATTATGAATCTTGTCATCATCGAGCAGACCCAAATGATATGCCCCTCCTAAAAGAGGTTTTAACTCAAGATCAATACGCGTTCCTCATCTTCCATCTCTTACGTGAGCCAGGAAGCATACCCTTCCTCCCTGTTTCTTATCAATCACACAAGGGCACGTCCTAGTTTAGCAGTAGAGCATTGGTGGTTCAGTGGTAGAATTCTCGCCTGCCACGCGGGAGACCCGGGTCCGATTCCCGGCCAATGCAGAAAGTCTCAACTGATGTGCCTGAGATCTGGCTCTTTAAAGCTTTATGTCTCTTCAGGTGATCGACATTACTGACAACGATTATAAGCTCAAGGGCAATAACTTGGCATTATGAATCTTGTCATCATCGAGCAGACCCAAATGATATGCCCCTCCTAAAAGAGGTTTTAACTTAAGCTTAATACGCATTCCTCTTCTTCCATCTCTTACGTACGCGAGCCAGGAAGCATACGCTCACTCCCTGGTTCTTACCAATCACACAAGGGCATGTCCTAGTTTAGCAGTCGAGCATTGGTGGTTCAGTGGTAGAATTCTCGCCTGCCACGCGGGAGACCCGGGTCAGATTCCCGGCCAATGCAGAAAGTCTCAACTGATGTGCCTGAGATCTGGCTCTTTAAAGCTTTTATGTCTCTTCAAAGCTTTTATGTCTCTTCAGGTGATCGACATTACTGACAACGATTATAAGCTCAAGGGCAATAACCTGGCATTATGAATCTTGTCATCATCGAGCAGACCCAAATGATATGCCCCTGTTAAAAGAGGTTTTAACTCAAGATCAATACGCGTTCCTCATCTTCCATCTCTTACGTGAGCCAGGAAGCATACCCTTCCTCCCTGTTTCTTATCAATCACACAAGGGCACGTCCTAGTTTAGCAGTCGAGCATTGGTGGTTCAGTGGTAGAATTCTCGCCTGCCACGCGGGAGACCCGGGTCCGATTCCCGGCCAATGCAGAAAGTCTCAACTGATGTGCCTGAGATCTGGCTCTTTAAAGCTTTTATGTCTCTTCAAAGCTTTTATGTCTCTTCAGGTGATCGACATTACTGACAACGATTATAAGCTCAAGAGCAATAACCTGGCATTATGAATCTTGTCATCATCGAGCAGACCCAAATGATATGCCCCTCCTAAAAGAGGTTTTAACTCAAGATCAATACGCGTTCCTCATCTTCCATCTCTTACGTGAGCCAGGAAGCATACCCTTCCTCCCTGTTTCTTATCAATCACACAAGGGCACGTCCTAGTTTAGCAGTAGAGCATTGGTGGTTCAGTGGTAGAATTCTCGCCTGCCAAGCGGGAGACCCGGGTCCGATTCCCGGCCAATGCAGAAAGTCTCAACTGATGTGCCTGAGATCTGGCTCTTTAAAGCTTTATGTCTCTTCAGGTGATCGACATTACTGACAACGATTATAAGCTCAAGGGCAATAACCTGCCTTTATGAATGTTGTCATCATCCGATAGACCCAAATGATGTGCCCCTCCTAAAAGAGCTTTCAACTTAAGATTAATACGCATTCCTCATCTTCCATCTCTCACGCACGCGAGCCAGAAGCATACGCTCACTCCCTGGTTCTTTCCAATCACACAAGGGTACGTCCTAGTTTAGCAGTCGAGCATTGGTGGTTCAGTGGTAGAATTCTCGCCTGCCACGCGGGAGACCCGGGTCCGATTCCCGGCCAATGCAGAAAGTCTCAACTGATGTGCCTGAGATCTGGCTCTTTAAAGCTTTATGTCTCTTCAGGTGATCGACATTACTGACAACGATTGTAAGCTCAAGAGCAATAACCCGGCATTATGAATCTTTTCATCATCGAGCAGACCCAAATGATATGCCCCTCCTAAAAGAGGTTTTAACTCAAGATCAATACGCGTTCCTCATCTTCCATCTCTTACGTGAGCCAGGAAGCATACCCTTCCTCCCTGTTTCTTATCAATCACACAAGGGCACGTCCTAGTTTAGCAGTAGAGCATTGGTGGTTCAGTGGTAGAATTCTCGCCTGCCACGCGGGAGACCTGGGTCCGATTCCCGGCCAATGCAGAAAGTCTCAACTGATGTGCTTGAGATCTGGCTCTTTAAAGCTTTATGTCTCTTCAGGTGATCGACATTACTGACAACGATTATAAGCTCAAGGGCAATAACCTGCCTTTATGAATGTTGTCATCATCCGATAGACCCAAATGATGTGCCCCTCCTAAAAGAGCTTTTAACTTCAGATTAATACACATTCCTCATCTTCCATCTCTCACGCACGCGAGCCAGGAAGCATATGCTCACTCCCTGGTTCTTACCAATCACACAAGGGCAGGTCCTAGTTTAGCAGTCGAGCATTGGTGATTCAGTGGTAGAATTCTCGCCTGCCACGTGGGAGACCCGGGTCCGATTCCCGGCCAATGCAGAAAGTCTCAACTGATGTGCCTGAGATCTGGCTCTTTAAAGCTTTTATGTCTCTTCAAAGCTTTTATGTCTCTTCAGGTGATCGACATTACTGACAACGATTATAAGCTCAAGAGCAATAACCTGGCATTATGAATCTTGTCATCATCGAGCAGACCCAAATGATATGCCCCTCCTAAAAGAGGTTTTAACTCAAGATCAATACGCGTTCCTCATCTTCCATCTCTTACGTGAGCCAGGAAGCATACCCTTCCTCCCTGTTTCTTATCAATCACACAAGGGCACGTCCTAGTTTAGCAGTAGAGCATTGGTGGTTCAGTGGTAGAATTCTCGCCTGCCACGCGGGAGACCCGGGTCCGATTCCCGGCCAATGCAGAAAGTCTCAACTGATGTGCCTGAGATCTGGCTCTTTAAAGCTTTTATGTCTCTTCAAAGCTTTTATGTCTCTTCAGGTGATCGACATTACTGACAACGATTATAAGCTCAAGGGCAATAACCTGGCATTATGAATCTTGTCATCATCGAGCAGACCCAAATGATATGCCCCTCCTAAAAGAGGTTTTAACTTAAGCTTAATACGCATTCCTCATCTTCCATCTCTTACGTACGCGAGCCAGGAAGCATACGCTCACTCCCTGGTTCTTATCAATCACACAAGGGCACGTCCTAGTTTAGCAGTAGAGCATTGGTGGTTCAGTGGTAGAATTCTCGCCTGCCACGCGGGAGACCCGGGTCCGATTCCCGACCAATGCAGAAAGTCTCAACTGATGTGCCTGAGATCTGGCTCTTTAAAGCTTTATGTCTCTTCAGGTGATCGACATTACTGACAACGATTATAAGCTCAAGGGCAATAACCTGCCTTTATGAATGTTGTCATCATCCGATAGACCCAAATGATGTGCCCCTCCTAAAAGAGCTTTTAACTTCAGATTAATACACATTCCTCATCTTCCATCTCTCACGCACGCGAGCCAGGAAGCATATGCTCACTCCCTGGTTCT